>NC_089511.1:79624140-79977419 GCF_036850995.1 Saccopteryx leptura
AGTGTCCTGGCTCTGCTGGACAGGGTCAGCGCTGGAATGAGCCCCATGCTGGAGACCCAAAATACAAGATCTGGGATAGACCTCAGAGGTCCTGGGTTCCGGTTCCTCACTTCACAGGCAGGGAGAGAGCAGCTCAGAGGAGCCAGAGCCAAGCCAGGGCCTGGCGTGCAGACTTCATTTGCAGGCCAGTGTCTGACATGCTAAGCAAGGCCGACGCCCAGGGACAGAGCAGAAGGGAGCTCTGTGTCTCAGGTTCCTTGTAACCTTGACCTCCATCCCCTTGTCTTTCTTTTTTACTCTTCCTCATCTCTTTGTGATGATCTTCACCCTTAAAGCTGAAAGTGGAGGAAGAGACACCTGTTCTGGTTACCTAGTGAGTGTGAATCATCCCCAAACTTAGTGGCTTGAAACAATTAGTTATTATGGTGCCCGATTCTGTTGGTGGACTGGGGTCAGCTGAGCAGTTCTCCTCAAGGGTCTCATGCTGTGGGCTGAGGAATGGCTGCTTCCCCCCCAGGCCTGGCCTCTCAGAGTCCTTGGCCTCTCTCTTGGGACAGCCCTCCTCCAGGGCCTCCACAGGACTTGGGCCTCTCCCAGCAGGGTGGACTCAGGGTGATGGCACTTTTCACATGGCAGCTGGCTCCAGGGGCTGACAGTGGGGCCACTGGGCTAGTTGAGGCTACACCTTGAACTGGAATATTCCCATATTCTACCAGACATAGCAGCGATGACCCACCCACTTCTTTATGGAGGAGAGCAAGGCCTTATTGCTGATGATGCATGATGACAATTTGACTTGCTCCTCTAGAAATCTGCCACCCAGGGCCCCTCCCTCAGCGTGCTCTGAGGGCAGTGCCTCCCCTTTTGGTGGGTTAGGTGCAGGGGAATATCCTTTTCCTGCATCAGTCTCGAGCCCTGAACTGAATGTAGGTTTTCTGAGGGCGTAGTTACCCTCTTAAGCCTCCATGTCTCCTGACGCCTCCTGGCCCAGCACAGACACGCACACAATTGATCCCCATGACCGGATCAGTGGACCATGGGCACCAGGGGATGCGGAGCAGGAAGGGCATTGAATACCTTACAGCTGGTGGACGTGGCAGGAGTTGCTCCCTGCGCTGGGAGGATCTCTCCTTGGCTGGGGTGTAGGAGTCCCAGGCACTCAGGACAGTAGATGTCACTGTCACTGGGCCACGCATCTGCCCCACGTCCTGTGTGATTTAAACTTGGAAGCAGCACTTCTCTCTTTATTCTCCTGGAGGGGAAACAATAGACCTGGCTTTGGTTGGACAGCAGAGATGCCAGCTAGACTTAGGAATGGCTTTTCAAGTTGCGAAGATTGTGGGCCATCTGACAGATTAGATTTCAGGAAAAGTCTTAGATATATGGGCACTGCTCTATTGTCCTTAAGGACTTAGGGGTGACTATACCTCTCCCAGGGGGAGGGAAGAGACTACCTCCTTTGGGACTTTGCAGTCTGGGCATCCTCAGGGTGTCAGCTGCCTGGGGTGAGCCGGGAGGAAGGAGTCTGAGGCCAGGGAATGAGGGGAGAAGAGGGGAGAGTGAAGCGCGGTTTGTGTGGCCAGGGTCTGTCCTGCCCAGATGAGGGAAGCTGCCGTGCCAAACCTTCCCCGCGGCTCCCGGAGCCGCTCTGGGGCTGCACTCCCACTCACGTGCTGCAGTTATTTTTAGCACTGGGATGTGCAGAACATGCCACGGAGAAATAGAGTGGAAAATCTGACACTCAGAGCCCTGCTTTGAGGAGACACAGTTCTCCAGCCGGACGCGGCTCACGTGTCTGACTGCCATCTTCCACGTGTCTGTGAGCAGCCTGACTGCGTATTCCAGGGACTCCCCGGAGCTGATCCTCAGCCTCCTCGACAAGGTCTGGGGTCCTGGGACTCTGCTGGTGGCCATGGCTCCTGGTCAGTCCCTTCTCCTTTCTGTGACCTTTAGAATGGTGGCCTGAGAGCAAGCAAGGCGATCGCCTCCCTGGGCCTCTCAGCCACATGTGGAGATGGCAGGGTGGGTCTCAGGATTCCCCTGGGGTAGGAGAGGAAGCTGCGACCCTGAGAGAGTGTCGTGGGACCTGAGGGTGTCTGCGCAGAGAGAATAATAGAGCTGACCCTCAGGAGAGCCAGTGCCTTGGTCACTGGCGTGTCCAGCACAGAACATAATGTCTAGGAAGCCTGGACTCGAAGTGCAAAGCAGCTGGGGAGGAGTGCAAAGCACCTGGGGAGGAGTGCAAAGCAGCTGGGGAGGAGTGCAAAGCACCTGGGGAGGAGTGCAAAGCAGCTGGGGAGGAGTGCAAAGCACCTGGGGAGGAGTGCAAAGCAGCTGGGGAGGAGTGCAAAGCATCTGGGGAGGGGTGCAAAGCAGCTGGGGAGGAGTGCAAAGCACCTGGGGAGGAGTGCAAAGCAGCTGGGGAGGAGTGCAAAGGAAAAATATGAGTATGAACCCTGCTCAGAGGCGGGGCAGCTCCCCACCTGGGGGCTTGTATACTGGGTATTTAATTAAAATTTGCTTTAGTTTTATTTTTCCCACTTACTAGAAAAACATGCATGCTCTTTGTAGAAAATTTAAAAACACAGATAAGCAAACAGGAGAAAATTAAAAACACCCTAATCCCAGCACTCAGAGATAAACCCTGTAAATATTTTGGTATTTTGGTGGATAGACTGCCAGGCTCTCCCTTTTTCTTCTTTGAAACATTTTCATTTCTTTTTAATTACACATATAATTTAGGAAAGCATTCTTGCTAGAAACATGCAGATAATGCGGACCGATGAAGGTCTCCCCGCCCCCGGCCGCCCCCGCCCCCGCAATCCCAGCTATAACTCTGATGTGTGTGCTTCCTGAGCTTTCTTCTAGGTGTGCACACGCATTTGTATCTGTACAAAGAGAAAGACATGGCTTTATTTTTAGTGTATTCGGGTGTTTTTTTCCTCAACAGAAATGGTATCACACTGTATGTATTGTTCTGTACTTTGATGTTGTCACTTAACCATTAGTCTTGTGGTTTTCTCAGTGTCAGTACTCATAGCTCAGGCTCGTTGTTCTAACTGCTGGGTACAATTCCTCGGCGTAGATACATCAGAGTTTATTTAGCCATTCTCCTTGTGATGGGCTTTTAGATTGCTTCCACTTTTTTTTCTTTTGCTGTTTCAAAAGTGCTCTTGAACATGCCTCCTTGGGTAAGAATGCTTCTCTCGGATCAAAGCTGAGATGAGAAGTTGCTGGTCATTCTCTTGTCAAACACATTAAACAAATGGGAGCATTTTGGACCAACTGCTGTGAGAACCTGCCTTCTCCACTTTGCTGTGTTAATAAGAAGGCAGATGTGACAGCATTTCCCAAACTCCACTCTGGACGGCACTGATGTCCAGTGAGACACTAATAGGTGTGGCTCAGGAGGAATAAAAATCCGGGCAGGAATGCTGCTGATATGGCCAGGGTGTAGTTGAGCGCTTGGAAATTCACTAGTGCACATTAGTGTATCAGGAAGCATCGTGACTAAAGAAACGAGTTTGTCTTCCTTTAGCCTGGCTTTTCCCAATTTGAGGGCTACGGTAGAGGACATACAGATTGCAGCAGACAGTGGCAGTGCCCTGCTCACATCTCCTTGGCTCTGTCACTTCAGTGCACCACTGGTAGCACCTGCATTCTGTGTCGTGAGGACTTCTGCTTGCTGCAGGAGCCTGCTCTGCTGCCCTGTGGCAGGTTGGAAGTGCTCTTGTCTCCCGCCTCCAACAGCCCTCTGTTAACAGGGGCTGCTGTCTAGATCCTCTACCTCGATTAGCCCTTGGAGAGGACAACCTTGAACCTTGTGTTTTATGTCCCTATCCAGAGGAATTAGGCTCCAACAGCCCACTTTGGTAGGTGGTTTGAGACACATGGGTTACTGCCTGCTCACCCTCTTTGTCTCACCTCTACCTTCACCTCTCATACATTTGAGTCGACGTGTATTTTGAGTCCTGGATCTGCTCCAGGGGGAAACCCAACTAATATACAATCAGTGAATAATTCTTAATGGCTTTATGCAAATGCCCCATGTATTTCTCTCAGTGAGTCCTGCATCATTGGATATTAAAGTTTGTTGCCAATTCTGTGGTGGACATCCTTGAAGCTCAAAAGCTGTGCACATTCTTAGTTTTTTTTTTTTTTTTTTTTTTTTAGGGACTATTGCTAGCTGTAAAGCCACTGTTTCAAAGGGTGTGCATTTTTCTAAGGGTCTGGTAAAATTTGTGGCTTCTGCATCCTCCCCTTCTTGTCTTCCTCTATCACCACCTTCCAGCCCACAAAGGACACAGAGTGGCCAGCTCTGGGTGTGCTCTGGGGATCTGGAGGTGGGGTGAAGCTCTGCTGAAGGGGCTAGGAAAGGCAAACTAGAGGAAGTTCCTGGCAGCATCCAGGGAAACAGACAAATAGTCACCTGGGAGTTCGCAGTAAGGGGTTTGAAGCTTGGTGGTTAGCGATGCTTCTTCACAACTTCTTGTTTCAAACCTTTCTTATCTGACAAGGCCTATTTGAAACCCCACCTCCTCCAGAAAGTCTTTCTTGATTTTTCCAGCCCTTATGAGCCTCTTCTCAAGGCTGCACATGATTTGGTACTAGTTCTATATGGCCCATGCCGCATGCTAAGGGTAGAGATTCTGTCTTTAAGAGTCAGTGTTATGCACAGCACAGATGCACATGTTTGAAGTTTATGAATGCTTCTGATAAGAGCTCTGGCTTGGGAACAAGAGAACCTGGATTTGAACCCCATCTTTGAAACTGACTCCTGTGGGGGACCTATGGGCCTCAGGGCAAAGATCCTGCTATGGGCTTGAGTGGGAATGAGCACACGTGGGCCCACTCTCTCCCTTCTCAGACTCTCGTTCCACCTCTTTCCCGGCATCTCTGCCAGGAGCCCCAGAGGCTGGCTGGCTGCATTCTGCACGGGGCTGCGGCTCTCAGTGTGCCTTTCTTCTCATCCTTCCAGGTGCAGGTTTCCGGAGACAAATATACCCTCCACTGCCAGCCCCTCGATCTGTCTAAACACAATTTGACATGCGTTGCTATTAGCTTAGCACCTTATCAAATAATGCGGCCTGATCGAGATAAAAGGTTTTACAACCCTTGCTGCCTTTGTTTCTGCCTGTATTCACCCACCGAGACAGCTAATAATTACCACCAAAGACAAAGAGAAATCTATATGCTCAGCGTCGAGGCTCCCGTGTGCATGTTAAACAGCAGCCTGAGGAGGAGAGAGCGGGAGGAGATGGCCCCAGTGCAACCCGTGCGGCGCTGGATTGGGCCTTGCTCCCTGATGGAGAGTTTGGCACTGTGGCTTCTGGGGCTGCAGGCCTGCTGGTTGCTGATGTGACCTCTGGATCTGATGGTTTCTAATCCTAGAAGAAGAGAAGAGAGGTGAGATGGGTCCCAGAGTCCTGCTATGGACATGTGAAGGCCTGGTTGGGTAGCCTGAAGTGAGGGGAGAGGCAGGGCCACTGGTAGAGGGCGTGCCCTCCTTGTGGGGTGCTGGGGACCTGCGTCTGTCCTGGCTCTGCTACTGGGTCACGCTCTCTGTGCACCCCAGTCTCTGCATCTGTGCAGGGGACACCTGAGGCAGTGTGGCAGGAGTCAGGAGACCTTGGTTCTAGTTAGCTTGGCTACTAACAGGCAGTTCCATGTCGTTCTGGGCCTCCGTTTCTCCATCTTGGAAATGAAAGTCTGGTTGGGATAATGGTGACAGGCATTTCAGACTTCTGTCCCAGGCATCCGGTATCTCCACGGGCTGTTCATGGCTACGTCTATGTAGGGCATGGACTGTGGGACTGAAGATGTAGGAGACGTAGGCTTTGATCTGAAAAGCTAGTCCAGAGAGACAGTTTTTATTCCAGAACCAACAAACGCAGAAAGTAGAGTGAGGGTTGGGGGTGGGTGGAAGGGATGTTGGGATCTGAAAAGTAAAGCAGTCTGAGAAGGTTTCCTGGAGGAAGAGGACATGCGCGGTGTCAAGGCAGATGGGGTGGGGCCCCTGAATGGGAATGTGTGCAGCAAGAGTGGTGTTATGGACTGAAGTGGATTCAATGTTTCTTTTAAATTTGTTTTAGATTTTACTTATTCATTTTAGAGAGGAGAGGAGAGAAAGAGAAAGAGAGAAAGTGGGGAGGAGCAGGAAGCACCAACTCCCATATGTGCCTTGACCAGGCAAGCCCAGGGTTTTGAGCCAGCGACCTCAGTGTTCTAGGTTGACGCTTTATCCACTGTGCCACCACTGGTCAGGCTAATGTTTCTGTCTCCCTGTAATTCATATATTGAAACCTACCCCCCAGGGTGATGGTACTTGGAGGTGGGCCTTTGGGAGGTGATTAGGTCATGATGGTGAGGTCATAAATGGGATCAATGTTCCTATAAAAGACTGCAGAGAGCTCCCCACCCCTTCTACCATGTGAGGGCACAAGAAGAAGATGGTTGTTTGTGAACCAGGAGGTATTCCTCACCAGACACTGAATCTGCTGATGCCTTGATCTTGGACTTACAGCCGCCAGAACTGTAAGAACTAAGTGTGTGTTGTTTAGAAGCTGTCCATTCTGGTATTCTGTTACAGCAACCTGATCAGACGGACACAGTGGTGATGGGGATCATCCAGGGGTTGTGAGTTTCTGAGTTTCTGGCAGGCCAGTGACCCTTTGCTCAAGCCAGTGACCTTGGGCTCAAGCCAGTGACCCTGGGATCATGTTGATGATCCCATGCTCAAGCTGGTGCCCTGGTGTTCATGCCTGAGCTCAAGCCAGATGAGCCTGTGTTCAAGATGGTGACATTGGGATTTTTTACCTGGGTCCTCAGCATCCCAGATGGATGCTCTATCCACTGTGCCACCACCAGTCAGGCTAGTTAGTTTTATTTTTAAAGAATATTATTGAAGAGGGACCAGAACCAAGGCTGGTCTGGCCCAGGATGGTTTGGAATGTGTAAACCATTGCTCCTCAGTGTCCTTGGCTAGGGAAGATAAAACCTTGAGGTTCATTAGCTGGCTATAAATTGCTCAAATTGCTTAGCCTTGTTTAATTATTTTGTCTCAGTTTTCTTTATTTCGTTTGTCAAAGAATTTCCCTAACTTCTCACATTCCTGCCACAATGAACGTGGCGTGGCTAAGAGAAACCTAGTTGGTTCTTATGAGTGGGTATATGCTGGCTGCAGCACACCACTGGTTGGATTCCAGTTTAAGCCTAACCAGTCAGGCCAGAGAATCATAGTGTGTCAGGAGTCAAGAGGCAAGGGATAATAAGTAGCATATATACCACCTTCACCTCTACCTGTGCCTATGGCAGACATCACTAATCAATCACATCTCCGCTAAACTCAGGTTTCTTCTCATCAGAGTGCTTGGGGCAGCTACTGCCAATTGACTAGGGTTGGCATGTGAAATGACCACTCTTTGCCGTTGCTGACCTAGACTAACTTTCTCAAGTACAGATGAGATAGGGATGAAGATTCTTCTAAGGTCATCCAAACAGTTTGGAAAAGCTGAGGGTGGGCCCAGTGGTCTGCCTCCATGCCTGCAGTCTCCTGCTCCCTTACACTGTCACCTCTCCATTTGAAAGCAGTAATGAAGGGGAGAAATAAACCCTGCTGTTAAGAGAGGCAGCTTTGGGCCTGGCTGGCAGGTCTCTTTCCTGAAGCCCCTACCTGGAAGATGGGGTAAGTTTCATGCTAATCAGGATTCTCATGCAAAGACCCACCTGCAGCAAACTGCTACTTTTGCTCTGCCTTTCCTTGGAGAATGTGTGTGAACATGTGTGTGCATGCAGACTTGTGCATTCTGCACACACAAATGGATATGTTTTTACTTCCTATTAGCTGGTGACAAACTTGGAGCCCTCCCCAGAGAGTGGCAGTCCCTCCAGAGAGTCGCCTGCCTGTCTCCCAGATTTACAGTTGGAGCCACGCACTAAGTCATGATTGATCCTGAGACTGGCTCTAGGCCAGCCTTCTCATGGCTGTGAAGCATCTGGCTTACTCTCTTTTCCCTTCCCCTTTCTTCCTTGCTTTGCACTCAGGCACACTCAGACACCATTCTTCTAGGAAGCCCTTCTGTATCCCAGACACCTGCTGTCTCTATGCCTCATGCTTACCTCCAGTTTTATGGCCATCACTCTGGACTGGAGCCCCTTGGAGGCAGGGTTGTAGCTTTCTTTCAGTAGAGTAGGCCCTACATCACTGTGAATGGACCTCAGTAACCATTTTCCTCTCCCTTCTCCCTGCTTCTCTTCATTGTTGTCTTCATTCTGCTGTGCTTTGGAACCAGGATTCTCGGATCCGAGAAGAGGCCTGGGACTTTGAAGCATTCTTGCATGGCTCCCTATGTGTCTGTCAGCCAGGGGTTTTAGCTCCAAGCTACAGGAATAGGCTCTGGTTGCTATCTCAGTAGTATAGACAGTTGATAGAAAGATTATTTGCTGGATTATAAGAAACCCGAGAATAAGGCTCAGGCCGTAAGCAGGGGACCCAGCAGGCAGCCAGGGTCACAGCCACAATCCTGCTGCACAGGCCTTCTGGGGGGATGCTGTCATAGTAGTATGCCAGCCCCGGGCCCTGGGCATATCTATGGGCACGGTGTTCATGTTGGGCCTTGGAAGCAGGACATTTGTGCAGCTGTTGCAACTTCACCAGAGTGGAAAATATGCCTTGCTGTTGTGTGTGTGTCCTCAGCCACATTCAAAAGTCCAGATGGCTACCTCTGACCCATACAGCCAGCTCATCCACCATCCCACAGTGGCCAGGGGAGGGGCCCAGGACACAGCCTCTGTGCCTTTTGTCTTCTGTAGTGTCTGTGGGCCCTGAGGCCAGCATTGGTGGAGGGATTTTTGTAGAGTGACCCCCGAAAGCAAAGCAAGGGCAGGGAAATGAGGCAGGAGCAGGAGGAAGGGTGTGTTGAGCAAGTGGGCCACTGAGGTACAAGTCCGCTGAGGGCCTGGGAGAGTGTGTGGAAGGCACATGGGCATCATCCACTGGGGATGAGGGAGCTGAGGCTTATACCCACCGTTCTGGTCACTCATACTAAATGTTGGTCCCGGGGCTGCCAGCTTCCTGTCACTCTGCCCTGTGGGGCACACAGGGCAGCCCACCCTCATGTGGAGAAGCCAGGGGAACTTGGGATGAACCAAGACACGGTGGTGGGTGCGCTGACCAGCCTCCAAGATTTCCCCAAGCATGGGAAGGGGTTCAGGGTGTGGTTTCTACAGGGGCGCTGCGGGGCAACCTGGAGAGAGAGAGGGTGGGCCCCAAGTCTCTGCTCCCCCCACTTCAGCTCAGGTTCTGCTATTTTCAACCAGTGTTCAAGGTGCTCCTGTGGGGAGTTTGTTCTGATACCAGCCCCAACTCCTGCTGCCAGGGGTCTCTTCCATGGGAGCCTCCTTTCACCCTCCACTGTTGGGAGCTAATCCTGGTGAGGATTATTCTGTGGGCTTATTTGGAAATGGGACTTGGGGCTGGATGGTTCCTGTGCAGCTTTTCAGACCTCAGATGGTTAGCTCTAGGAGGGGTCTGAGAAATTCCAGCCCCACCCCTAATTATGCAGATGAGAGGAGGGGCCTCCTACAAACTCTCCAGTGAATTGTGTAAGGCAGTGGTCCCCAACCTTTTTTGGGCCACGGACCGGTTTAATGTCAGAAAATATTTTCACGGACCAGCCTAAGGGTGGGACAGATAAATGTATCACGTGACCGAGACAAGTGTCAAGAGTGAGTCTTAGACCAAGGGTCCCCAAACTTTTTACACAGGGGGCCAGTTCACTGTCCCTCAGATCATTGGAGGGCCAGACTATAAAAAAACTATGAATAAATCCCTATGCACACTGCACATATCTTATTTTAAAGTAAAAAACCAAAATGGGAACAAATACAATATTTAAAATAAAGAACAAGTAAATTTAAATCAACAAACTGACCAGTATTTCAATGGGAACTATAGGTCTGCTTTTGGCTAATGAGATGGTCAATGTGCTCCTCTCACTGACCATCAATAAAAGAGGTGACCCTTCTGGAAGTCAGCGGGGGCCAGATAAATGGCCTCAGGGGGCCACATGCAGCCCGCGGGCCGTAGTTTGGGGACCCCTGTCTTAGACGGATGTAACAGAGGGAATCTGGTCATTTTTAAAAAATAAAACATTGTTCAGACTTAAATATAAATAAAACGGAAATAATGTAAGTTATTTATTCTTTCTCTGCGGACCAGTACCAAATGGTCCACGGACTGGTACCAGTCTGCGGCCCGGGGGTTGGGGACCACTGGTGTAGGGGGTTTGGTCACACGTTCCTGACTCAGCAGCTTTGCAGAAGGATAATAATTAACAGTGCTACCTGGCCAGCAGCCCTACCAGGAAATGGGCACATCTTGTGGGGGTTATCTGACCCATGCTGGTCATAAGTGGTTTATGGGCAGTGCTTCTGTTGCCATCCTTCAGGGGAGCCTGGGCATGGCGCCCAGAGCTTTCCCCTGGTCTGAGGCAGGGTTGTGAGTGAGGCCGGGGCCTGTGGCTTCAGCTCACGATGAGGAAAGTTCCTTGTGGTCTGGGGATGGGTTGAGGATGGCTTGTACATCTCTGCTTCCCAGTGAGCACCTGGCAGGGTGCACAGAGACCCTGAGTCCACGGGTGTTAGACGGAGAGCCACTAACCTGTTTGGAGCTCACATTGGGAGAAGGGTCCCTGCAGGCTGGAGTAGGTGGGTACCCTGACAGGGAGCTGAGACCTTAAGACTTAAGTGGGAGGCATCAGGGAAGGAGAGGCAGTGACAGTGGGGAGTGTGCAGTGTCCTCATTGTTAGGCGGTGCACGCTCTTCTGGGCCACGTGCAATTTCTTGGGCAATGGCTCAGAAGAGTGAGCTGTGCTCAGTGTCACTGTCACAGCACTGCCCTTCTTAACCGCTGAGGCTGCATTGCTTCAGACCCTCTGTTGCCTCTATCTGGCCTGAGAAACTGCCGCATTCTAATTGGCTCCCACACTGCAGAAGTTCTGTCTCTGAGGGTGGGGATGTTCGTGCCTTCCCCACAGGGAGAAGGGGAAGAGCCGTGTCCCTGCCCATGGGAGGAAAACAAACATTTATGGAGTCTCAGCTGTGTACTGCCTTATTTCATTTTATCCTCATAAGGGGGGATAATGTGATATTATAGTCCATTTCAAAGATGAGAAACCAAAGGTAAGACAGACTTGTTCAAGGTTTTATAGCCAGTAAGGACAGGGCTGGGGACTTCAGCCTGGGTCTTCTGTGTCCATGATGCTTTCCTGAGGGAGAGTGACAAAGCTGGCAGGTGAGCTAGACCACCTTAAACCTCGTTTCCTGGGGGAGGCTGGGAGATAATCTGTGAGTACAAAGCATTGAAAGGCCCAGGGTTGGGGGGACCCCATGACTCCTCACTTCTCAATGTGATCTCTCAGAAACCAGGGAAGACCCCACCTTTCTCCAAAGGCTGGAACCCACATGCCAGTCCTCCTTAGCTTCCAGCATTCTCCGTTTCAGAACTGGAAGTGACCTAGGAACTTATTGTTTACATCCCATTTTACAGAGGAGAAAACAGAAGCTGCAATAGAGAATTGCCTCAGATTCCTCCTGAGGAGTAGCCAAGCTAAAGATGATTGCTCTTAGCCCACAAACAGCCCTCAGAAGCCCTGAGACCCAGATCAGGTTTGGGAGGGCTCATTAGTCAGCAGATGGATTTCTCTGGAAATTCAGCAGGCTGGTGCTTAAATGCAAGCCAGGGGAGGTTTGAGCTCATTTTCATGCCTCCTTGTCCCAGCAGAAAGCCATACCTGGCACTGTGCCTTGTATTGGCCCTTGAAAAGGCCACACAAAGCGGTCAGGGGTTCCTGAGCCAGGAAATGGCAGAGTGGCAAGTCTCAGATTTCTAGATCCTGGTCCAGTGCTCCTCTTGTGGATTTCTACTTGAGAAAGCAGGAAACACACTGCCTATGAGGTCTCCATGGTGTTGGAGAGAGTTCAGACATGGGGCTACTATACTCTCATTTTCTGTCTCTTATAGATGGATGGGGTCTTGAGACCCTCCTATCCATGGCACAGAGTCTCACCTTGCCTCTGATTGAACATTTCTAGTGATGAGGAGCTCACTCCTCCCCATTATTACTTGCTCCAGTTGATACCAAGTTCTCCTTCCTCCTTGTGCTGGTGACCATTAGCCTGGACTCAGGGCCACTGGGCCCCCACTGGCTGAGCTCCCACCTTTCTTCAGTCAGTGGTGGCTGTTTTCTGGGTATGTCTTTCTTTCCTCTTGCAGACCCCCAGCCTAGTCAGGAGTCAGAGAGATGCAGCTTGAATCTTGGCTGTCAATGTCATCTTGTGACCTTGGACATGATCCTTACCTCCCCCGAGCCTTGGTTCCCCCTTTTATAAAATGATGGTAACTTTATTGGGTTGTTGTGAAGACTAAGTGAGGCATGGAGAAAGCAGGGAAAGTGCTCAGTTTGGTTGCTGGCATAGTGTAAGAACTCAATATGTGCTTGATAGTGTTATTATGACCTTCTAATTTGTAAGCTAAGGATGGTAGCGCCTGCCTTGCTGAGTCATCTGGAGGACCAAATGAGATGATCTGCATAAGTGCTGAGCACAGACTCGGAGTAAAGCGGGGTTGGTAGAGACAGTGGTACTTTGTCATGTTACCATTACAAGGGGAGGGTCCTGTAGTGGAGTGCACGAGGCACAGACTTCAGAGATCACATTCTTGATGTACATCTAAGATTTACTCAGCCCCATTAATTTCAAATCCTTCCCTCCCTGTCTCTTTCTCTCCCTTACCTCCCTTGCTTCCTTCATCTCTTCCTTCCTCTCTTCCTCTGTCTTCCCTCCTTTCCTCCTTAAATTTTTTTTTTACTTATCCCAAGGAAGTATATTAACGAGGATGTTTTCAGCTGCATTTAACAGAAGAGCCAAGTCAAAATGGCTTAAAGGGTAGGGAGATTTATTCTTGTGTACATGATAAGAATAGTGAAGTGGTAGTAGAATCTAATGTAACCAGAAAGAGCTTAAAGCCCAAAGCTAGTTGGCCTAATGTGGTATCATTGCTAGCTACATAACCTTGAGTCAGTTACTTAACCTTTCTGGGTCTCAGTTTTTACATCTGTAAATGGGGCTACAAAAAGTACTTTCCTCACTGGGGCTCTTGTGAAGATTAAATGGGTTAACAAACGCAAAGTGCTTAGTAGTGCCTGAGGCATGGTAAGTGCTACATTAATGGTTATTCATATTAGAACTAGGATGGTTTGGGGGCTCCTCAGTTTAGGGACTCAGTAGAGTAAGCAAGACATTGCATTTTTTCCCATTGTCTGCTCTCTGCTACTGTCACCGTGCTGACTTTGTCTCTAGCCTTGTGCCCTCATGGAGCAAGGTGGTGGCAGCTGCACCAAACATCAGTCTTCATACGACACTGCCCAAACCCTGTCCAGAAAAAGAGAGAATGTCTCTTTTCTTTTTAGAGAGAGGAAGGCTTTCCCAGATAACTTTCTTGGCATCTCATTGGCTAGAAATGCATCAAATGACTAAACTAACAACTTGGGGAGGGGAGGATAGAATTACTGTGATTGGCTGAGCCTAAGCCAGACTCATCTTCCTGAAGCCACTTAAATCTGGACCAACCTGGGGGTCTACAGTGAGAAAGAAGAGGGGTGGGATGATGAATGAGCCAACACAATGTCTGACTCGGGTGACTGCTATGGGGATACAACCACGTGGCAAATGATCTGCCATCACACCAGGTTCTGCTTTGCAGGCCTCAAGATGATTTTAGGCTAGTCCAGAAAGCCTCTCTGAGCTGGCATGGGCTGCCATCTGGGCTGCCAGGGGTGCCTCAGATGGATCCCCGGAGTGGAGCATGCCAAGTGCTGAGCTCAGGCCCTGTCCGTGGTCATATACCGTAGTGACTTCAGTAGTGACTTCCATTTATCTACGCTCACTTTTTCTTCCCCATAATCTAAGAGGCAGGTTCTATTTTTATCTTCACTTGCAGGTGAAAAAGCTGAGGCAATGACAGGTTAGGAAATGTGCTTTAGCAGATGCTATTGGTGCCATGCCCATCACCTGCTGGTCCTTCCTGGAGGTCACCAGCAGTCTTGGGGGATAGTGGCTGTACGTGCTGATGGCTTCCTGTCTAGCTGCCTGTGTGCATGGCAGCCTGGGAGTGCCAGGAGGTGGTGACCTCCCTCAACAAGTGAGAGATGGGAGTCGCTGGATAACCACTCTGCTTCCTTGGCTCTCAAGGGCGTGTTCTACAGCATCCTGAGGTACGGCGTGGTAACCTGCTCACAACTGCACACACATGTGGATTTTCTCTTTCCTCTGTCTCATTTTCCTGCTCCCTTCCTTGGACCTCCTGGGATCATTTCACCCAAGCTTGAGCTTGGGCTGCTTTTGTATAACCCAGACTCAGACCCTTGTCTCAGGCTGTGGAGTTGGTGAGTGATGGTCCTGGGATACACACCAGGCTGCTGATCCTAGGCTGAGCTCTGAGAGCCAGCCGTTCTGCCTGCCCTTCGAAGACCTGAGAGACAGGAGAGCCTCAACCTCGCACCCCGCGTCCCACCCACGTTCAACCTGACCAGTGCCCACAGTGGTCGTGGTTTGCCTGCGCAGAGACCAAGTCAGTGTTCCCTGCAGGGCACGAGTCTGCTGGACTCTGACCGCCAGCCCGGCGACTTGTAAACTGCCTGATGGGATGGGACCAGTGACATGGGACTGAATCCGAGGAACGATTCAGCCTTCCCCAGGCAGCTTCAAAGGAGCCATTATGGACCATCCAGGAAATAATACATTTCATGGAAAAGACCGTAATTATGGAGTATTGACTAAATAATATGTGCTTTTTAAAAGTCTGTAATTATGTATTTATCCTATCTGTAATTAGGGAATTTTTAAATGGTGCATTATAGGTAATTTAAAAATAAAATAATGACACCACTCAAAACAAACAGCCCCAAACAAAGACAATGCAGGCCACCCCAAACTCAGCCGAGCGGTGGCTTCAGGGGAGCCACTATCCTTGGCTTTGGGGAAACCGGATGGCCCATGTCTGCTGGGCGTGTGTGCTGAGCTTGACCCCAGCATCGACTGGATGTCTTGAAGTTCATCAGTGCTAGCATTCCCTGCTGGCGGGCCTTGTCCTTTACAGACTTTGTCCTCAGGATTCCTTCCTGTCACAACAAGACCTTCAAGTGACTGCTGGGTGCTGGGACTCTCCTCCCCTCATTCTCCGTGCAACCTCACAGCTGTACCGTCCAACAGGGGAGCCACTAGCATTGTGTGGCTTTTTCAGTTTAAGTGAATTAAAACTTAAAAAATTTGAACATTCGAGTTGTCAGTTGTACTAGTCATGTTTCCAGTACTCAGTAGCTGAACACAGCTAGTGGCAATTGTACTAGAAAGAGGTAGAACCTTTGTATCACAGCAGAAAGTCCAATTTCATAGCATTACTTTAGAATCGAACAGTGCTTATGTGATACAGACCCGGTCTGAACAGTTGCTTATGTGATACAGACCCGGTCTGAACAGTTGCTTATGTGATATGACCCGGTCTGAACAGTTGCTTATGTGATACAGACCACGTCTGAACAGTTGCTTATGTGATACAGACCCTGTCTGAACGGTTGCTTATGTGATACAGACCCGGTCTGAACAGTTGCTTATGTGATATGACCCGGTCTGAACAGTTGCTTATGTGATACAGACCCTGTCTGAACAGTTGCTTATGTGATACAGACCCGGTCTGAACAGTTGCTTATGTGATACAGACCCGGTCTGAACAGTTGCTTATGTGATATGACCCGGTCTGAACAGTTGCTTATGTGATACAGACCCTGTCTGAACAGTTGCTTATGTGATATGACCCGGTCTGAACAGTTGCTTATGTGATACAGACCCGGTCTGAACAGTTGCTTATGTGATACAGACCCGGTCTGAACAGTTGCTTATGTGATACAGACCGGGTCTGAACAGTTGCTTATGTGATACAGACCCGGACTGAACAGTCGCTTATGTGATACAGACCCGGTCTGAACAGTTGCTTATGTGATACAGACCCGGACTGAACAGTCGCTTATGTGATATGACCCGGTCTGAACAGTCGCTTATGTGATACAGACCCGGTCTGAACAGTTGCTTATGTGATACGGACCCGGTCTGAACAGTTGCTTATGTGATACAGACCCGGTCTGAACAGTTGCTTATGTGATATGACCCGGTCTGAACAGTTGCTTATGTGATACAGACCCGGTCTGAACAGTTGCTTATGTGATATGACCTGGTCTGAACAGTTGCTTATGTGATATGACCCGGTCTGAACAGTTGCTTATGTGATACAGACCCGGTCGGAACAGTTGCTTATGTGATACAGACCCGGTCTGAACAGTTGCTTATGTGATACAGACCCGGTCTGAACAGTTGCAGTGAAGGAAGCTTGTTTTCTCTGTCTGAAGGTCTCCTCCCCACTGGTCTTCCTGGTGATCGCACTCCTGTTTATCCTTCCTTCTGGAAGCTTCCCTGACATCCCCAGGGGTCCCAGCTCCCTCTTTTTTCTCTTGTACTTATGACATGTTTGCCTGTGTTGTTCTCACACCAGTCTCTCCTACCCTGGGAGCCCTGTCTCATTCAGCTGCCTGCCCCACCCCCCATCCCAGGCCAGGATCTAGGATGTTGGTAGAGAAGTTCCAGCTCATAACTTCTGTGAAGATCTTCTTCTGTCCTCATCTCCTTGTTCTATAGCTCTACACTCACGTCTGTTTTATCAGTCTGGGACACATAAACAATAAACTTGAATGCAGAGTGTCACGGGAGGGAATGGCCCCCGCCCTGCTCATACGGCCCATGTGTAGCTCTCGTTAACTAGCACTCGTCGCTGGCCGGTGTTAGATGGGTGAGTGTGAGCCGGTGAGTGGAAGGCACACTGGGGCCGGATCTAGGGGTGCAGGGTCCTGACTGGTAACAAACTCCAGAAGCCTGACCTGGGAGTGGGGAGTCAGGGGCAGATCCTTGAGGTGATGTGAGGTTGGTGTCTCCACGTGAAATTCTAGAGAGGGGGGAGCTGAGGACTCTGGGTGGCAACCGGAACATGGCAAGGTACTGCCCAGAGGACAGGTGAGAAGGTGTGTGGATGAGAAACCAGAGCAGGCCCCCCGACAGCAGAACCTCCTCCCCTTGGTCTGATCCCCTGTTCCCTCGGTGGAGGTTTTTGGGAAGTTGTGTTAGTTTTGACTGTGCTAAGGGCAGCCAAGGGTTGGTGTGGAGGGTGGCACACTAAGGCGGGAGTGGTACTTCAGGCGGCAGTGGGAATTGGGGCCACTTTCCCAATAAGGTGAGCTCAAGGTGACAGTGTCTACACGCCCCACACCAGCCTCTCTCCCTACCAAGGGGTTCTTCTGGCCAAATTGGCAGGGGCTGAGGTTTAGTTCCATTTCCCTCTTTTATGGGGAACAAGTTTACTTTTCTACGGCCATCTAATGTCCTGGAGGGAGGGACACGGTTTTATTTACTGAGACCTGCTACATGCCTGACCGTGCTGGGCCTGGACTAGGAGCCCATTGCTGGCGAATGAGGTGATGGGTGGGTGGCCCTGTCTGGTTCCCCTGCTGACTAGGGCACGAGCTGTAGCCCCCGACTAATCGCCTGAGTTTTAGGTTCCTTTGCTTAAAAATGTTCCCATCACTGTCTTTTCTTTTTTTCTTTGCTTCTTTAAAATAAACCTTTATTCCATTGAGAAATCCTCCTTTAGTTTTGCTTTAACAACTTTGAATAAGATTCTGTTATTTCTAACTCAAAGTCCTTGATTAAGAGGACAGCAAATAAAGAAATGCTCCTGCTTTATTTAAGTGGCAGGAGAGACATGCAAGTGACCCTGAAATAAATCTTAAAACTGAAATTGCTATTAATATCAAAATACTATTTCATATCATCTGGGAAAGTTATTTATATTGTCTCGTGCCAAAAATGAATCGGCTCTTCTAGGCTTCCTTCAGTTACGAAGAAAACTGCACACTGCTCATTTCTGTACCAGTGAGGAGGGTGCTTGGGAAGGAAGGTCACTTTAACGGGTCTTCTTCAGAGCTCTCAGCAAGGGAAATGAGCGGGCTGTGGAGCTTGACCAGAGATGCTGTTTTTATTTTTTAAATTTTATTAAATTTATTGAGGCCCTGTCACCGTCTTATTGTGGACACATAATGGGCTAATGAAAGTGAAAAGTGAAAACCTGTTTAGTTTTTTAGTTAAAAACTCTATTTAAAAATTTGGATAGCTGAACCTGACCAGGCAGTGGTGCAGTGGATAAAGTGTCGGACTGGGATGTGGAGGACACAGGTTCGAAACCCCAAGGTTGCCGGTTTGAGTGTAGGCTCATTCAGTTTGAGCACAGAGTCGCTGGCTTGAGCATGGGATCATAGACATGACCCCATGGTTGCTGGCTTGAGCCCAAAGGTCGCTGGCTTGAGCAAGGGGTCACTCACCCTGCTGTAGCCCCCCCTGATCAAGGCACATATGAGGAAGCAATCAATGAACAACTAAGGAGTCGCAAAGAAGAATTGATACTTCTCATCTCTCTCCCTTCTTCTTTGTCTGTCCCTCTTACTATCTCTGTCACAAAATAAATAAATAAAACAAAATAAAATAAAAATTTGAATAGCTGATATTGTTATGTATTCAAAAATGAAAATAAAATGGAAGTATCACAGAATAGAAATCCACCCCGCACCCCACCCCCATTTGCCCATTTCTTCCCCCAGTTAGACACTGTGACAGAGTTGTCTTGTCTCCAAGAGGTTTTTTTACATGAATTTACATTAGAACAAATGCCTATGAATTAATTCCTCTCCTCTCTACACCAAAGGCAGTGTGGAGTGCACCTCTCGGTTTTTAAGCCACTTTTTAAGCTACAGCAGGGGTCGGGAACCTTTTTGGCTGAGAGAGCCATGAACACCACATATTTTAAAATGAAATTCCGTGACAGTCATACAATATGTTTAACACTAAATACAAGTAAATGTGTGCATTTTATGTAAGACCAACACTTTTAAAGTACAATAAGTCTCTGAATTCTTTTTAATAATATTGTTATGCTGTTGTTAACCAATGATGAATAAAGTACTTCTTACCATTAATGCGACTTCTGGTGATGCATGGTTTTGCTGATGGCTTTGTAGTCTGCTTGATACATGGTGAGGTTAAGCTTCATGCAGGCGTTGAGACTTCCATCTGTTAAACGTGATCATAGGTTGGTCTTTTTTTTTTTTTTGTATTTTTCTGAAGCTGGAAACGGGGAGAGACAGTCAGACAGACTCCCGCATGCGCCCGACCGGGATCTACCCGGCACGCCCACCAGGGGCGACACTCTGCCCACCAGGGGCGACGCTCTGCCCACCAGGGGGCGATGCTCTGCCCCTCCGGGGCATCGCTTTGCCATGACCAGAGCCACTCTAGCGCCTGGGGCAGAGGCCAAGGAGTCATCCCCAGCGCCTGGGCCATCTTTGCTCCCATGGAGCCTTGGCTGCGGGAGGGGAAGAGAGAGACAGAGAGGAAGGAGGGGGGCGGGGTGGAGAAGCAAATGGGCGCTTCTCCTATGTGCCCTGGCCGGGAATTGAACCCGGGTCCCCCGCACGCCAGGCCGACGCTCTACCGCTGAGCCAACCGGCCAGGGCCATCATAGGTTGGTCTTAACGTTCTTTAGATGTGAGAAAGACTGCTCACATGCATACGTAGAGCCAAACATTGTCAGTACAGCAATACTCACATGCTGCAGTGTGTGGTATGTGACGGGAAGCACATTCCAAGTTTTGACAATCAGCTGGTCCGCGGATTGAAGTTTTTTCATTTCTCCCCACTTGTGTTTGCTCGCCAACTCTGCTTGCTGCCATGCAAGTCTTTCCAAATCTTCATTCAGTGACTTGAACTTACTCATCCACATGTCTGTGGCCTTCAGGTCAGCAGCTTGTAGCTCAAAATCTCTGACGGAGACACCGGGGAAGTAACTCAGGTCGGCGCTGTCCACTGCACACTCATGTGGATGGGTAATGAACTTAAAAAGACGAGTGCGCTCACGAAATTCTCCAAAGCGTGCTTTGAATGACTGCAGGAGATTAGATGTGAAGCTCGCTAGTTGCTGGAGATCAAAATGTTGAGCAGGGTCACTTGCTGTGCATGCATCTTTAAACTCTGCCAGTTTTCCAAAGTGTAGTAAATGACCTGTTTCAATGTCGGTGATGAAGAGTTCCAGCTTGTTTTCAAATGCAAACACTGCTTGTTGAAGGGATAAGACTGTATTTCCAATGCCTTGCATTTTCACATTGAGCTGGTTCAGATGTTCAGTCATGTCCATGAGATAGTAGAACTTCAGGAGCCACTCAGTGTTAGCTAACTCAGGATGCTCGACATTTTTCATTTCAAGAAAAGTCTGGATTTCGCTCAGACAAGCCATGAAACGGCTGAGTACCTTCCCTCTTGACAACCAACACACATTGCTGTGCAGAAGCAGACCAGGGTAATTATTCCCAACTTTAAACTGGCGATCATTTAAAGCTCGGGGAACAATAAAGTTGACCACCCGAATGACCAGCGACATCACCTCACCAAGCTGCTTGCCACACATCTGAGCACAAAGCGCCTCCTGATGTAGGATGCAGTGAAAACTTAGGATGGGTCTCTTTTCATGTTCATGAAGAAGCGCTACGAATCCTCTGTTTTTCCCCACCATGCACGGAGCACCATCAGTACACACTGAAATAAGTTTATCCATCGGTAGATTTTTTTCTTTAGTGAACTCAGTGAAAGGCTTGAATAAATCCTCCCCTCTTGTCTCTTTCATAGGCAAAACAGCAAGACTTTCCTCATGTAGCGTGTCACCGACAGCATACCTTACAATCACGCTGAACTGGGATAAATGGCTTATGTCTGTTGACTCATCTAAAGCGAGAGAAAAGAATGGTGCTGAATTTATGTCCTTCACTTGTGTTGCCTCAATTTGATTTTCCATTATGATGGTACAATCGTGAACAGTTCTTGCTGACAGAGGCATGTTTTTTATTCATTCGATTATCTTGTCTTTATCTGAAAAGTCGTCAAAAAGTTCACTGGCAACATCAAGCATGAATGTTTTGGCATACTCCCCATCTGTGAATGGCTTTCCGTTTCTCACAATTGCTAAAGCACCAGCAAAGCTAGCTGAATTCCAGTCACCTTGTTGGGTCCAAACACGGAGTTGCTGCTGACTAGCTTGCACTCTGCAAAGTAGCTCTTGACATGCTTTCTTCCTGCTGTCCCCGCTGGATATTTCAATGCGAATGTAGTATGGCATGTGTCAAAGTGCCACTTTATATTTGACCGATTCATTGATGCAATTTTCTCATTGCATATTAGACATACTGCAGAACCTGCTCTCTCCATAAAGGCAAATTCCTCTGTCCATTCCTGCTGAAAAGTACGATACTCCTCATTTTTTTTTTAGCTATCTTCTTCATCAAAAGGGTTTCTGCAATTAGCTAGCTAACTACTTGATTAAAAAGAGGGAAGTTTACTTCCTGACCTCACAACGACCTGCGTATGTTATGCATTATTCAATAAAAATTTGGTGTTGTTTGGCCCTGGCCGGTTGGCTCAGTGGTAGAGCGTCGGCCTGGCGTGCAGAAGTCCCGGGTTTGATTCCCGGCCAGGGCACACAGGAGAAGCACCCATCTGCTTCTCCACCCCTCCCCCCCTCCTTCCTCTCTGTCTCTCTCTTCCCCTCCCGCAGCCAAGGCTCCATTGGAGCAAAGATGGCCCGGGCGCTGGGGATGGCTCCTTGGCCTCTGCCCCAGGCACTAGAGTGGCTCTGGTCATGGCAGAGCGACGCCCTGGAGGGGCAGAGCATCGCCCCCTGGTGGGCAGAGCATCGCCCCCGGTGGGCGTGCCGGGTGGATCCCGGTCAGGCGCATGTGGGAGTCTGTCTGACTGTCTCTCCCCGTTTCCAGCTTCAGAAAAATACAAAAAAAAAAAAAAAAAAATTTGGTGTTGTCCCAGAGGACAGCTGTGATTGGCTCCAGCCACCTGCAACCATGAACATGAGTTGTAGGAAATGAATGGATTGTAATACATGAGAATGTTTTATATTTTTAACGTTATTATTTCTTTTTTTATTAAAGATTTGTCTGCGAGCCAGATGCAGCCATCAAAAGAGCCACATCTGGCTCACAAGCCATAGGTTCCCGACCCCTGAGCTACAGGATGCATGTGTGAGATACTCTGCTGAAAGGCAGTCACCTAGATGAACTAGTAAGTCACTGAGAGCAGGGACCGTGTGTTCTTCTTCTGTGGCTGCGCTCAGGGCATGGCCCACAGTGGATGGAGTACAGCACATGGGCAAAGACCTTGGTAGTTGATGGAATTCCATTCTGTTGAGCTTGGTGGCCTCTGTTTTCACATTATAAAATGGGGACAATAAGAGTCCTTTTCTGAAAGGGTTGTTGGTGCCATGATTCAAGAGAGTGTGAAGTGCAGGGCACATAGTAGGTATTGAATAAGTGGCTAAAGTAAGGGCCATGGAGACTCTGCAGTGAGTGGCATCAATATGGCTGTGACTGGAATGGGCTCTGCAGGCTGCTCGGGACCAGTATTTCCCCCCACCTGGCGGGGGCGGGCAGAGTCAGTGGCATGTAGCTCACTCTGGGGTCCTTGTTTACAGTGGAGCTGAGAGCCACCTCATTTGTGTCCTGTCAGAGGCCGGTGATGGGTAAATATTGCCTGAGTAGCAGCAGGACGGCCTGACGGTTGAAGGACGCTGTCAGTTCCCATCAGAATCCTGAGACAGGCTGTCACGGCAGAGGCTCTGTGAAGGCAGTGCACGTCGCTCGTCGGTAGGCCCGCCCCTGCCCCTATCTCCAGGGCTGTTAAGGAGGGTTAAGCACCCTCTTGTCATATTGTCACCTGGGTCCTGTGACGTGTCTCCGCTGAGCTCCTCAGAGCCCACCAAAGCTGCTCTTGGTGCTGGTGGAGTGGGAAGAGGAGAGGACCCCGAGGTCCGAGTGTTTTCTTTCCATTCTTGGGTGGTTTTGGCATGACAGAGTGGAGGCCCAGACAGGACGTACGAAGATGGACCCCACCTACAGCCCATGACCCCTGCAGTGACCCCTCACTGCTCCGTCTGTCTCTTCTGGTCTGTCTTCCCTGCCGGCCCTAGAACCACTGAATCACTGACTGACAGATTAGTGTCGATTGCCTTTCCCCCTGGTTACAGAGTGCACGGCTAGACTGGGTCCTATCTGCTCCCTCCAGACAGGCTGGGTTGCTTCCTCTGCCCCAGTTGCTGGTTTGGGCAGGATTCAGAGTCGACAGAGATGACCTCCAGATCCCTTACTATTAGGCAGATCCTTTCCATCTGTTACTCCCTAGCGCTAGCCTCGCCTCCTTCAGCTCAGATCCTCACCACCTCTCCCCCCTTCAGGCTCCTCTATATTGCTGAACACCAAGAACCGGGTGGTCTGCCTGATCTGTTTTCCCAGATGTCACTTTCTTCAGGGGAAACATTATACTACAGTAGTGAAGAATATGGCCTTCAAAGTCACACGGTCTGGGTTCAAATTCCTCACTAGCTGTGTGTCCTTTGGTAAGACACTTTACTACTCCGAGGCTCGAGGCTCATTTTCTTCATCTGTAAACAGGAGTAATTGTACCCACCTCATGGGCCCTGATTAAATGAGTGGATGCAGGTAAATTACTTTGTACAGAGCCTGGCACAGAGTATGCAATAGACATGTGTAATCTCTTAGTGTTATACTACCGATCTGTGATTTTTATCACAGAAAGAAATAGTCCAACAATCCTTCAATCCACCCCTGTTGGAGAGAGGCTGGCTTGATTGGGTTGGCGGAGAGGGTAGTTAGTGGCAGTTTATTTTTGGAATACAAGAAAGATCAAATCTATTTTATTCTACTCCCTCAGGCTCCCCACTCCCATCCCGACCTAACTACCTCCCCCGACCCCTGAAAGGGTTTCTCAGGCTCCCAGACCCTGATACATAGACTTTGAGTCCTTCAGGGAGGTGCCAGCCACAGGACTAGTGTGTTTACAAGGTAAGGGTGTATAAGATGTGACAGGTCCGGAATTAGCAATGCAATTCCTCTGTCATTTTTATCATTGGCCCCTGCAGGGAGGAGCTGATTAAATGGATATTCAACTCTTTGCATTAATGCGCATCCAGCTCAATTTGCATTTCATTAGCCGCACAAAAAGCATAATTTTATTATTTGCTGTTGGAAAGCAGATCTCTGCTAACAAGCAGCTACATGCTGTTACTGAAATATGATGTGACTGACTTGCTCTGCTGTCCTCTGCCCCTCCTCACACTCCTGGCTCTCGGTTGAGTGGTGGCACACGGAGGCCTCGGTCTTGTCCTGGCAGACTGTGTTTGCATGCTGGCCCCAGTCCCTCAAGAGGTTTCTCTTCCTTCCCATGGCCACCAGGTGAGGACCCATCGGCTCCATTTTTCTATGCACCGAAGAAGGCAAGGTTTGACTGCTACTATCTTCCTGGCCAGTCACTGTTACCACCAATAACACATTTCCACTGTACAAACAGTATTTTTAC
This sequence comes from Saccopteryx leptura, assembly GCF_036850995.1. NCBI lineage: Eukaryota > Metazoa > Chordata > Mammalia > Chiroptera > Emballonuridae > Saccopteryx > Saccopteryx leptura. The sequence goes on from NC_089511.1 coordinate 79,648,724, forward strand.
CTCCATAACACCACTGCCAACACCATCATTATTGCCATTATCATCACCCTCATCACCTCCACTACTACCATCATCACTTACAACACCTCCACCCTCTTTACTTCCATCATCATCACCTTGGCCCTGCCCCCCCCCACATTGGTCCTGCCATGGCCACATCATTATTATCACCATTACCATCATCACCCCACACCTACTCTACCTCCACTGCCATCACTTCCATGATGACCATCCTTGTCACCTGTACCACCTCTAAATCTTTACTTCTATCATCTCCATCATCATCACCTCCCCTCCTTCTACCATATTGGTCCTGCCATGGCCACAATCATTATTATCACCATCACTATCATCACTTCATCTTTACTCCCACTACCAACACCACCACCACAATTGTCACTTTTGTCACCACACTGTAATCATCTCCACCTCTGCCATGACCATCATTATCAAGTCCATTATCATTGCCATCATAATCATCACCTCTACAATGCCAATGCTATCTGGGCTACAACCATCAACATCATCAACATCATTCCCTCCTCTGTTACCCTCCTACTCACTCCACCTTGTCAGCTTCACTGCACCAACACCAATGCTGTCTTTATCAATACTCTCACCACCTCTGTCATCCCAGTACAACCAATGTTCTCATCATCACTCTCTCTGTTGACACAATCATAATTATCACTATTATCATCACTATCACTGCCATTGCCAACATCTGTACCACCAACACCACTGCCCCCACTACTTCCACCTCAGTACCTTGATCCCACATGATGTTAATGGAATAAGCAGACTGAATGGAGCCCGTGAGAAGAACAGGGCCTAGGTGACCAATGCTGTGAAGGGCGGGAGAATGGAGAAGAGGAAAAGGTGGAGTATAATCATGACAGTGAGAGCGTGATTCTGGAAGTGGATAGAATTGATCTCATTCACTATGGGTCCTTGAGTGAGTCACTTCTCTGAGCCTTAGCTTCCTCATCTGTAAAGTGGGGCTGCTAATACCCTCTTCACTGAGTTGGATATTAACTGAATGAGAACATGTATACTGAGGATCCATGTAGTAGACACTGTCAATTTTCTACTCAGATTCCTTTGGATTTCCTTTAGGAGTTCCATTTGTCCATCCCTAGCTTCCACATGCTTTTCTTCTAACAGTTTACAGTTGGAAAGCTTCCTCAAAGGACCACCTTTAGGCTATTGCAGTTGCTTCACCCTGAGATGCTGAGAACAGGAAGTGCCTCCAGAGTGCTATGTAAACAATGATCTACCAAGTTAGGAATAGGAAAGCCTAACTTCTTTGCTTCAAGGTGGAACAAACCCTGGAGGTATAACTCAGACTCTCGAGCTCCCTGTAGGATCAAGTCACACTGGGACTTCACCTGTGATTGTGTCACTGCATGGCCTCTTCCCTGTCTTGCCTCCCCCATCACCTTAACAGGTTCTCCCAGGAGCAATTTCATAATACATCATTTGCACATTATCTTCTTCTCAGGGTCTGCTTGTGACGTGGGTTGCAATGTGCACCAGGGTCCTGCCTCCTCTCCCCACAATGGTCAAGTACACTAGTTAATAGAAGGTTTTACACATCTTGCTCATTGGAAATGTGCACTAACCCTGGCAGTTTCTTAGAACCGGTTTAATGGAAGACCATGCAGTGAAAGAAATCCTGCTACTCTGCTTGCAAGCAAATGACCTTGGGCAAGTCCCTTAGTCTGTCTGAATCCTAGATTCCCATTTAGTCCTTCTGACCTCTTGGTGAAGCAGGGACTATCACTATCCCAACTTGTTAGATGACTGAAAGTGGTAGTAGATGTTCTCAGAGGGGGAAGATAGACCAGAGAACATAGGATGAGGTGCTCTGTCTCCTTCCCCCAGCTTAAGCATCCTCTGAGCCACCTTTCTGACAAAGTACACCTGGCTTCAGCTCAATACTTCTTCACACCTGGACCTCATGTTCTTGCAGTGGCCCCTTCCACCTCAGCTCTCTTCCCAAAGGGCCAGCTGGCACTGCTATGATTTCTACCCCCTGGGTTTGGTTGAGTTTTGGGGGTTGCTCAGAATGACCATGCCCCTGAGGACAAGTTTCTATGCCTGCAAGTCTCTTTTGTTTCAGGCCACTCCAGTGAGGAAGGAGTAGGGCCGCCCCTTACCAACCACCATCACCTCAGATCATTCTCTGCACCTGTCCTCATCAGCCCTCTCTCAAGGAGCTCACTCCAGCATGCAGGCTGGTTCTGGGCCTGACCCTTTCCTCTCCCCGAGATGTGCTCTTTGAGGGCACAGACCTCATCTGAGTTCTCTTTAACTCTTCTGGGCCAGCTTTGGGTCTGTCCCATAGGAAGTCCTCAAAAGGGGCCTAGTAAAGTAGACTTTGGAGTCAGACACACTTGGGTTCAAATCCCAACTCTACCGCCTCTTTGCTATTTAGGCAAATCACTTTGCTTCTTTGAACCTCACTTTCTTCATCTGTGTAATGGGTCTAATAGTATCACCTACCTTACTGGGCTGTTGTTAGGATCAAATGGCATCATGAATGGAGAGGATCAAGTTCTGCACCTAGCCTGCAGTGAGAAGAATCTGGAACTGAGAAGTGACCAGCGCCTGGTATCTGCTGAATGAACATGGGTAGCTAGAGCTGGATATGATACTTGGGGAGTATGTGAGCAGCCTGAAGCGTTTGGGGCCTTATGCTTCCTAGTGCTGGTACCATCCTCCCTCTGCCTGGTGCCCCACAATGGCTGTCTTCCCATGAAGTTGCCAGTTTGGACAGGTCCGCAGGCAGCAGGGGCGCTAGTGGCACTGAATGGAGCAGGCCTAGCTGTGGCACTAGTCGCTGTGGTTTGACTGGATACGCATCTCTATACTTCAAGGCAAGCATTTCTGGCAAACCCACTGTGGAGATTCTAAATTGGCACCCTATGGAGTGAGCGGTCTTATTCTACACAGGCAGTATTTCTGGTTTTCAAAAGAACTAAATAATTTAAAATGCACGAGACAAAAAGTGGGATTAAGGTGATCTGATAGGTTCTCCAGGCTGGGGGATCAGTTATACACACTCGGCTTGTAAAGCCTTGTTTGTGAGGCTCAGAATTTATGGTCAGCCTGAAGCTCTAATTACCAGGTTTCTCTCTTTTAGTCTCACAGGTCTCTTTTCAAATTTATTTTCTTGTTTTCCCCTCTCTGGGGCCAAATCACTCCTGTTCCTGAAGGGAATACTGTGTATGTGAGGACAGACAGAGGGAGCTGTCTGCTTGGGCTCGTCCCCTTCAAGTAGTTTGGGAAATCGGGAGGGAGAGGGGGAGGACTCCAATGTATCCCTATTAATAAGTGGACTGCTTTATTTTTAAATTTTGTCAAAGTCATTTATATTTATTGTTCAAAGAATCAACTAGTTCCACGCGGCATACTTTATTTTTCTTTTCTTGCACAACTTTGCGTTCTCCCTAGCACTAATAACTATCTTGTGCTTTCGCTTGTTTGCTTATCTATGTCTTTACCCCAGTTTGGTTCCAAAGTCTTTGCTGATTGTCAGTGTCTTCTCTCACCATCTTCACATGCATTGGGTACTCTGTCAAGTTCATCTTCCTGAATGGTCTCTTTCACCAGAGTCCTCAGACACGGTGCCCTCAGAATGGCAGTGCCCCATGCCTGGCCATGGTCTTATCCTGGGGCCTTTATCACCATGCTAGAGGAGCCCTTCCCATCTCTCCAAGGGCAGAGTTTCATGTATTTTCAGCCTTCCTTTATTTTGCTTACCACTTTGTTCTGGTAGAGCACATCCTCCAATAGCTTCTGAGAAAGGGTTCACGAGAAGCAATAATTTTGTCTTGCTGAACATCACCCTTGATGATTTGATTGAAGATAGAATTCAGAATTGGATTTTTTCTTTTAAAAAGATGAAGAATTTTCACCATTACTTTTTGGTTTCCAGTGATGTAAAACAGTCAATGTCATTCTGCTTCCTAATTCTTTGTACATTACCTTTTATCCTCCTGTGAAACTCGAGGCAGATGTGCACTCTTCTCCTCGCTGCCAGGGGCCTGAGACTTGACCTTGCTTCGCTGTCCGTGTGGAAGGCCTATTTTTAGCCATTGTGTCAAGCACTTAATGGAACTTTTAGTTTACAAACTCAGACCTTTTAGTTCTGGGAAATTTTCCCAAATTATTTCTTGGATGACTTCCTTCCTTCTATTTTTGCTTCTATTTTTCTGGAAACTCCTAATAGTTTACACATTAGGCTCCTTGAATTAGTTCTTTGACTTTGTTCTTTTTCTTCTTTTCCCTTTGTATTTTTGATTTTCTTTCTGAGCTTTTCTTCCAATCTTTTTAATAAATTTTACCTCTTCCTTCTCTTATACATTTAATTTTCTTTCTTTTTCTTTTTTTTAATTTAGTGAGAGGAGGGGAGGCAGAAACAGACTCCCGCATGTGCCCCAACCAGGATCCACCAGGGGCGATGCTCTGCCCATCTGGGGCCCTTGCTCCTTTGCAATTGGAGCCATTTTTTAGTGCCTGAGGTGGAGGCCATGGAGCCATCCTCAGTGCTCGGGCCAACTCATTCCAATTGAGCAGTGGCTGCAAGAGAGGAGGGTGAGGAAGAGGAGAAGGAGGAGAGAGAGAGAGAAAGAGAGAGAGAAATGAGTGGGGAGGGGTAGAGAAGCAAATGGGTGCTTCTCCTGTGTGCCCTGACTGGGAATTGAACCTAGGACATCCACATGCTGTGCTGATGCTCTACTGCTGAGCCAACCAGCCAGGATATATATATATATTTAATTTTCAAATCAGTCTCCATCCAGCCCCTGAGTGATTGTGGTAAATGAGGTTTATTGTATTGATTTCCATGGCTCCATTGCCTCACGGGAAGTCCCTTGTATTTGGTGACCTCAAGGCCTAGACTCTCCAGTCTCCTCACATTTAGCCTTTCCATGTAGCCAAAGCTGCAGTTGCTCCAGCCGACTTACCACACTGGCCATGCTGAACAACCTTTCAGCTCCATGCCTTTAAAGGCCAGACTGCTGCTTCTGCGTAGACTTCTCTTGCTCTGGCTGCTCCTAGAGTTGACTTTGGCCTGCCTTCCCACTGGATTCTGAGATCCTTGAGTGCAGAGCATTGGTGTATTCACATCTGTTTGCCTAGCACCTACCAAGACCCTGGCTGTGGTAAACAGTTGTTCAATCCACATTTGATGATTGATGAATACATGTTCAGAGAGGTTAAGTGATTGGCTCAAGGTCACACAGGCAGAAAAGCCACCTAGGATTCAGATCCAGGTCTGACAACTCCGTTCTTTAACATATAAGTTAGAAAAATGAGAGAGAAGGGCACAAAGGTTCTTTTTTGGAACTCCTATCCCAGGACTCCTGGCATGAAACATCCCAGGGGAATCAGGGCAGAGAGATGGGATTGTGGGGGTCCCTGGACCATAGAAAGACAGATGTGAAGCTGGGAAATCACTGTATCACTCTTTCTTTCCACTGCACAGCTTGCATGATGTTTTGGGGTGAGGAGCCAGAATGTGCCCCAATAGCAGCTTCACTCTATGGCTGACATGTTGGGCAGGTGCAAGGACAGCAGGAAGATTTAGTGGTGCAGCTTGAAAGTGGGTGGGGCCTCAGACTATCCAGCCCAATCCCCTTGCTTCCTTCTGCAACAGGAAGGCTGACCTGCCCACGGCGACCTGGTGAGTGTGAGCAGGGCTGGCCTATGGTCCAGGACGACAATTGCCCATCCCAGGACCCTTCCCATGGCACTTTAGAGCGCTTCTCTGGCTCTGGATGGCAAAGGACTCTACCAAGAACATAGCTCAGAGAGCCCAGAGGGAACCGGGGAGATAGGAAGATGAGTTGGGAGAACAGGATGTGATTCAGGTTATTCTAAAATGTAATTTTTATGTTTTTAGGAAAGAGGTGCTATTTTATCACTTTAGGTGCCAAACAGCACTGCAAAAACCAGGGAAGATGTTCCCTAGGAGGGCTTCATGAAGGACACCATTGACACATCACTATAGAAAACAACTTAGCATTATCCAAAAGTGTTAGAGAGGCTCTCACCTTACGGCACAGCAGGTCTGTTCCGAGGAGTGGAACCTGGGAAATCTGTTGGACGTGTGCTTAGGGAGACATGGATGAGAATGTTCATGTAGCAATAGCAGTGGATGAAAGGACATGACCCTAATGCCCACCACAGTCGAGTAGATAAGTGAGTTGTGTGTGGTCATACCATGGAGAACGAGTGAGCTACATATTTAAACAACAACATAGAGTTATCTCTGGAACAGAATGTTGAACAAAAAAAGCAAGTCTCAGAAGAATATGCAGAATGTAATTTTATTTATGGGAAATTAAAAAACCTGCAGGATGACTGTTTAGGTATACGAGCATATCTAGTACAATTATAAAGATTTGCAAAGGACTGAGAAGAACAAAGTTTGGAATGGTGGTGTTGGCGGGTACTACGGCGGGGGCAGGCGGGCTCATGGAGGGTCATACAGGGGCCTAAGAGAGTGGGTAATCAGTGTATTCAGCTGGGTGCTGGGAATATGGGTGGGTTATAGGTATTCTTAGTCTTATAAAATTTATAGATACTTTATAATTGTTATTCTGCCTTCCAATAAATATTTAAAAGATGTAAAGGTGCAGATTTAGGGAGAACATTTTATAAAATGCAGATAAAAAAAACAACAACAAATACAAGCCACTCATTCCCTCAGCACCAGGAGATAAGCAGGTTGTGGGACTTCTCTGACTTACTTTCTCTGGTCACGCCTCTGTCTACATGTGTGTGTTGTACAGTCTGAGACTGAGCCCTGACCAGGCTGTTCCTTTCAGGGGAGACCTGGGGATTCTGCCCAGTCAGCCCCGGCAGCTGTCAATGCAGGTGAGTCCCTCTTTTTGTGGTTGGATGGAGGAGGTTTGGGGGATTATTTTTCTGAGTGCATGGCAGTGGCGTAGGGAACATAGCTGGCACCCGGGGCACGGCACTTTATTGGCGCCCCCTCCCCCAACTATGCTTCTACTACACTTTTCTTGTTTGTCTTGGAGACCATCCCAGGGCATGATAGATCCCCTTGTCCCCCCCTCGCTACGCCACACTGGTGCATGGTTGGCACAAGGAGATTGACCCCTGTCTGGCCTGAAAAATCAAATAGTTTTGGCTCAGATGGGAGAGGGAATGGGGCAGAAGCTGATGGAGGTAAGACTCAAAACTTAAGAAGGCCCTCTTTGGGGCCAGTTTCAATAGAGCATCATCTCAGTGCTGGAACCGAGTGGCAATGTGGGATGGGCTCAGGGAGCAGTTCCTGAGTGGAGCAACCTTACCAAGTCAAATAGAGGGTCCTGTCTGAATATTGTCTCCTTGACTGACCTGTGGTCCCCACAGGAAGGATGACCAGGGTTGCTTCTGAGGACATGTGAGGCACCTGCAGCTTCTCCCAACGACAACTGGGGAAGATTGCAAGAGAGGTGACATCACCTCGGAATTATGTAGGTGGGAGTTCAGAGCTACCACAATTTGAATATGAATGCTAGTATAACTACATTTATATGCACAGCTGTCAGTAAATAATATTTGATTTAATAATTTGTAATAGTTGCCATAAAATTCTGTTGTTTGGATGTATTGTGGTTAATTTATCTGATTCCTTATTGTTGGGAAATTAAGTTGTTTTCCTCTATAAGCAACTCTGCAATACACATTTGTGAACATTCATGACCTTTTCCTAAGGAGACATTCCTGGAAATTGACTTACTGGGGGCAATGGGTTTGCAAAAATGTAAGGATTTTGATACAAATTGCTAAACTGCCCTCCAGAATAAATGTGTGAATTTACACTCTCACCAGCAGTAAATAAAAGTAGTTGTTTCATCACACTTTTGCCAAGATGAGATATTATTTTTTAAAAATTGAAGGGCCAAAAATTATGGTGTGTGATTTTCATTTTTATTTCTTTAGATTCAAGAGTAGGTAAACTATTTTTGTGTTTATTAGACATTATTTTTTGGCATTATTTGTTTATCTTTGTCATTTTTTTCCACCTGGGTATACATATCTTTTTAATACAATTTGGAGCATTGTTTATATGTTGAGGATGTACCGTATTTCCCCATGTATAAGACAATCCTATGTATAAGAAGCACCTTAATTTAGGACCCAAAATTTGAAAATAGATTATATTACATGAAAGTTATTGAACTCAAGTTTTATTTATCATAAAATTCATACAACTCCTCATCTTCACAAAAAAGTGGGAAATGCAAGGAAAAATATCTACAACCAAGATTGAAGTGTAAGACCCCAGTTTTTAGACCCCAAATTTTTCAAAAAAGGTGTGTCTTGTACATGGGGAAATATGGTAAAACACTTTTTCTATTATGTGATTTGCATTCTTTCAGTTTGTCTTAGTTTGTTTTTTACTTTTATTTTGAAATAATCTCAAGCTGAGAAAAAGTTGAAAGTACCTTTTATTTTATATTTTTTTCCTAGTCCCATTTGGAAGTAAGTTGCTTACCTGATACCCATCATCCCTGGATCCTTTAGTCCATATTTCCTGCACTAAAGTATCAAGAACATGTTCCTGTATAACCACACTATGACTGTCAAAGTCAGGACGTTGCCTTGTACGTGGGCACCAGCCATTCCTCAAGCCCCGTTTAACTGCTGCCAATCTTTCACAACAGAAAGATCCAGTTCAGAATCTCATGTTGGATTTAGTTGTCATGTCTCTGTTACCTTCAGTCTGGACCAGTTTCTTAGTCTTTCCTTTACTTTCACGGTTGTGACACTTCCAAAGAGCACAGGCCAGGTATTTTGTTGAATGTCTTTCAAAGTGAGTTTTCTGATGTTTCCTCTTACTTGCTTCAGCTTATTCGTATTTGGAAGGATAGAGGAAGTGATGCTGAGTTCTCATGCTGCCACATCTGCTCACACAGGCTTTGAAGCTTTGGTCACTTGATGAAGGTGGTGTCCGCCAGGTGTCCCCACAGTAGAGTTACTTTTCCAAATTTGTAATTACTACATATGTATATTTTGCAGAGAGATACTGAGACTGTCTAAATGTCTTGTTCCTCTTCAAACTTTCAATTTATTTATTTGTATATTTTTACCTGTGCAAATGCATAAATTTCTATTTTATGCAATGGGTTTTCATTTACTAATGTCATTTTTATTTTGATGCTCAAATCATCCTAGGTTTGGCTAGTGGGTGTTGTTCGAGTGGGCTTAATGTATCTTTGTGATTGTGTCTCCATCATTCTTTCAGCATGTCCATGGTGTCCCTCTTCAGTACTAAAATCAGCCATTTCTCTGAGGAGCCCTGGTTCCTTTTAGTGAACAGTAGTATTCAGAAACCAAAACCTAGGTCCTAGATGTGCTTATTACTACTGGGGTGTCACTACTCCCAGTTTTCTCTATATAAGCATCCATTCACACATTTACAGCTATATTTATTCTATATATGTTGAAAGCATATATATATATATTATTTTTTTTAATTATTTTCCCATAAAACTGTTAGTTTAATGCCTCCAATTCAGACCATACACCATGGGGTACTTTCTAGCTTTCTCCCTTTCCATTGTTGTAACTGTCTTCTGTGACCAGGAGAAACCTGGATCCCATCTCATCGTCAACAATATATTTACTTGTTTGATCAATAGTTTGTATGTAATCAATTTCCCATCACTGTTGCTGCCTAGGGCTACCCCTTCCTCTCTCCCTTAGTGCAGGTAACTTTCTCATTCTAGTCAGGCTCGAGCATCCCATGCTGGCCTGCTTCCCTGCATGGATACCTTCTCATTCTCCGCAGGCTGTGACGCCCTGTTCTGGGCTATCCTCCATGCCCTGTGCCTTCCTCACCCCACTTGGACTCTGACACTTCACATGGGCCACCTCCCACCCTCATCTACATCCCCTTTGCCTGTCTCAGGCTGTGACAGTCATGTTGCTCCCAAACCCCTAGTCTTTTCCTACTGCTTGGACGCCTACCTTCCTTGGCCCCACCTAATGGCTTTTGGTTTAAATTGTTCTGGAAGAGAAGGGAAGAATGTATATGTTATTTTGATGTACAAAAGTTTTACATTTTAAATAAAGTGAATCTACCCACCTTTTCCTAATGTTTTCTCACCATACTTGAGCCTTACCCCACTCACCTTAGCTGGGTCCTCCCAACAGCAAAATCTGTGACAAGGGCTCGTGTGAAGTTTCTTTTGGTGAGGGATCCCAGAGCATAGGAATGGGGAGCACGGTGAAGAGTAAAATAGGGAAGGAGGGAAGCCAGCACGGGGGAAGCAGGGGTGCCTGCTGGGACCCTATCAGGAACCACGGGTAATGTGCCTCAGAATCATCTCCCTGATGATGGAAGCAGGAAATAGTCACCTCTGGCTTTTATCTCCTGAGGCCAAGGATTTCCCTAGGGGGTGTAATCTTGCACTTGCACGTTTGTGCACACACATAACTGGCTACTGCAGCTGACCCATAAGCTGTGTCAGAGAAGCTGGGATGGGAGTGAGAGAGGGTGGTGCGACAGAGGTGAGGGGATGTCAGATCATACCTAATGCAGTGGTTGCTATAGTAATGGCCTGAGCAGAAGTAGGCTGAGAGAGTATGCAAAGGGGTATAAAAGAAGTCTACAGAACAGCCCCCAAATAAGATGAATTTTAATATTAATCTATATTTTCTCTTAATATTGTTTATTTTTATTTTATTTTAATATTTAACCTATCTGGAATTTATTTTGAAGTATGGTGTGAGGTAGGGACAGAGTTTAAGTTTGTTCCCTGATGAGCTGGTCAATTATTCCAAAACCAAAATTGATTGACTATTCCATATTTCTCTACAACCATATAAAATCTGTGAAAATTTTAACTACCTGTATGTTGGGTCTGTTTCATAACTCTGCCAGTTTCTTTGCTGGTACTATACTGTTTTAATTATTGTAGCATTAGAATGCATTTTAATACCTGCAGAACAAATATTCTGTAATGATCTCCTTTTTTTTTCTTTAGAAATTTATTAATGGGTGGAAGTTGTTAATTTTCTTAGAGGAACTTTTGAAGTACTGTGTTTTCACCTTCCCCTGAGGAAAAAGCCCTGTCCTGGTACGTCCTTCAGCTGAGGAGCAAACTCTGTTTCCTAGGCGTCCAGAGGACAGAACAGCAGGAGATATGAAGACACAGATGGTGTCTGCCTGCCTGTCAATTGAGGAATGGGTGGTCACTCTGTAGATCTCAGGTCCAGACCTTAGAAAGGTTTTGCCCGGAATCACACAGTAACTATGGGAAACGACTAACATGCAGTTTGGTGCCCTTTAGAACACAAAGGCTCCATACAAAGAGCATCAGTCCAGGGATCAGGACTGCAGCCTGCGTTCCTAATGGGAAATCTCTGGTCCTGATACGTTTAAGTTGAAGCATGATTTTAAGTGAGGTTTCAGGAAGACCTTCTGAGGTATAAAACATCAGAACCAAAAATAGTGGGGCATCTTCTGTGAGGGTCTTTAAAAAGAACCTGGTTCTAATGACCATGGTCCTGACACAGGACACCAGTCCTCCTCCCACTCTTTTAGCTGACACCGGATCTTGGGCCCTGCTGATGGCTGATGACAGAGGCCTCTGAGGTGCTGTGTGCCCCTGGCCTGCTCTGACCTCTCCCCCTGTAGGCCCCTCAGCCTGCTTCCTTTTAGGCTTGTGGCTGGTTCCTCGGTTGTCCCTGAGTTGGACCTTCTGTCCTCCCTATCCAGATCCTTCCAGCGTGGTCCATCCCAGCTTTGCAGAAGTACCTTCGGAACAAAGATATGCAAATAGGAAAAAGGTAGGTTCTTTGGTAAAGTTATTCCTGCCCTCTTAAGACACTTCCTTTTTCTGGTAAAGTTTAACTATTTGAAAGATTCAGGATGTTACTTGTTTCTTGGTGGTGATAAAAAAATCATAATCTGTTAAGCATTTTATAGGTCACCTAATTTAATCTTTGCAGCAATCCTATGGGAAGGGTTGCTTATTTCTACTTTACAGTGAGGAAAACTGAAGCCACAGGGTTTATGGATTTTGTACAAAGCCACGTGTCACTGGTGAAACCAGGGCAAACATCCAGGTCTGTGTGACTCCAAGTCCAATTCTTCAAATGTGGTGTTGGCATCCTATTGTGTGTCAGGCTCTGAGCTTTGAGTTCTTACCTATCTCTCTATTGCCAAGGGTTTAAGCTGACCAGCTGAGGACATTATTTGTTTGTGTCTATTTTTCTTAGAGCCATTCTCCATTTTAAGCACATGCATATAGACTTTTGGAGTCTGATCTGTTGAGCCGTGCATGTTTGGAAAGCTGTGGAACAGTGGATGTAGGAAGACTGTGTGTGATGGAGTCTATACTTGGGGCTGGTTGAGCCTTTTGTGTTTGCTACTTTCATTTTCCTTTTGCTCAGGAAAGGATGGTTTGGTTTTTGGTTTTGAAAATGAAGGCTGAGGACTTTTGCCAGCATTTTTTTTTCCTTTGCAAGAGAGGCACCCAAAGCAGATATTTCAATATATTCCAATTTAGCCAAGGGAAGCCAGAACATGGATGCTGTTGCCAAGGAAACCACCTCCTTCCTCTCCGTGTGCTGTGCATACGTGTATCACTTCATCTCTTCACTCTCCAAGGTAATATCATAGCCCCGTGCTTGGGGAAGGGTTTTTAAAAAGGCATATAAAACCTCTTAGCATCGAGAAGATTCATTAAATGATCTCACTCCAGAGAAGCTTAAATTATTCTTTTTAGACCCTTTCATGCCGAGGATAGGGAAATGGCTGAGTCAGTGCTATCTTTCCTAGCCCAGCTTGGTGTCTTGGTGGAAACAGTTTTCAGGAATAAACAAATCAGGGTTCGGAAGCTTAGACAGGGCGAGTGTGCATGTTATAAAAGCGAGGCCGTCATGTAGCTGTAATGTCACAGGCTAATCCCTTCAAGTAGATCTGTCAAGACCACCTTGATCCACAGGCCTCCTGGGTGCAAGGCCCCGTTTCACAGGGCAGGTTTCAAAGCTCAAATGGGAGGGTCTCTATTGCAAGGCCACCTGTCAAAGAGCCCACTGTTGGGAGCTGCAAGGAGATTTCTTCTGCCCAATCTGTTCTCCCACCCAAGCCTGGGGATGCTTTTGTCCTCACTCCAGTGTCTGGTCTCAGTCTGCCTCTCTGTCTTCTCCTGACCGTTGCCAGCACCCCTCTGCATCCTCACCTGCCCTGACTCTGCATGTTAAAGTCAGCATAAGTCACCCTGATGCCTTACAGCTGAGAAGGCAAACTGGCTTGGAGCTCCATTTCTGGTGATCATCCCAGTGCTCTGTGCATGGTCCTCGATTTCTCACCTTCTTCTCTCAGCCTTTCTGAGTTTCTGGCGCTCAGCTTCTTTCTTGCCCATTGGGAGAGTAGATTCAGCTGGGCTTCCCTTGTTCCACTGGTGGAACTAGCCAAGGATATTGGCTTGTGTTAGTGCTTCTCAACTGGGGGCAGTTTTGCCCCCCAGGAGACATTTGGCAATGTCTGAAGACATTTTTGGTTGTTACATCTGGGAGGGGCTACTACTGGCATCCGGTGGTCTAAGCTGGGCCACTGCTAAACGTCCTGCAGTGCACAGGGTGGCCCCCACCACAAAAAATAATTCAGCTCCAAATGGCAATAGTGCCAGGGTTTGCAAACACTGGCTTATATCTATTCTCTTTACTCATTTCCTTAATAAATATTTATTGAGTACCTACTATGCACCAGGTTCTAAGGCAGGACCGGGAGACCTTAGTTGAACAAGACAGACACAGTTTGCTCACTTTCTCACTTAGAGCCAACTGGGTGATATTAAACAAGTCATTATACAACTAAATTATTCCATCCTGATCTGGCTCAGGTCTCCTGCTCCAGTCCTGAAGCCCACCTGTCCTCCAGCCCTACATGCCCCAGCTCCTGAGTGGACATCTGTTTTGTCTCCCAATGCCCACCCCACCTGGGCAGGGCAGGTTGCAGCCAGCCACTTATTTTCCTTCCTGGACAAGTCACAGATTTTCCTTGTTTAAATGACTTGTTGATTACTGCAGAACAATCAGAGGACAATGCAAACACATCCTGAGATGTCACAACCACACCAGGACTCCGTCATTTTGAACCCCCCATTGCTGCCTGATCTCTCCTGAGTGGCATGTAGGATGGCAGACAAAACCTCCTCTTCTTCACCCTCTTCGTTTCTTCTAGGTGGGACTCACCCACCCTCACCTCCCAGCCTTCTTCTAACCAGTCCCCTCCTTTGATGGGCTGATTTAATACCAAGTAGCCATTGGGGACTAGGAACATGGACTTTAGAAGAAGATGACCTGAGTTTGAGTTATGCCGCCACCATGTACTAGCTGTGTGAATCTGAACAAGTTACTTCTCTGTTTCTCAGTTTCTTTTTCTGTAAAATAGAAATAATAACTGTAATGTCTATTTTGTATGGTTATTTTGAGAATCAATTGGGTACTCTATGTGGCGTTCATGGTTCACAGAAAGTACCATTCACATTTTTCTGTCATTATTACTGTTACCACTTCCCCAGCATGTTGGCCTGTTGATGCAAACGAAGCAGAAATTTCTATCTCTGCCTCTCGTGGCCATCTGCTTGCCTCCACAGAGAGCAGTCATGCCTGGCATGCCACAGACCTCCCTTCTGGCTGCTGAGAGTTCAATGGTCAGTGCTCTACCTGGGCATTTTGAAGGTTTTCATGTGTAGGAGGAAGATGCCAATGACTGTGGAAGCACAGGTTTGTCATGGAAATGCACCTGTTCCAGGTTATTGCAACCTGGGCTGTGGACTGGCTTAGCATGGTCACACTGTGCTCTGGTCTCAGCCTCACTGTTTGTTTTGTGGGATGATGAACTGAGATAGACACATTTCTGTGCTGCCATTGCCACGGCTTTCTCGGTCCAATGTACAGGGAAGCTCGTGCTTTTCTGTCTCCCAGAGCTACTGCGAGCATCGCATGAGATTATGGACTTCGAATAACATTGGTGGCAACTATTGACTGGATGGCTACCATGTGTGACAACACAGTGGGGAGAGGGAGGGACTCCCTCCTTATGATTAGGCTAACAGGCTTACGCATGTCGCCTCACTTAACCCTCCAATAACACTGAGGTCGATGGAGTGTCCTGACCTCCCAGGTGAGAAGCTCCATATTAAGTCACCTGCTCAGGGTCTTATACCCACAAGTGACAATCCAGGGATGGTAGTCACGATCTCTCTGCCTTTCAAGCTCATACCATGCCTCTATGTGTAGTTGTTCCTGGCCTGTCAGGGAAACTTCATGTCTTCCAAGAACTGCCAGTACCAGCTCCCCGTCTGGGTGACCAGAGCCAGCAGAGGTGCTTTGCCATCTGGAAGGCACCTGCATTGCCTTTATCTGGGTGGGGTGGGGGTGGGCCCAGGTCATCAGCCGTGGGGTTGTGGGACTCAAGTATGCTCTCGGTGTCCGGCCAGCTGTCCCAGGGCCAGAGGCTCTGGCTGCCCTTGTGCCCATGAGGCACCTCCTAGACCTAGGAGACCTGGGTTGTGTAGGACCCAGAGCCCAGCACTGCAGTCCTTTCTGTCCCTGTCATTTCCTCCCGACCTACCTGCTCATCTAGCTGTCGCACACAAAGCCTCCCCTTGCACTCCTGCTTCCCTCCTCAACCCCTTCCCTAGCTTTGTACTTTATGATGCAGGGACTTGGGTGAGGAAACTCATTAGAGTCATTATTCGGTGCAAAGAAGTGTGTCTCTCATCCTGTTCATATTTCATGTTCCTCCCACTTGATCTTTGACGTTTTCTAATTCCTGGGATTACACGACGCACACACAGCTTTCTGTTGGAGATTGTTCTTTTTTTAGAGTTGCCATTATTGTTTTCCGTGTAAAGAGTACTCCTAGTTGTGTCCTTATTAATTTCTAAACAAGATTTCAGTATTTCAGGATTGATGCTGTCTGATGCCATTAATTTAGAGTGATTGCAGAGAGTGGGTCGCATTGTAGGAGGAGATGTAGGAACAGAGGACAAAGTCTGGATTCTCATTATCACCATCACCTTTCTCTCTGGGGGCCTGGCATCCATCTATGAAATGGGCAGTTATCCCATGGCCTAGTTAAACCCATGTATTTGGCATCAATTGGGTTTTTGGGGTGTAAACAGTTGGTTTAAACTCTAACTTAACATAAAAGGACTATCTGAGAAGGAGACAGGGCCACCCACTGAAACACAGAAAGGGCAGGAGAATCAATCCTGTTTGGGGCAGGCCAGGACAGCTCTGCAGAGCTGGGAACAGGGTCCTGGGCTGTGTCTTTAAGTTCTGTGTGAGGGAGGAAGAGCTAATGGTTAGCAATGATTCTCTTCTCAGCTCAAGGTTCAAATAGGAAGGAAAGAACATGGGATTGGCTCAGCATGAGTCACATGCCCAAGGAGAAGGTGAAGTGTTTTGACTGACAGTTGTATTAAAATTTCATCCAATAAGGGCAAGGAGATCCCCGAAGTAAGATGTTTCCAGAAAAGGGCCATGTATTCTGAGTAAGTGGTACAACCTATGCCCACATCATAGTCCAAATGGCAGGTAGGTGGTGAGACCACTGGACAAAGAGAAAGAAGAAGGTCTTTTGGTTTCTAAGCCTTTGACCAAAAGACATAGTTCTGGGTCTCAGAGATTGCCGTCGAATTTAGGGGCTGGCAAATGTTTTCTGAAAAGGGCCAGATGGTAGCAATTTTTGGCTTTCTGGGCCATATAGTTCCATCAGAACTACTCTACTCTGTCATGCTGCCCTGAAGCCAGCCAAAGTCAATCTGTGAATTACAGGTGTGGCCGCCAGTAAGCTTTATTTACAAAAACAAGCAGCTCCTGCATCGGGCCTTCTGGCGATGATGTACCAGCCCGTGCTCTAGCTGATCACTCTCCTTTCCTGGTAATCCATGTACCTCTGAGACGGTGTCTCTCCAACTTGGTTTTACTTTAGAAGACCCCAAGGAGCCTGTTAATAGTACAGATGCCTGAGTTCACCCTAGACTTTCCAAGTCAACATTTTCAAGGATGGGCCCAGGGCCTGTGTTTTTAACATGTGCTCTGGGCAATTGTGACCTGTGCAGTGCTACGAGCAGGTCTAAGAAGCAGTCCAGGGGTAAGGCCATCTTACGTGAAACATGGAACTGATAAGTAAGACTGGGCAGGCTGTGAAACTGAAAGGAGGGTGTGCTCTGTGGGGCAGGGAGAGCGTGTGCAGGATGGGCTTTGGGAGGAGGGACCAAGCTGGCCCCGAAGGGAAGGCTGAGCTCTCACAGTACTAACATGGCTTTTTCAAGCTGTCAGTCTCTCTCCCTATCCTGTACTTGGCTATAAATTAGCTAGGAGGGGAGCTGATTAAAAGTCCAGGTGTTCAACCTGAGACCTTTGCTTCCCTGCTATGAGGCAGTGAGGTCTCAGAGCACTTTTGTGTGTTCATCATTTTGGGGGGTCTATACCCACACCCCAGCTTCATTTCTCCAGCTTCAGGCAAAGACACCCCTCCCCCCGCCAGTGTGTCCTGCTGCCCTACGGACCCACTTGATCACAAACCCCTTTCACTTTTGCCCAGATGACACCTATGTGTGCATCTTTCTGGTGCTGGCAAACTCAGCTCCTTCTTGCTATAGTTTTTAATGGGATTAAAAGCTCTGTTAGTGCTTCTCTCCCACCTCTCTCCTCTTTGCATGTATTTTTCTCAAAAAATACCCACCCCTAAAACCTTTGGGGTCTCTTCTGCTGGAAGAAGAGTGCACCTTACAGGGGATAGCAGAGCGGTTCAGCTATAAAGAGAATAGGCTATTGCTTCTCAGATGTGGCCCTGGGTCCAGGAGGCCTCTGGCGTCTCTGCTCCTTCTTGGACCCAGACAGAGGACTTTGCTTACTCTAATAGCAGGCACCGATTGCTTGTCCAATATTCATCTCCCTCTTCTGACAATAGAGCAGCCTTTTCCTTGGGAATCTGCTCTCTCCTCACTCTGAGCCGATGCGGACTAGGTGTGATAACTCCAGGGCGGGCACCTGACCCTCCCAGCAGAGCCATGTGTCAGGTTGCCCCAGCACAGAATTGGTGCAGGGATGGGTCTAGGGGCAAAGTTATCCAACGCTGGCACTGCTCGGGGTTGTGGAGAGAGGAGAACTCTCTGGACTTGAGGTTGTGGTGCTGTCAGCCTGGAACTTCTGGGGTCCTCCAAGTGGAGAGTGTATGCCTGAGACTGAATGTGGCACAAAGGAAACAAAGCAGAGACAGACCAGAGAAAGCAGAGGCACAGCAGGTCCTGAGTATGTGACTCCACCTTCTGCATCCTGCTGACCTGAAACCAACACCTTGTAGTAGGCTTTTGCACTACATGAGTCTCACATCCTCTTTTCAGATTAAGCCAGTTTAAGGGGCAACTGAGGGAGTTTTGATTGATAGTTTACATTTATTTATTTATTTAGGGAGTTTTGATTGATAGCTCATATTTATTTATTTATTTATTTATTTATTTATTTATTTATTTATTTATTTATTTATAGACAGACAGGGATAGACAGGCAGGAAGGGAGAGAGATGAGAAGCATTAAATCATAGTTGCGGCACCTTAGTTATTCATTGATTGTTTTCTTATATGTGCCTTGACTTGGGGGCTCCACCTAAGCCAGTGACCCCTTGCTCAAGCCAGCAATCTTGGGCCAAGCCAGTGACCTTTGGGCTCAAGCCAGCAACAATAGGTTCATGTCCGTGATCCTACATTAAAGCCAGCACCCTGTGCTCAAGCTGGTGACCTCGGGGTTTTGAACCTGGGTCTTCAGTGTCCTAGGCCGACTCTCTATCCACCACATTACCACCTGGTTATGCATTTTGCTTGATAGTTTACTTGATGCTACAGGGTGGGTCCCTCAACAATAGTTCCTGAGATGCAGGTAGACCACTGTCATCAGCTGTGAACTTGTCCTAAAAGAGCAGTCCGCATTGGTGCTCACTAGGAACAGGTACAAGACAGTTCATCACAACAGGGTTCATCATAGGCCTGTTGTGCTCTGGGACCTTTGTCAGAACAGGCACATGTCCATTTCTGTCTGTCCAGGCCCCTGTTGCGGCACCCAGCACGGTCCTCTGTAGCTGTGTGGCCGGTCTGGACGCTCTGAGAGCAACATGACCCTTATCAGTATCCAGTCAGTGGACACTCTCCTCCCTTCCCAGTCTCCTTAGCATCATTCCACCCACCTGGTCTCTCAGCTAGAGCCTTGCCTCCTTGCTCTCTTTGTACGGCTCCCATCAATTCCCATTTTTCATCTCCACTTCTACTTGCTTGGCTCAGACCTCACCCTTTCCCGGGAGGAAACCATATGGCTTTGGATCTGACAACTACCCTGGGTGGATGGAGATTATGCAGTGTCCTGAAAACGTGAATGTCCGTAAGGCTTGATGAAGGGGGAATACAATGGTCCTGGCCACTCAGCTAAGACATTAACCTCATAAAATGGAATGAAACAAACACACAAAGTCACTTTGAAGAGGCTGTGGGCCAAGAGAGGTTAAAAATTACATACTGAATGCACATGAAGGCTGTGCCGTCAGAAAGGCAGTCTCATCAGCTGATTAGAACAGAGAAAATGGGGTGGCCCAGGGGCACAGGTTGGCAGAGCCCTGGATGGCTGGACTGGGCCTCAGGCCCACCTGACGGGCCTCTGTCATGAAGAAAGACACATCATAGGCTGATGCCACTGCCTCCCTTAGCAGCACCCGAATGCTCTGGCTTCCTGTGATGCTAGCCACGAGGCAGAGAATATGGTGGGCAGACAAAACAGTCTGCAGATGAATATACTGGCACTTGGGTTGTTGTTATTGTCTTTGTGAGCTGTGAGTCAGCATGCTGGAGCCTGTCGAGTCTGGCCGCTAATAGTTCTGTATTTCTGGTCTGCAGCGCTGTCAGGCCCCAGTCCAGGCGTCTCGAGGTTGGGAGGGTATCAGTGTAACCTTTGGGCCCTACTTGAGAGATTCTGATTGATGAAGTTGGAGCCTCATTAGGCTCTTCAAGTAAACAACTCCTTGGGAGATACTCAGCACAAGCAAAGCCAGACCAGCTGCCTGAGCACAGGGACTGCAACCCCCGGGCCGCCTGGCGCCCCGCGCTGCTCCCACCGGCCCTCTGCACTTGGTGCTGCTGATCGCTGTGGGGTTCACTTGAGTAGTTTACAGAGTCCATTTGAATTCCCCCAAGACTCCCGCAGGCTTTGTTGAAAGTAAACACTCAAGGAAAGGAAAAACTTCCTCTTTATCTGGAAGTTGTGAACAGAAAGGGAGAAGGTGTAGCAGCAGTTGCCCCACCTTCGAATCTTCCACCTCTGGGCCCACAGCTGGGTCTCATACCATCTGGGCTTTGCTCCCCTGGCTGGGTGTGACTTAGGGTTGTTTGTCATGATCCTCTGGTTGTCGCGATTTGGCTGGGCTGGCTCCCTCTTTCAGCAACTTGGGTGTTTGGTACTGGGGAGGTTGTGAGTTATCCTTCAGAAGCATTCTGAGTGACTGGGGCTGAAAGCAAGGTCAGCCACCCCACTGCTGTGTTCCAGAACAGTAAGTTGTCCTCTGGTGCTTCTCCCAAGACCTCTGGATCAGGAGTGTTGTAACCCACCCGGTCACTCCAAATGGGCAAGCGAAGACCTCTTCTTCATGAGCTCTATGACTTTATGTGACTTAGAAGGGCACGAGCATGTTGATCGTAGAATGCAGAATATTTCTTTGACTGTGCTTTGTTGACCTGGACAAAATCATCTCAACTCCACAATGTATTTTGAGCCAATGTACACTCCCTATCAGAACCGTGGACATCATTAGCACAACCTGCTTCTGCTGCTTCTTCCCCTCTCCAAATCTCTGCTCTCACCTTCACTTCTCTCTCTTTTTTGCAGTTAACCCCATGCCCAGCTTTACAGAGAAAAACAGAAGATGTCAGGTGGGAATGCCAACCTCTTGCCACCAAAATTCTAAATTTAAAGACACTGTCTGCCATCCTGTCTTCGTTCCCCAGGCCTGTTCTTGACCAAGACTAATGCCACCACTTGCTGTTGACTTAAGACCTCTCCTTGCTCTGTCTACATGCTCTCCCTTTAAGCCATTTTGGGCATTTAGATATGTTTGTGTCTTCTCCATATTTACAAAGGACTTCTTTCTTCCCACTTCTTCTACCCCTTCCCCTTTAAGACACACTGTCTTATCATCCTCGTCTCCATCTACAGCCAAACTTATAAAATAATAGTCTACACTCTCCTTCATGCTTTCTCACCCCCACCCACCTGCAGTCCATTTCAGTTGGGCCCCTGTCCCCATAATCTTCCCAGAGTGCTCTGGATAAAGTCCCCCATGACCTCCAATCTCACTCAAACTTGCAGAAATATTTGACACTCTCAACAGCTCCCTCCTGCAAAACCCCTTCTCTTGGGTTTTACAACACCCAATTATCCTATTTTCTTTTCTCTGTTTCCTTTGGGAATATTCCCTTTCTGTCTGTTCCTTACCTCTCAGTGATGTCCAAATTTAGAAGTGCCTAAAAATTACCTGGGCTGCCTGCTAGCATGCAGATCAGATCCAGGTCCCACACCCATGAAATTTGAATTGGCAGGTTTTGTGCAGGCCCAGGAATCTACACTTTACAAACCCTCCTGGTCACCTGATATACATGGTCTCCAGACTACATTTTGCAAAACCTTGCCTGAGTTGTTAGTGGTCCTTGGGTTGGAAATTTGGACTCTTCACCAATCACATTGCTTTGTAAATTTTATCTGGCTCAAGGCATCTGCCTAGAATCCACTTTTTATCTCTAGCCCAGTCATTGCTCTTGAACTTTAGAACCACATATCCAACGACCTACAAGAGAATTCTAAGAGGATGTGCCAGAGACACTTGAAATGTTCAAAGTGGAACCTCTCATCTTCTCTAAGCCTATCTGTCCTCACATTCTCTTCCCTGTGACTGGCAGCATTACCCACTCAGTTTTCCAAGTTGGAAAACATGACTCCCCTTTCTCCTGTTCCTCACCAGGTCTAATCAATGACTAAACCCTACACATTCTAATTCCTAGATAGGTCTCAAGTTTACCCATAGCTCTTCATTCTCACTGCCACTACCCTTTCCAGGGCCCCATACTTTTTCTCTTGGAGATGTCCCTCCTTGTTTTCTCTGCCTCTGAGCCTGCTTTATCCCACTGGTTTCTACCCAGTGATCAAGGGGCCTCTCCAGAGCTTCAGTCTGACCTCATCCAAACCCAACATTGGGGCTGTCAGTAGTGCCTGGTTGCCTCTGGTTGGACAAAATGCCACCTTCCCTGGCATGCAGAGCCTTCCATGGCTCCCCTCTTGACTGTGGGTACTCATCCATCAGTGAGAGCACGTAGTCACTTCCCAAGCTTGGTTCTGTCCCAGGCCTGGGCAGAAAACTCAAAAGATTAGTGCAAAGTTTAGTAAGTTTTTGTCCTTGAGATAAAATACAAAGCTTCAGATTGTCAAATCAGATTACTAAGAATCAGAGATATCAGCCAGAATTAAGCTTTCCTAATGTTTGCAAGGATACACACAAATACCTGAAAGGCGCAGAGAAAGCCTGTGGTCTGGACTCACCGATACTGCTCCCAGCATCTTTCCTGCTACATTAGGAAGTGTCCTGGCTTGGATTTATCAAGAGAGTTCTCTGTGTGATGCATGTGAAGCACCCCTTACTAAAACCTGAGATATATTTTGGTCATGAAATATCTCCATCTTATTCTCTGATAGGTACATAGCCTACAGAATATTTCTTAAGGAGCCATACTCCATAAATCCATAGGGTCCAGGTTTGTTTACCACGAGCAGTCCTAGACAGCTAGTGTGTATCTTGCTAAAAGCATTCCATAGATAAGAATTCTTCTGCTAGCCAATATCATTGTTGTGTTTGCCAGGGGTTCTGTCACTGGTGTGATATGAGGGGATTTGACCAGGTCATCTTTCTTCCCCAGGAAAGCTAGAAAATATTGCTAACCCTTTCCTCCCCAGTCCTGCTCTCCTCGCCTCTTACACATCTACGTTTCCAAAGCTCCATCCTTGGTCTCCTCTCTCCTTCCTCTGCATGTGGGCCCTGGAGACTTCCTCCCCCATTCCTGTAGCTTCCTTTCCCTAAACACCGTCTCCCAAATCCATGTCATATAATATGAGTGGCAGACCCACACATTTCATTGCCAACCAGATACCACTATCTTGATATCCTCCGGGTCCTCAAACTACATGCCCACTGCTGACCCCTCACTGATTCTCCAGATCCATCCCTTCTCCTCTGGCACCCACATCCACCTGGTTGCCTAGGAACCTGGAATTGTCCTGGTCCCCCTACTTGCTAGTTCTTTAACTAATGATAAGTCAGAGAGGCCATCCTCTCTGTCTCAGCTTCCACGTGTGAAATGGGGATAAAGTAAGGATATCTGCTTCAGAAAGCTATTGCAGGATTAAATGAGATGATGTAACTAAATACTTAATACAGTGGCTGGCTCAGTAAGTGCATAGTAATTGTCACAAGTGTCCTTAACTTCTCTTCCTGTCATTCTCCGTGACTGCTCATCACCACTTGCCATGGGTTCTACATCTGAGTGCCCATTTTCTCCATTCTCCCCAGACTCCTTTGGTATGTCCTTCCAATCTCCTCTCTACTCTTTTTCCAGAGAAATTCTTCTCAGTCATACATCTGGTTCTGTGACTGTCACAGGAGACTCTGTGCTGCTCTGGGGATAAATTCCAAACTCTTTATGGTGGCTTAGGAGGCTAGGTAAGAGCTGACCACCACCTGTCCCCGGGACTCTCCACTGCACTCTAAGCAATGGGACGCTGAGGTCTCGGTTCCTCTGACCTTCAGCATTTGTCTGCCGCCCTTCCCTCTGCCACAACACTAGCCTCCCTTCTCTCACCTTCACCTGCTGCACCCACCAACCATCTCCTGCACTCTTGAAATGTTCTGACACATCCCATCAGAGCACTTCCTGCTGCATCGTCACTGCCAGGTCATATACTGAGACCCCCTCACAGGGTCATGAGCATCAGGGTTCAGGGGCATGGGCTGGTTACTGGTGGGGTCCCCAGCACTTAGAACAGCTCCTCACAGAGTAGGTCTCTGATGGCAAGTACGTGGAGTAAGTAAATGAGCAGGGTGAAATGGGGTGGTGGTGAGCAAGTGGGAGAAGGCCCTGAGTCTGCCGTTTCTGGCCATATTTAGGGAGGTCTGATTGTGTTGGAATTACTGTATTAGTGAGCTCTTTGAACCCAGGAGGGCCTGGGTACTTGAGATCAGGCCCCTTGAAACAGACATAAACCTTGGCAATAAGCACAGGAGAGAAACCCCATTCTCTGTCCCTTCCTCAGCTGCCCTCCATGTTCTCTGCAGGGTTGGGGCACAGCAAGTGCTCTGTCTCTGGGGCGACAGAGGAATAGGTACATTTTCACAAGATTTCTTTTCTGCGATGCTGTTTTGTACCCTGTATGAGGCAGAGGCTTCACCCAGACCTCCTAATCCTGCAACAAACTAGTGCTGTAACACACACAGCCAGACTACTACTTTCCTGTTCCATGTGGTTTGTCTCTAAGAGCCTCTGGGGACAGTTTGGGCTGGGGCAGGGGTATTATTCTCAGTTGTTGGCAGGAAGCACTTACTACCCATGGACAACGAGGAGGCTTCAGCACCCAGTCGAGAGAGGTAGATGTGAAGTCACCCCAACAGTCCCAAATCCGACTTATGCCACTGTCTTCAAGTAAAGTAGGACTTCTGACCATGATGACAGTTTAACTGGCTCAGTACTGAAGGGCCTTGGGGAAGGGGGCTCAGGAGAGGGTGGCGTCAGGCCTGTACCTTGGCTTAGGCACCTATTCCTGAGCACATGGATGCTTCCTCCATCTTTAGGGGCTTCCAGTCCCTCCTCCCTTCTCTCCTTCTGCATCTTGCAGTTTCTGTTGACACTTCCATGATCATTGGTGGCTTTCCTCTCTGCCCAATTCCTGCTGGCTCTGCAGAGGGAGGGTTGGCCCTGCTCTGAGGAGAGGCAAATAGAGGGTGCCAAGGAGGGCATGGGAAGGCTCTCGCTCCAGGCTGGGACTGATTTCTTCTAAACCAGCAGTCATAAAACATGCCTCACCACTGTGAGAATTAATTCCCTTCTTCCAGCTCCCCTTCAGGTAGGTGAGAGATGTGTGTGCCTCCTATTAACATGAGCGTGACCCCATTTCTTGTGAAATGACAACCTGGGTTTGATTATACTCAGGGAACATCTCCACCTGCTGGCCTGGGCTGTGTGACACAGGCCCCCTCACATTAACTGACAAATGAGTGGTCCCACATCCATGCCTTTGCTGTAATACGCAGACAATGCAATGTTTCCTCCAGGCCACCGGATAGGCTGAGGAAGATGGTCTAGTTCTCATCTGCTAGTTATGGACATGCCCAGGAGTGCTGGAAGTGAAGGGGGAAGCCATTCATAGTAGTGGATGGAAGAGTGCTGGGCTGGGCACTGGGCAGCTTGGTTCAGTCTGTTGTTTGCTAGTGGTATGTTTGGAACCTGTCCCTTCCTTCCACAAGAGCAGAAGGCTGCCACCCTAGACCCAAGGTACTAATACCTGCTGATTCTGGGCTAGCACTAAATCCAGCCTTAAAACTGGGCTCACAAAATGTCAAGAAAGTGTTCAGGAAGCAGCAAGATGGTGATGCCGTAGGTGGATGTACCAACTTCCACCTCCCAGAACCAAAGTGGATTACAACTTAATTTTAAGAATCATCATCTGGAAAACTAGCTTTGGACTAAACTAAGAGGACTCTTTAACCAAGGAACACCGAAGAAGCCACACTGAGACTGGTAGGAAAAGCGGAAATGTGGAGAGGGCTGCCCAGCTCCCAGGAGCGAACGGAAGCCCAGAGAGACTCGCATGGCGGGAAGTGAGTTTAGCAGAGAGGGGAGGGTCCTGAGCCCCAGGAACAAAGCCCCAGCCTGCAGCCCCAGAGCCTAGAAGAGGTGTACAGACAGTATTTAGCTGCAAAACAAGTCAGGATACTGTTTGTGAGAAAGAGACAGATTTATCTGACCCAGGATTCTTCTTAAAGGGACTGTGCAGAAAACCTCTCTCACAACCACTCACCTGGGGCTCCAGGGGATGAGGAGAGGACTGGAGCAGTGGGAAGAGAGTGTAATCTAGGAAGCACAGGTAGAAACACTTTGAGGGACAGCCACCCTAACCCCTGGGCTGAGTCACTCCCCAAATCTGAAGCAAATATTTCCCCTGGAAACAGCAATACCAGCAAAGGGAAGCAAGACACCAGCCTAACAAGCTCTCCCGCGGTACTCAGAGCAGAGTCGCATAGAAGGAGGGAGCTTTCAGGACTACAGTAGTGAGTCTTAGGGTCTGAGCTGCAGCGCCCCCACCTGCATGGCTGAGGGCTCACTAGAGGGTGGGCAGAGAAAAACGCGGAAGTGTGGTTCCATGAGCAAGGGCAGAAGCCGGCCGGCCATGACTGAGGCCCAGGTGTGAGCTCAGTCTTGCCTGGCAGGGTTGTAGGGGACACACGAAAGTGGTCAGGCCCAGCAGCAGGCCTGCCTGCAATCCCACATGTGGGGGAAGGGCAGGAGCCCTGTAAGGGGTGGAGACCCGCTGCAGAGCAAGGGTGCATAGGCGCGCAGCCTCACCCAGCCTGCAGAACCAAAGCTTGCCCTATGCAGGAGGTGGCTCCTTTTGTGGAGTTGTGAAGAAAGCCCAGAACAGGCAGAGTCCTGCAACTGACTGTGGGCACGCAACCCCACCTGACCTGCAGAGCTGAGGCTTGCAGCTGACCCACGAGTGAGCTCCTCTTACGAGGGCAAGGTGAAAGCTCAGAAACAGGCAGAGACCTGCAGCTGACAAAGGTGCTCATCAAAGCCTGCGGTGCTGAGGCTTGTGGCCCAGGCATGGTGCATAACCCCACCCATGGGGGCAGGGTGAAGGCTGAGGTCTCCGAGGCTTATAGACCTGGGCACGTGATCACAGCCCCTCCCATGAAGGAGAAGCGGAAACTGCAGTGACAGCTCCAGCGGGCTGGCATCGGCAACGCCCATACCCCAATGTTCTAGGCAGCAGTGGGAGAGGCGGTGGCAGGCCTGCCGACAGACCACACCTAGAAACACAGAGGCCACACCCATTGGACTCCAGTGGCCAAAACCTTCTTATACACAGACAAAATGGGAAGGCAGAGAAATGCATCACAAATGAATCAAGAGAAATCCCCAGAAAAAGACCTGAATGACTCACATATAACCAAATTACTGGATGCAGAGTGTAAAATAACGATTGTTAGGATGCTCAAAGATCTTAGAACAAAAATAGTTGGTCATTATGAACACCTAAATAAAGACATAGCAAATATAAAAAAGGACATTAAAATAATAAAAAAGAATCAGTAAGAAATGACAAATACAATATCAAAAATGAAGACCACAATGGAAGGAATTAAAGCAGGATGGATGAAGCTGAGGATCGAATCAGTGAGTTGGAGGACAAGATAAATGAAGGCATGTAAGCAGAGCAGAAAAAAGAAAAGAGACTCAAAAAGTCTGAGAAAACTCTAAGAGAGCTCTGTGACAACATAAAGAGAAATAATATCTGCATCATAGGGATTCCTGAAGAAGAAGAGAAAGAACAAGGGATAGAGACTTTGTTCAATCATATCATAGCTGAAAACTTCCCTAAATTAATGCAGGAAAAAGTCTCACAGGTTCAAGAATCAAAGAGAACTCCAGTAAAAGAAACCCAAAGAAATCTAAACCAAGACACATCATAATTAAAATACCAAAGCTAAGTTATAAAGAAAAAATATTAAAAGCTGCTAGAGAAAAAAAAAAAGGTGATCATCTACAAAGGGACCCCATAAGGATGGCTTCTGACTTCTCAACAGAAACACTTGAGGCCAGAAGGGAATGGGAAGAAATATTCAAGGTAATGCAGAACAAGAACCTACAACCAAGACTTCTTTACCTAGCAAAGTTATCATTAAAAATGAAGGAGAAATAAAAAGCTTCCCAGACAAAAAAAAAAAAACAACTCAAGGAATTCACTACAACCAAACCAATGCTGCAAGGAATGCTAAGGGGCCTGTTGTAAACAGATCAAAGGGGAAAAAGAATATAGCAAAAGAGGAATACAGCTTTAAAGAATAAAATGGCAATAAACGACTACATATCAATAATAACCTTAAATGTAAATGGATTAAATGATCCAATCAAAAGACATAGGGTAGCTGCATGGATAAGAAAACAGGACCTGTACATATGCTATCTACAAGAGACACACCTTAAAACAAAAGATACACATAGACTGAAGGTAAAAGAATGAAAAAAAAAATCCATGCAAATGGAAATCGAAAAAAGCTAGCGTAGGAATACTTATATCAGACAAAATGAACTTTTAAAAAAAGGCTATAGTAAGAGATAAGGAAGGTCACTACATAATGATAAAAGAAGCAATCCAACAGGAAGACATAACCATCATAAATATCTACGCACCTAATATAGAAGCACCTAAATATCTAAAGCAGACTTTGATGGATTTAAAGGGCGAGATCAACAGCAATACTATAATAGTAGGGGATTTCAATACCCCACTAACATCACTAGATAGATCCTCAAGAAAGAAAATTAACAAAGAAACAGCAGACTTAAAGGATACACTAGATCAACTGGATTTAATAGATATCTTCAGAACCTTTCACCCTAAAGCAGCAGAATATACATTCTTTTCAAGTGCTTATGGTACATTCTCTAGGATAGACCACATATTAGGGGACAAAAGTGGTCTCAACAAATTTAAGAAGATTGAAATCATATCAAGCATTTTCTCTGATCACAATGGCATGAAACTAGAAATCAACCACAACAGAAAAACTCAAAAATTCTCAAACACTTGGAAACTAAATGGCATGTTATTAAATAACAAATGGGTTAACAGTGAGATCAAAGAAGAAATAAAAAATTCCTAGAAACAAATGATAATGAGCATACATCAACTCAAAATTTATGGAACATAGCAAAAGCAGTACTGAGAGGGAAGTTCATAGCATTACAAGCATAACTTAAGAAGCTAGAAAAACCTCAAATAAACAACTTAACCCTGTATCTAAAAGAACTAGATAAAGTACAGCAAGTAAAGTCAGAGGTAGTAGAAGGAAGGAAATAATAAAGATCAGAGTGGAAATAAATGACATAGAGGCTAAAGAAACAATACAGAGGATCAATGAAACCAGGAGCTGGTTCTTTGAAAAGGTAAACAAGATCGATAAACCTTTAACCTGACTCACCATGAAAAAAAAGAGAGAGGAATCAAATAAATAAAATTAGAAATGAGAGTGGAGAAATAACAACTAACACAACAGAAATACAAAATATTGTAAGAAAATACTATGAAGAAGTGTATGCCAAAAAATTAGACAACCTAGATGAAATGGACAAATTTCTTGAAACATACAATCTTCCAAAAATTAATCTAGAAAAATCAGAAAACCTAAACAGACCGACTATAAAAATTGAGATCAAAACAGTTATCAAAAAACTCCCGACAAAGAAAAGTCCTGAGCCTGATGGCTTCACAAGTGAATTTTATCAAATATTCAAAGAAGAACTAACTTCTATCCTTCTCAAGCTATTTCAAAAAATTCAAGAGGAAGGAAGCCTTTCAAGCTCCTTTTATGAGGTGAGCATAATTTTGATTCCAAAACCAGGCAAAGACAACACAAATAAAGAAAATTATAGGCCAATATCCCTGATGAATTTAGATGCTAAAATTCTCAACAAAATATTAGCAAACCGGATTCAGCAATATATGGAAAAAATCATACATCATGATGAAGTGGGATTTATTCTGGGGAGGCAAGGCTGGTACAATATTTGCCAATCAATCAATGTAATTCATCACATAAACAAAAGAAAGGAGAAAAACCACATGATAATTTCAATAGATGCAGAAAAAGCATTTGATAAAATCCAGCACCCATTTATGATCAAAACTCTCAGCAAAGTGGGAATACAGGGAGCATACCCCAACATGATAAAGGCCATCTATGACAAACCCACAGCTAACATCATAGTCAATGGGCAAAAATGAAAAGCAATCCCCTTAAGATCAGGAATAAAGCAGGGGTGCCCCCTTTCACTACCCTTATTCAACATAGTCCTGGAAGTCCTAGCCACAGCAATCAGACAAGAAGAAGAAATAGAAGGCATCCAGATTGGAAAAGAAGAAGTAAAACTATCATTATTTGCAGATGATATGATATTGTATATAGAAAACCCTAAAGTCTCAGTCAAAAAATTATTGGACCTGATAAATAAATTCAGCAATGTTGCAGGATATAAAATTAATACTCAAAAATCAGAGGCATTTTTATACACCAACAATGAATTGTCAGAAAGAGAAATTAAGGAAACAATCTACTTCACTATTGCAACAACAACAAAAAAGTACCTAGGAGTAAATTTAACCAAGGAGATTAAAGACTTGTACTCAGAAAATTATAAAACATTGATAAAAGAAATCAAGGAAGATACAAACAAGTGGAAGCATATGCCATGCTCATGGTTGAGAAGAATAATCATCATTAAAATGTCTGTATTACCCAAAGCAATTTATAAATTCAATGCAATACCCATTAAAATACCAATGACATACTTCAATGATATAGAACACTTATTTCCAAAAATTTATATGGAACCAAAAAAGAACACGAATAGCCTCAGCAATCTTGAAAAGGAAGAATAAAGTAGGAGGTATCACACTTTCCAATATCAAGTTATACTACAAGGCCACTATACTCAAAACAGCTTGGTACTGTGATAAGAACAGGCATATAGATCAATGGAACAGAATAGAGAACCAAGAAATAAACCCACAGTTCTATGGACAACTGATATTTGACAAAGGAAGTAAGGGCATACAATGGAGTAAAGACAGCCTCTTTAACAAATGGTGTTGGGAAAATTGGACAGCTACCTGCAGATAAATGAAACTAGACCACCAACTTATACCATTCACAAAAATAAACTCAAAATGGATAAAAGACTTAAATGTAAGCTGTAAAAACATAAGCATCTTAGAAGAAAACATAGGCAGTAAGCTCTCCGACATTTCTCGCAGCAATATATTTGCTCATTTATCTCCATGGGCAAGTGAAATAAAAGACAGGAGAAACAAATGGGACTATATAAAACTAAAAAGCTTTTGCACAGCTAAAGACAATAAGAACAGAATAATAAGACAAACTACACAATGGGAGAACATATTCGACAATACATCTGATAAGGGGTTAATAACCAAAATTTATAAAGAACTTTTAAAACTCAACACCAGGAAGACAATCCAATCAAAAAATGTGCAAAAGAAATGAATAGACATTTCTCCCAAGAGGACATACAGATGGTCAATAGGCATATGAAAAAAATGCTTAACATTACTAATTATTAGAGAAATGCAAATTAAAACCACAATGAGATATCTCCTCACACCAGTCAGAATGGTGCTCATCAACAAAACAACACAGAATAAGTGCTGGCGAGGATGTGGAGAAAAGGGAACCCTCCTGCATTGCTGGTGGGAATGCAGACTGGTGCAGCCACTGTGGAGAACAGTATGGAGATTCCTCAAAAAATTAAAAAATCGAACTGCCTTTTGACCCAGCCATTCCACTTTTAGGAATATACCCCAAGAACACCATAGCACTGTTTCAAAAGGAGAAATGCACCCCCATATTTATGGCAGTATTTTTCACA
This sequence comes from Saccopteryx leptura, assembly GCF_036850995.1. Taxonomy (NCBI): domain Eukaryota; kingdom Metazoa; phylum Chordata; class Mammalia; order Chiroptera; family Emballonuridae; genus Saccopteryx; species Saccopteryx leptura. The sequence continues at coordinate 79,680,514 of NC_089511.1, forward strand.
ATAGTGAAGATCTGGAAACAGCCCAAGTGTCCGTCAGTGGACGAGTGGATTAAAAAGCTTTGGTACATATATACTATGGAATACTACTCAGCCATAAGAAATGATGACATTGGATCATTTACAACAACATGGATGGACCTTGATAACATTATAGTGAGTGAAATAAGTAAATCAGAAAAAACTAAGAACTATATGATTACATACATAGGTGGGACAGAAAAATGAGACTCGGAGACATGGACAAGAGGGTGTTGGTTACCTGGAGGCGTGGGGGAGGAGAGGGAGAAGGTTAGGAGAGGGGAGGGGCACAAAGAAAACCAGATAGAAGGTGATGGAAGACAATTTGACTTTGGGTGAGGGGTATGCAACATAATCAAATGTCAAAATAACCTGGAGATATTTTTACTGAACATATGTACCCTAATTCATCAGTGTCACCCCATTAAAGTTAATAATAATAATTTTAAAATAACTGCGCTCTCATTTCAGTGTGGGAGGGAATGTCTGGACAGTTCTCTGGAAGACTGAGTAAAGAGGCCAGATCAGGGGTTGTATAAAGGCGCCCCCCCCAATACAGCAATGCTGAAGAAACCAGCAGGGCTTCTCTCCCTGGAGACATGACAGTGGGCTGCACTCAATCCAAGCCTGGCCTGCAGTCTACTAGGAGGCATGAGGAGGGTGTCTGGGGCTAAGAGGAGATAGTGTGTGCGTGTCTGTTCAGACACTCTCTCACACACTAAGTATTTACTGAGTGTCTCCTGTGATCAGGGAACAGGGGAGAGTGGAAAGAAATTCTGTGGAAGGAAGTCTGTGGTCAGTCAGAGCTCTGTTTCCACACAGCTCAGCCTCTTACTTGAGTGACATCAACACAAAGCTCATGCCTCCCAGATGGGTCTATGCACCCTGACTGTCTCCTGCTGCCAGTATGTGGGTGAATCGACATGCTGTTTCTGGCATGGAGGAGGCCCCACCTTATCCCACCTCCTTCTTCTTTCTCTGCATAAAAGGCGATGTGCCAGGCATCACAGAGGGCACTGAGGCAATTCACCAAATGCCAGTCCTCAAGTGCATGCAAACCCCAGTCAGGGCACATCCAGAAATGCCTTGATACAGAGTAGGGACCAATGCCCTGCAGTCGGGGGACTCAGAGGATTGAGGGACGTGGTGGGAAGTCACTGATGGGTTTAGGTGACTAAGTGCTTTGCCAATGTGACCAGAAGCAGTTTTGTGGGATGACGCAGAGTTGAGCCTGGAGAGGGTGGACATTTGGAGGAGAAGGGAGGAAGGTCATTGTGGGGGCAGGGAACAGCTTGAGTTAATGCATGGATGCACAGAGCTTGGAGGGGCAAGGAGAAGAAAGAAGCTCATGTGGTGGGTTGTGTGAAGGTGAGCTCTCTGTGCAAGATGGTGTTTCTGTGCAGGCCTGGGGGAGGGGTGTTTAGACCACACAGCGTTAGAGTAGGGATGCACTGCTGGCATCTTGAGGAGCTATTCTAGGCTCTCCACTTACAGAACAACAGTCTTGGGGTAATATTTCCTTCCCCTTTATTCTCCAGTACTAGGCATCCTTAATATAAGTCTCTGTTATTTTATTTCCCTTAGCTCTTCAGTAGGGGAAAACTGCCATTCGCTTGGATAATTTAGCCTGTCTTTCTTCTTGCAGAATAGTAAACCATCTGACTCCAGCCTTCTCGCTGCCTTCTCTCTGCTGTACAGTTCTTCATAACTCTTCTGTCTTGCACACCACATATTTACTGCTTTGTGTTTGGTTCCCTGCACCAGAATCTCAGCTCTGTGAGAGCAGGGATCTCAGCTGTTATGTTTGCTACTGCTTCCCCAGCCCTTAGAAGACTGCTGTGATCAGTAGGTTTTGCATGCTTATGTGAAGAATCAAGGAATGAGTGGCAGTTGGGTTGGCGATTCTTTGATGGAACTTGTGATGGGTTAGGTTCATGTGGCAAGATGTTGACTAATTTATCTAAGCCCAAATTCATCTGAGACTTCACAATCTGAGACCTTGCAATGTTCCCAGGTGAGTGGTATATATAGGATGCTCAAACCTCCCAAGGAAATGACAAAATGATCCTGAAGTCACATCAAGTGCTTTGCCGACAGTCTGACTCTTCTCATCTCTCCTGATAATCATGGCTTGTTGTGGGGTCCCACTTGTTACAGTGATGGCATGGCCGAATTGGATGGCAGTGGTAGAATACAGCAAAGGGAGAATGGGTTTTTGACTAATCAATACTCTTGGTTCAAATGAAGTCCTTCTAAATAGCGCTGAGAAGGGATGTATCCTTTCCCCATGGGATTGGTAGGGGTCATGGCGTTAGTAATGTTTCCCCTTCAGCAAGCAACCAGACAGGTTTCTGTCTTCTCTATGTTACTTAGGTCCATGTGGGACCAGTGATATTAAAAGGAAGGAGGGTCCTCATAGAAAACATAGCAGAACATCAGTGGTTATGAATGGGCATTCAGTGTCAACAGCCTGTTCCACCCCCACCATACCCGTGGGCACTCTCAGTGGATTGCCAGTTCCACTTTTCCCCCCAAATGCTGTCAGCCCCCCAACAGGCCCAGAGGTGCATGCTGGTCATGGAATACAGCCATACGGCCAGGACCAGGCATAGATCAGATGGAGAAGCAGGAGGCAATGATCAGGTGGGGACAGCACAGGGAATTCTTCAGATGCAAAGTGACTCATGAATATGATTCCAAAGACTCAAGATAAAGCAGGATTCTAAAGATTCCTAAGTCTATGAGCATATTCACAGGATGTAGGGAGGGGAGAATTTCAGGTGCAGAGAACAAGTATAAAGGTGTAAATGATGTGTGTGTGTGTGTGTGTGTGTGTGTGTGAACTTATAGGTAGCTTCCTGAAGAGTGATAGTGAGGAGGAGGGAAGAAGTGGGAGGAGAGGGGCTGGTGAGGGAAGTGAAGCCCTTGAATTCCCTGGATGTGGAGGAAAGTCAGGTTAAGGAGTGGATCTATTTCAGGTAAACAGTCCTTGCAGGAGTGAGTATAAAGACAAGGTTAGGGGTTGAGGCCAGAGGCAGGAACATTAGTTAGGAGGCTGTTGAAGAAGCCTCATTATGGCTGTGGCACTGAGGACAAGGACAGGGGACAGGTAGACTGGTTAGGGCCTGGCAATGAACAGATTGGTGCAAGGAGGAGGCCTAGGGGAGAAGTGAATCCAGGACACATCTGCTAACTGGATGGGAGGGGCAAGTGGTATCATTAACCAGTGTAGGGGCTCCTGACTGAAGACCTCATCTGGCTGGGGAAGGGGACGCTTCGTACCCTGGAAGATTGTTAGGTGACATTACATGCCCCCACTCCACCCCTGACCCAGGCCTACTCGGCTGTTCCTAGGATCCTTCCCCTCCCCTTTCTCTTCTTCTTCCTTTTCCTTCCTCCCTTCCCTGGTAGATTTTTCCATTCTCGTCCCTTCCCTTTTTCAGACATCTCAGGATGAGCTGCTAAGGAAGAGGAGCCATGGAATAATGTCCAATCACGGAAAGATTATTAACCCAAGATGATAATCATCGTCTCTGCCCATGTCTCTGACACGGTAAGAAGCTAGACCCTACAGCTTAGGTAAAAGCAAGGCAGCCCATGGCTCACAGATTCCTGCCACACCATCTGGAACACATACCCCATGGCCCTGTCTCTTCCCTGAGAGGGCGATCTGTCTGCCCCTCAATGTTTTCTTCAAATAGGTAAGATCCATGTTGCCTGAGCCTGTGATTGGCAACAAAATGAACTCAACACAGGCCCCTGGGTTTAGTGTCTGACGGTCAGCTGTTGAATGGCTGCATTTGATCTACCTGCTTCACTTGCACCATGACCTCTCTGGGAGCCCTCAGCTGAGGCTCTGCCTTCACTTCCTGTGTGGAGGAAGAACCCCTGGTCCAGACCTCTTCTTTGAGCACCTGTTTTATGCAAAGCTCTGGGCTCAGAGCTGGGGTTAGGCCAGGGACTAGATAGAAGCTCAGAGAACTCAGCCCTTTCTTTGGCTCAATAAAGCTCAGAGGAGGGGGCCATTGACCTTGACTGCACGTGTCTCTATGAGTAAAGTGGGGAGGGTTAGAAAAGACTACTTGCTGTTATTTCTAATTTCTAAATCACTTCAACAGCCCCTGTGTGGCTTCACTGCTCTTTCATTGCCTGTGTAACAAATTCTCTGTATTCAATTCAACTGTATTCAACTGAAAGTGGTCTTGTCTTTCTGCCTGGATGAAGACTGATTGGTATGGGTGTTTGATGTAGATGGAACATGGGTAGCCCTTGGGGAAGAACCAGGAGATGAAAGGGTGTGGTAGGTAGACTAATACCCCCATAAAGATGTCCACGACCTATGACTGTGTGACTGTGTTACCTCACATGGCAAAAGGAAATGGATTATCTTGGATTATCCAGGAAATTATCTTGGATTATCTGAATAGAGTCTTTGTAAGTGGAGACAGAAGAAGAGAATTGAGGAGGGACATGTAATGATGGAAGAAGCAGAAGTTGGAGTGAATGAATTGCTGGCTTCAAGATATTGGAAAGGGCCATGAGCCAAGAAAGGCAGGCTGCCCCTAGATGCTCTTTAGAGCCTACAGAAGGAATGCAGACCCACCGATATTTTGATTTTAGCCCAGTGAAAACCATTTCAGACTTTTGAACTCTGGAACTACAGGATAATATATTTATGTAAGTTTGTGATCTTTGTTATAGCAGCATAGGAAACCAATATAGGGAGCCAGAGTTCAAAAAGCTACAAATCGTGTGAAGGAGTTTGGATCTCCTTTGGGCTTATCACCATTTAGGAGTCATGTATGCTAAATGTATGTGCTCTAAAGTCAGACTATGTGACTTTGAATACCAGCCTTGTCAATAACCAGCTTGTTTAGGCAGGTGCTTTAACTTCTCAAAGCTGAAGTGTTTCCATCTCCAAAACGAAGAAACTCGTTTCATGTCATCGAGCTAGTCCAAGAATTGGATGACATGACGGGTGCAGGGTGTCTGGCACCGCCCAGGCCGGAAAAGTGAGTGTTACTTGTACTTGCTGTGTGACCTTGGACAAGATAGTGTCTCACATGGGAACTTCATTTCTACATCTGCCAAAGGGGATAATAATAAGCCCCTCAGCCTCCATACCCACATGGAGAAGTGGATTTTATGATATAAATCGGAGAGAGATGTGACCTCTATGACCCTGCTGGCACAGCATGAAGCTCTCTACTCCTTCGCCCACCCAGCTCCTCCTGTCTGTACCCTGCGGGCATTCCTGAATCCCTGAGCCCCTTAAGGGCTGTCCTAGTTACTGCTCTCCTGCACTGTGCTCCATGTGTGAGCTATTTTTGTTACAAATTCCTTGAAATGCTACACCTTCTCTGCCCACCCAGATTAACCTCCCCAGGCCTGGATGCCAGGTATTGATTTCCCCTTTAAATATTACTGCAGCCCAGGAGCATGTATGGATTAATTGATGAGGCTAGGCTTGTACCTGCACACTTCATTAACAGCTGCTACTAATTAGTGGAGTAGTCATTAAGAGACCTACTGGGGTTTTGAGGATAATAGTTTTATTTATTTTTTCCCATGACTTTTAAGCATATAATAAATTGGGGAGTGCCCAATTTAATACCACAGTCCCAGGTTGGGGTGGAAGTCACAGGGTGGCCTGTGCTTGGGGCTTCCCCCCAAGAACACGACAGAAACTAGAAATCTATCATAATGGGCTCAGAGTCAGAAGGGCCTTAGCATCATCTGGTCTACCATGTATGACTACTATGGCAGAGAGGGGCAGGGTCTTGTTCTCAGAGGCACAGGGGCAGGAAGGCAGAGCTGAGATATGAACCCAAGGCTGCTGGCTTCGCTTTGGGCCAGGGCTCTGTTTGCTAAATGGGGACTCAGCCGCATGTATTTGGATAGCTTATTGGGGGAGGTTTGACCAAACACATAGCCACACCCCCTACCTGCCCCAAACCTGCTGTACTTTACTCAAGATTGCCTCCTCTCATCTCATTGACATCACTCCACCCTCCTCTCTCTCAGTGGGAGTCCTGGTGTGCCTAGTCCTCCCTTTCTTTCTCTGTCTTTAGTGTGTGTATTGACAAATGGCAGGGCTCAGCAATGGGCCTGCAGTGGATCCTTTGGGTTATCCATGATGATGAAAATACACAGTGAGTGGAATTAAGTCCAAAATGTGTAAATTTGGACAGCTTATTGACCTTCTCGGAGCTTTATACTCACTGGATCAAGTGGGCTGTGTGTAGAAGGCCGAGTGTAGGATGAGCCCAGAGCAAGTGGGTTTTCAGTAGCCACTGTGCCTTTGTTCCTTAGGAAATGTATCTGTGGCCCAGCTAGAGTGCTTTCCTCAAGATCTCTTGAATCATTCCTCAGCACACATTGAGATGTTTTACAGCAAAAGGAATAGGGGCTTAACTTATTAATTCCTTCTTGTTTTAGAGATAATAATAATAATAATAATAATAGTAATAGTAATCCCCAGCCTTCTCTGAAAGCTTACAGTGTATAAGGAAGTATTGTTCTAAGTGCTTTACTTGAATTAATTCATTTCATCCTCTTGACAACCCTATGAGACAGGTCTTTTTATTATGATTTCTATTTCATAGAAGTGGAGATGAGTGTATTAAACTTGCCTGTGGTCACATAAGAAGGAGGTGGAGCTGAAGCCAGCGTTCTAGCCCTAAATTCAAGCTCTTAGCCATGAAACTGGCCAACTCCTCAGAGAGGTTGACTTCCTGCCTAAGGGAAATCTCTGTCCCAAGTGCATGCTGTGAGGGTAGTGGCTGTGTTTGTGCCCCGTGCTGCATCCTCCAGACCTCAGCTGACTGATCTGAGGTGGGCACTTGAAGCAGAGGCTTCCCCACACTATGTTCTTTGGGTGATCTGACTCAAAAGCATGAGCTGGGCCAATCTGACTCCTACTTGGGGAATCAGAAAGAGGCTGAGCCTGGGAGTGGGAATTATTGATGAGTTAGACTTGAGACTGGAGGCTCACCATGGTCACCAGCTGTGAGTGACCAGAGAAAGCTTGCCAACCAAGAAAGAGGACAGAGAGGTGCACAGATGTCAGCAGAGAGACCCCTGGGCTTGGAAGGTCACCTCATGGTGCCTGCTCCCATGGGCCCTGGCTTCTCCTGGCTTTCTGTTTTGGAATTCTTTATTTTATTTTTTTCTTTATTTTATTTTATTTTTTTTACAGGGACAGAGAGAGAGTCAGAGAGAGGGATAGATAAGGACAGACAGACAGGAATGGAAACTGAATCATCAGTTTCTCGTTGCAACACCTTAGTTGTTCATTGATTGCTTTCTCATATATGCCTTGACCACGGGCCTTCAGCAGACCAAGTAACCCCTTGCTCGAGCCAGCGACTGTGGGTCCAAGCTCGTGAGCTTTACTCAAACCAGATGAGCCTGTGCTCAAGCTGGTGAACTCGGGGTCTCGAACCTGGGTCCTCCACATCCCAGTCCAACGCTTTATCCACTGCGCCACTGCCTGGTCAGGCTGTTTTGGGATTCTGATGAGGATTTGCTTTACATTGAACTAGTCTCTCTCATTGAGCTTGTGCCCCTCTCCTCCTTCTGAACAGAACTCTAACATGAACAATTCTCTTATTAGGTTTATAGGGAGCTGCCCGTGTCAGGAAGGGCTCAACCTATCTATTAAGCAGACCCCCGGCATAAGAACAATCACTTAAACTCACATGGCTGGGATCTGTGGGTAAAGAACTCTAGAGACAGTGCCCATTTGGAGATAAATATCTGTACTAGTCAGGGTATGGATGGTCTGCTGTATCATAATAATGCAGTGGTAAAAATGGTAGATGAGTGGATTAAAAAGCTTTGGTACATATATACTATGGAATACTACTCAGCCATAAGAAATGATGACATCTGATCATTTACAACAACATGGATGGACCTTGATAACATTATACTGAGTGAAATAAATCAGAAAAAATTAAGAACTATATAATTCCATACATAGGTGGGACATAAAAATGAGACTCAGAGACATGAACAAGAGGGTGGTGGTTACAGGGTGGGGGGGTGGGAAGGGCACAAAGAAAACCAGCTAGAAGGTGATGAAAGACAATTTGACTTTGGGTGATGGGTATGCAACATAATCAAATGTCAAAAGGACCTGGAGATGTTTTCACTGAACATATGTACCCTGATTGATCAATGTCACCCCATTAAAATTAATAATAAATAAATAAATACCAAAGCAAAAATATATATTTTTAATTGACTGACTTTCTTCCTTTCTCTCCTCACAGTTCTAAGGTGACTGACTGGGGTTGGCAGGGCAGCCATGATTCCCATAGTAATTTAAGGACTGGTATCCCTTATGCCATTGCCCCCCTTCCCCTGAAAGCCTTTTTGTGTCTCCTTGGTTAAAGCTGAGAGCCTGGCTCTAGCCAGAGGCAGAGGAGAGCATCGAGAAGGCACACTAGCACTTCCACTAATGAGAACTTAGCACGTGACCCTATCTCCCAGCAAGGGAGGCTGGGAAGTGTTGTCATGATCTGAGGTCCGCAAATGTTTTTTGTAAAGAGCCGGACAGGAAATGCTTTTGGCTTTGTGAACCAGACTCTTGTTGCAAGTACTTTACCCTGCCTTTGTATCTTGAAAGCAACCCTAGACAATGTGCAAATGATGAACATGGCAGTGTCCCAATAACTTTATTCATGGTAATGAAAATTTGAATTTTATATAATTTTCATGTGTCATGAATATTATTATTTTAATATTTTCCAACCATTTAGAAATGTGAAAGCCATTCTTAGCTCATGGACCATTCAAATAGAGGCAGTAGTAGGATCTGGCTTGTGGATCATAATGTGCCGACTCTTTGTCTAGATGGTTACCTTGGCCTGGCCACATTTTGTCAGGTCGGGAAATTGAATTGTGGTGGACAGTGAGTGGTCTCCACCACAACATCCACTCCAGGCTTTGCTAAGGAGGGGCATTGTAGCCGAAATAAGGTTATCTCTGTCCGCTTTCTTTCTAAAGAGAAGAGCAGAGTGTGCTGGGTGATAACAGCTAGGCCCCTCTGCCCACACCTGTCAGAGGGTGAGGAAAAGAAGCAGCTATGCCCTTGAGGGTCCCTGATTTCAGTGTCTAGGAAGAGTTACAGTGTCACATAAGGAGCTGGCAACTGGCCTCCGCTGGTGCCCTCAGAGGCCAGCAAGGGTAAGGACATTCATGGGCAGAGTCAGGTGGCCGTGTTCTGCCCCCCACTGAGGGGCAGCCAATCACTCATAAACAGGACACTCCCATCTCTGCTGCTGTGGCTCATGGAAACTGTTCAGGAGGTGTCTTTGAACTAGACAATGACACTTTTTAATAATTTGAAAGTGACAGCTACAGATATTAATGTGACCAGGAAAACTGTCAGGAGGAATGGAGACACTATTATACAGCAAGTTTATTTTCTTCCATCCCTCCCCCTCTCCTTCAACCACCAGCTTGTGGAGTTGAGGCTTGCAGAGCAAAACTGATAGCAGTTATTGAGAAAAATAAAATCATTCTGTTTGTACATCACTGAGCTTACATTGTCATTCAAAACAGCTACAGATATTTTTGACACCAGCTGCCATTATTTCTTCTGTGCCTCAGAAAAATGAGAACCAAAGACAGAGACAGTCACCTAAGGGTGTTAGATCTGGAATCAGACCAGTCTGCACTTGAGTCCTGGTTCCGTCACATCCTGTGTGACCGCCACAAGCCCTTTGAGTCCTCTGGGACTCAGTCCCCTTATCTATTAAATAAAGGAGAGTAATGCCTGTTAGGCATATGTGTTGTGAGAAGCCCATGTTAAATACAAAGGATGATTTTTGCTTCTCTCTCTGGACCCCAGTTTCCTCATGTATAAAATGGAGGGGTTGGACTGTTGAGCTATTCTTGTCTTGACATTCAGTAATTGTGTCACCGATGGTTGAGTCTATGACTTAAAGAAGGAAAAAGCTGGGCTTCAGAGGTGCTTCTTTCTGGCAGGAAGTTATGAAAATGAAGGAAGCAGCAACTTGATTAAGAATGTTTTACTCTCCCACCCTCTCTATCTGTCAGGGCACAGCTCATGTGCACCTCCTCCAGGAGGCCCTCCTTCATTCTTTCAGGTAGGGGCCATCTCGTCCTTTCTGAATGATTTATGTGTTTGACCTTGACTTCCATTTCAGCCTTTTTCCCTACTTGCTGGTCTGCCTGGGGGAGTTTGAAGGCCATAGATTTCCTACAACCACTCCTTTTTACCCTGACCCTAACCCTTATCCTGACCAGAACACTACCTTTGAGCATGGTGAATGGGTATAGCACACATACACATGCACATGCATATACATGTTTGTTCAAATATACACACGCACACACCTACACATACAGCATAGTTCTGACGGGAACAGTGGTGCCACATACTGGTTTAAACCTGAGCCCCAGGTCCAACACTGGCCTTAAGGTGTTCTTGCCGAGACAAGCCATTCAGATACACTCACACAGTTTGAGCCCTAGTGTTTAGCTCCTTTGACCCATCCTGTAAAGTGTGTGGGGCCAGCCTGGCAGGAACCACTTATCTCACATACCTATCAAGCACTGATACACCTGAAACACCCAGACACCCCAGTCAGGAGCCCCTATTGATATTTAGCTACAATCTCTTGGGCCTTGGAGCAATGTAGAGAGGACAGAAACCAGCTGGTTCACAGACCGTGTGGGCATTTAATTGGCCTCACAGATCCCACTGGCTTTGTGGGAATAGGCGATACACCATTTCAAGTGGAGGTCTGTCCCCTCCTCCCATGACAGACCAATGCCCATTCTGAGAGAGTGACCTCATCTGGGGACATGAAGGGACACAAACTAGCCAATGAATGTATGCCACTAAGTTAAAGATGCTGGCCCTTGTTGGTCTCATTGAATACCAAAACTTCTAGCAAGCATGCGGCATGTTGTTTTATATGACATCATTTGACTCATCCATTAATCCATGATTTTCCTACTCATTCAGCAATATGCTCTGCCTACTGGCTTCTGGGAATACAGGGGAAAACAAGGTGGAAATAGTTCCTGGTCTTGTGGAGCTTACAACCTGAGGGGAATCTACACAGTTAAGCAAATAATTGCAAAAGTATTTGATGAGCCCACAGCATGGACTGTGGAGTTGAACATTGCCAGACAATGGTGGGGTGGGGTGGCACAGGACAGAACCCTTGGAATGTTCTGGGCAGAGGGACCATGGGTATGAAAGAACACAGGTGAGGGAAGCAATGTTAGTCTGGGAGATGAAGGGAGGGCTCAGTGTCTAGACAGCAAAGTCTGGAGGGAGGGGAGGAGAGCATGGTGCTACAGGGGGGACAGGGGCTAGGCTCTAGAGGCCCTCGATAAACAAGATACAAATGTATTCACTTTAGCCTGAGGGTACAGGAAATCCTTGAAGCTTTGGGGCAGCAGTACATGTGATAGACTTTCATTTTAGAAAGATTTTTTTTCTGCCCTTATTTGTAGGGTACACTAATGGGAGGAGGATGGGGAGAGGGGAAGGGGGGAGATGGGTAGAACGAAGTGCAATGTGTAGAAAAAGATGGGTTCAAGAGCTATAAGGAGGAAGAGCCAACACGATGGACTTGGAGATGGAGGAGAAAGAGAGGAAGCATCAAGATGATTCCCTGGTCTCTGTTTTGAGCAACTGGATAGATGGTGACATCTTTATTGAGACTGAGACATGACACAAAGGAAAAATGGACTCCAGGAGGAAGATGATGGATGTGTTTGTTCTGAGATGTCTGGGAGACATCCAAGTGGATCCAGAGTTTAGGAGAGGCTTCTGGGGTATTGATAAAAAATGAGGAGGAGTTTTTGGCGTGGAGATGGAGACTGACTTTCCTGGAGGGGCCACATCACTTGGTGAGAGAGCATGGAGGCCTGGGGAACTTTCTCAATGCTCTAGCCTCTGTCTATCAATGAGCCCGCTCCCCAATTACACCCCAGTTGTATGATACACCCACCTTGATCACCAGAGGGAAAGCCCAGACAGCACTGAGAGAGAACAGTAGATGGGTCGCTTGGCAGGAGCAGTCCCGGTACCTCCCCCCACCCCCTCCAGTGTCAGGGCCTTGGCAAGGGCTTAACTGATCTCTGACACCATTGTTTCAGCTTTGGCTTGGCTGGCTCTTATTCTTGCGGCCTTACTTCCAATAACTGCCTGCTCAGAGAGGCCTTCCCCGACCACCCTGTCCCAGACTGCACTGTCTGAGTAGTCCCCATGGCAGCACCTGGCTCCATTTTCCTCCCCCCCTCTCCCAGCACACCGGAAGTCCTTTTTTTCATTCCTTTGCATCTTCTTCCTGTTTCTTCTGACCAGAATCTGAGACCCCTGTGGGCAGGAGCTTGTCTGTGTCCTGGGCACAGCTGCTTCTCTGGCATTCTTCTTGACTGCCATTGTCCTCCGCTTGCCTTCCCCTCTCTCCCACCGCCACCCACAACCCCCAGGCGTGACACCACTGGGCTCTGGCTTTGAAGTCTCCCTGGTAGCAGTGATCTGTCTCTCGACCTTAGTTGCCTCTCTGAACTCCACTCATCAGCAGGCCTGCTTGGGGGACTTCTTTTCCTCCTTCCACCTGTCCAGTGTGGCATCCACTTGCATCTGTCTAATGGAAATCTTATGTGGTCCTTTTACCTGAAACTCTTCAAAGCACCTCTGAAAATAACTCCAAATGCAGCATGACATTCTCCAGAGCCCCTGTAGTCTAGCCCCTGCCTACCTTGCCAGTTTTCTCTACTCCTCTGCCCTTCTTTCCTCTGGACTAGACATCTGGGGCGCTCCCAGGTGCCACACTCTCTGTCCCCTTGGGTCCTTAGCCTGGGCTCACTGCCCTCCCAGGGCACAGCGCAGGAACTCTATAAATACTCACCGAGTGGATAGTGACACATCCAGGAGGACAAAGGGAGAAAAAACCCTCACCAGAACAGATTGGCTCCCCTCCCCTCCCCTCACGGGGAAGCCTGGCAGTGCATCCTTCCTTCTCACCGCATTTCTCTCTTCAGCCTCAAAACCTTTCCCTCCTCCTAGCATTTGATGCCTGAGCCCCAACTGAGTACCTCCAACAGCCTCTGGGGCCCCGGTTGCCCCAGGCAGCCTTAATTAATTGTAAAGTTGATCAAGCAGCCCCCTTTGTTGGGCTGGGCTGGTGTTTATTTGTATTTTCATATTATTATCCTTTTATACTTCTCTGGGCGCCTTCAGCTCTCTACTGACACCGTTTATTGGGGAAATGTTAATTTAAAAATCATCTATAATGCAGGTGTCACGAATCAAAGCTGTTTGGTAATGAGTTGCTCTTATGTCGTATAAAAACAATTAATTAAAAGCCTTTCTGAGAGAGCCGTGCTGGCAGATTTATGTTTCCCGGTGTCTCCCCTCGACCTTCCTCTTTAAGGACCCTTGTGCACTCAGCTGGCTTTGATAGGAGGATGGGCTCCTTTCAACTCTGCTCAGGAAATAGAGTCCCAGCCTGGTAGAGCAGAGGATGCTCCGGGAGGGCACCTGGTCCTACCTCCTTGTGGTATAGATCGCAGAAAGGGACTCTGCTATGGTCACGCAGCAATTGAGTGGCAGGGCCAGGCCTGGAATAGCCTCTGCTGCCCAAGTCCCATCCTTGTCATTGCTGCTGGTGCTTCTCCTGCAGCTCCTTCTCTGTGGAGCTGGGCATCCAGCCCAGGAAGGGTGGGATTAGCAGGGAAGGTGGGGGTGAGGACAGGGGAGGGTGAGAAGGAGTATTCTTCCAGTCAAGGTGGGACAGGTTATGACAGGGAAGACACCAAGCTTGGGAGCTTGACTCTTGACTGCTGGACTGTCCCACCTGAGTATGAAATATGCTTCCTTTCTGTTTAACATTGTGTGATTTGGGGATGGTCCAACTCAAAATGAAAGAAGCCAACCAGGTGGCAAGTGGTCACCTCAGGTTTCCATGGTATCCCTCGTGGGCCCGCCTGCCCCTGGGCTGAGGGAGCTCCCTCGGCGATCTCCTCTTCACCTCTCAGTGGGGCTGTGAAGTGTCTGATCCACGCTTTTTTCTGGCATCCACAATTATAACGTCAAGATTGAATAATCTGCCTTTATCTCTCGGGTGACAGTCATGTAAAACTTCAAAAGAAACAGTTTTGCTGGCATCTAATGGCTTTTGTTAATTACTATATCCCAAAGAAAATGAAATAAAGGAGGAAGAAAAATGATATTTCTCTGTGACAACTTTGTAAAAATATCAATGATGAAGCGGCACAGTTTAAGGGCTTTAACTATTCATGCAACTGAGAACATGCCTCTTCCCACTCATGCGGTGTCTGGGAGTGTCTGTGGATGCCTGTGTGCATGTGCACACACACACGGACATGCGTACACTCGTATTAGCCTACACAGACTCCTTCACACACCACACACACTATCACATACACTCACTTTTGTAATCCTCCTCACACAACCCTCTTTCATACACATGATACATAACCTAACACACACACACAGACACACACACACATGCACGCGCGCACACACACACACACATGCGCACGCACGTACTATACACACTCCTGTATCTGAATCTTGGCACTGTCACATTATAGCTGTGTGATGTCAAGGAAATCATTTTACCTCTCTGTTCTACAATGTCCTTACCCATGAAGTGGGGATAATAATAGGACATCCTTACAGGGACTGTAAGGACTAAAGGAGGTGAGACAAGGAAAGTGTTCTCAAATGCTAGCTGTTATTTAGGGGTGGCTGACCCTGCCTTTGGGAGAAGGGCCTAGTGTTCAGAGGACATCTTCATGGGGGAGGTGATATTTGAGTTTGGGGCCTTGAAGTTTAGATGCAAAGAAAGAGAATACATCCCAAGTACAGAGAATAGCATGTACAAAGGCTCAGAGGCATGGCAGGGCATGCATGGCCCATGAATTCTAGGTGTTTGTGTGACTGCAGGTGTCAAGAGGAAAATTAGGTGGGAGGAGATTCTGGAAAGGTGGGCAGGATCTGGTGGTGACAGATCTTGTGTTTTATTCTGAGTGGGTGTGATCTTCCTGTAGAAGCTGAGGCCACTGAGGGTCACAGTCTGGTAATACCATGGAGTGGAGGGACAGCAGGACAAGCAGGGTGGGCCCCATGGTGGGCGAGGCATGGCCCACCACCCCCTTCACAGACGGGTGCTGAGTAGGGCTCAAAGGAGGGGCTGCACTCTGGCTGGTCGGCACTTCCCTCTTTCACAGTGGCCTGGAAAGTCTGGCAGAGGTAGAATTTGTGTTGGTAGGCAGGGGGAGCCGCGGCAGGCGAGTCTGCTGCAGTTTACAAAGGCCGAATCGAAGTAGGAATGAGAGGGAGGATTTCCAAAACCCGTGAGATTTAAGACAGAATTTTTTCCCTCTGGCCTGATGCGGTCCCTGGGCGAGACCCTGTTGTAAAAATTCTCCTTTCCTGTGAGGAACACCCAGGGGTTTCCTGGTATTTGTGGGTTGGGTCTTGGTCCGTAGACGCCAATGGTGACCTTCCACACCCGGAAGGTGGGAGGCTGGGATAGGAAGCTTGACACTTAGACTAAGAGGTCACCCTATTGGCAGGGCACAGGACTGGGTGGGCATGTGGACACCCACCGTCTTTGTGTGCCTGCCTGCCTGCCCAGGAAGCAGGTGTGTGCCCCTCTAGGGATGCTTTGGCAGTGTGGAAACTGGAATTGAAGGGCGTCACAGAGGACAGTTGCCATCCAATCAGAGCCATGACTGGAGTTCTGCTGGTTTTCAGACATTCCTAAGCAGTAGGTGCCTTTGGTCAGATGAGCGCTGAGGTGGAGCCTGCCCGTGGAGAGCAGAGAACCGGGGCTGCTGGGGGAGGAGGCCTGGGGACCGCTCTGGATCACTGCAGTCGGCAGGAATGGCACCACTGGAGTGGCTCGAGGTCTGCATAGCCACACATGCAGACCTGTGTCCACTGCTGTCTCTCCCTTGTCCCCAAGCCACCCCCTAAGAGCTCACCGAACACTCCACACCCAGATGAGGCTGAGAGAGGTACACCAGCTTGGCCAAGGGCACCCCATAATTTTAGAGGGAAAATGGGGGTTCCAACCGTGGCAAAACTGTATTGAAGTGACTGGCTTTGGAGATCTGGTCAAGGACACCGGGTCTTAGATTGCACAGTACTGATGCATAGAAGAGGCTACGTGATGCTGATGAGTCTAGGTCACAATGTCACAGTGAGGGGTCCCCCTGTCTTCTCCAGGCCCCTGGGCATTTCCAAGGCTGGCAACCCTTTCTCCAGGGTGCTGACTACAAGGTTTTGGAGCACTACAGGCCCTGAGTTTCCCCTGTACTGAGCCAGCATTTTCCTCCTGCCCTAGCTAAGCCCCATCCCCAGGGCCCCTATGTAAGGTGGTGGGAGGGAGATGGGCTGTTCCTTCCCCCTAATTAACCCTGCCAGGCCTAGGGGGAGCAAAGGCCCCGGATCTAATCTCAGCTGGGTCTGGGCACCCGTCCGCAACTCCTCCCTCCCACTAGTCATTCTAGTCATTAGTCACCCCCCGCGCCCCACTGTAGGTAGAGTGACAGGCTGGCTCAGAGCTCCTGAAAAGGCCTTTGTTTCATTGCCTTCAGTTCAGATGCTTCAGAGCACTAGCAGGCCATATTTTAATCTCAGGTCTTTGCAAACAAAATCGTTAAAAGCAGATGGCTGTGAAGACTGCCATGAATATTAATAGATATTGAAAAAAAAAAAGGCCCCTTAATCTTTCCATAAATCTTTTCCGAGGAGGTGGGGGAAGACTCAAAAGAGATGAGGACTGCAGTTAGCTGTGGATACCGGCCCTTACTATTTGGGCCTGATCCTAAAGGCTGAGGAATTAGCGGGAGGGTAGGTGAGTCCAGCCCAGGGCTGGGCAGGGATGGACCTGGAGCAGCAGACCTGGCCTCCCTATTCTGCCTTCCCCTCCCTGTCCCCTGTGGAACTGGGGGCAAGCTGATTCAGCACCCTGATTCCTGCTGAGGACAACTGCACATGGGGCCCACCGTGCACTGCTGCTTATCCGTGCAGACCACACACTGTGTGCAAAGTTCTTGTATGTCAGGCTCACCTCAATCCCATTTCACAGATTAGGAAGTAGACTCAGAAAGTGGAAACCTCTGGCTCAAGATTACTGGGTTAATAAATGGAATGGAAGAGATTTGAACCCAGATCTGTTTGATGCTGAAAGCCTGTGTATTGAGAATCTTCTGGAACCCCATCCCTCTGGCCCCAGCACCAGTCTTTCCTGTGCACATGCTTTTGTACCAGACATTTTAATATTCACAACTCATTCATTTGGATTAGACATTTCCCTCTCTTTTAGCCGTCTTTTAAAACGCAAACACTCTTGAAAGAGGTAACCTATTAAGTGGCCGAGAAACATTAAAATCTATTCAACCACATAATCCAGAACCTGAGTTGAAGTCTTAGCTCAGCCATTTCCTGGCTCTGTGACACTGAGCTAACATTTAATTCCGTGGAGTCTATTTACTCTGGGAAAAACAATGGGAATAATGAAATAACTGTTAGATAGACTGGACTGGCAAAAATTTGAGATCAAAGATAGAAAGAATACTTTGAAAACCACATACCACGGTGCACCTGCAGAGGAATATTGCTTTCATTGTTGTCCAAACACCTCATTCATTTCCAAGGCCACATACATCACAGGATGGAATAAGTAACCTAGGGGAACAGGGTGATGAGACCGGGGCAGGGGCACGAGCCCTGCTGGGGTGGGTGGTGGGTGGCAGGAAGGGAAATGATTGCTTTACAGAGCCAGTGATACTGGTCCCAACATTTTTTTTTTGGCTGGCGGCTTGCTTTGCTTTATGTTTCAAATCTAATTCAATAAGTGTTTCTTCCTCCTTTCTTTCCTCTTTTCTTCCATTCTTTTCTTACCTTCCTCTCTCTTTCTCTCCCCCCTTTTCTGTCTCTACCCCCCCCCCCCCAGCCAAGAATTATTTCCTGGCCACTTGTTAATGGCCCAGAAGTGGGGATTCAATAGTGAGCACTAGTGCACTAGCGGCATGCTCTCCGCACTAAACAAATAACAGTTACAAACTGGATAAGCACTGCGTGGAAACAGACACAGGATATTCCTGAGCTAAGGAATAACCAAGGGGATTCTATTTAAAGGAACGT
The DNA here is from genome assembly GCF_036850995.1 of Saccopteryx leptura. Classification (NCBI taxonomy): domain Eukaryota; kingdom Metazoa; phylum Chordata; class Mammalia; order Chiroptera; family Emballonuridae; genus Saccopteryx; species Saccopteryx leptura. Next base: position 79,698,710 of record NC_089511.1, read on the forward strand.
GACCTCTCTGTTCTTCCAAGCGTGATGGCATGACAACCCTTATGACCAACACTGGGAAGTCTTTAGAAGGAGCAGGTGAGAGCCAGACCGCTAGATGAGCAGAGGCTGATCAATGTAGAGCACTGTTTTTCAACTGCCGGTTCACCAGAAATTTTGTGCCTGTCTATGAAAGAGTTAACCACCCTGATGTTGCATGAAGGTTATAGATCCGATGATCTTAGTCAAATTGGCTTATGCTCAGGGTGATTTCTGCCTTAGTGGTCCCCAAAATAATTCTATTTTCACCAATCTCTAGTGTAGCAAGGTTGAAAACCATGAGAGTATCTTGTGTAGTGCTTCTTCCCTTACGAGGCAATCTCCAGACTCCGCCCCCTTGCCAGGCCCGGATCCTCCCACAGTCAGGTCCATGGTCCTCTTTGCCTCTGGCAAGGCCTGCGTCTGGCCAGATCCCTTATATGAGCTGGACCTCTGCTTCAAGGAGCAGCATGTTTTAGCAAATCCCTAAGGCTGTGGTGAATAGAGCCGGGTAGCATCTGTGGAAGGCATACATTCTCTGGCTCCGAGTTTTCACGTGCAGGGTTCTAAAGGCAGAAGCCCAGGGACTAGTGTTGACAGAAACCTCAGATATGGAAGAGAAATCCATCACTCGAGTCCCATTAAACTATTGCTCTTCCAAATGTAACGAATTCTTGGAGCCTGAGTACCAAGAGGCAGAAGCTTGTCATGTTTCAACAAACATATTTTATTATACTGTATAATTTAAGGTATCATTTTATTCAAGTGACATTCAAATGTGTGAAAAACGGTGGTGTGTGCCATAGCCATTAATGAAATCATTATGTACAAATGGCTACGCTTTACCAAGTCATTCATTAAAAGTAAATTAATGAAGGGGACACCATTAAAATTTTTCGCAATCATTACCAGGTCCAGCCTAACCCACTTTTATAAATATTCATCAACAGAAACGTGCCTCAAGAACTCACCCAGTAAATTAAATTCTTGTCTTGAAGTGTTTTGCTTATATTAATGGCATTGGCTGCGTACTTTCTTTGATTTGTTTTCTGGAACTTTGGGAAATATTGTATGGAAATAATGACAAACTCTGAGTAATCGCTGATAATTAGGCCAAATCTATTATTCCCGTGGTATTTACATTTTGATTACTATTTTCCCCCAAAGGCAATGTCTTGAATCTATTCTAGTACAAGACAAAATAGTATCTGAGATTTTTCAGGGCTTGAGGAAAACTCATATTAGCCAGGCCAGATCTCACTGAGGCTTGAATCTCCAGTCAACATCTCTGCCAGATGGCTCTTTAGCTTCTGCTTAAATACCTCCAGTCGTGGGGAACTCCTTGCCACGTCAGTGACCCATTCTGTTCTTGGAAACTTTGGTTGTCATCTTTATTTTTAAACTGTACCCATCAATTTGTAACTTCCATGTGTGTTGTTGGGATGGAAATAAAAAAAGATGTCACAAACATGGAAAAGTTATTCTGTAGATTTTTATCACATTCTTGCTTTCCCCGATGTTGGTCTCCAGACTAAACATTTCTGGAGGATTTGAAACTTCCTCCAAGAGAGCGAAGTCCAGGCTCTTCACTTTCTTTTTATTTCCTGCAGAGCCAGCCTTACCTCTAATGTCCTGTGTGGCCTGGTCTTTACCTGCCTTTGCTGCTTTATCTTCCCCTTCACTCACTTGAATCCAGGTAATCCTGACCCATGGCTGGTGTCCCTACACAGACTGTCCGCTCCCGCTGGACTTCCCACAGGCTTTCCCCTCTGATGCAGTGCTCACTCCCTGTCACCACCTGATGAACTGCTTCCTCGCCCTGCAGCGCCCCTGCTGGTGGTCACCATCTCTGTGAGCCATCTTTGATTGATCCCCAGTCCCCACCCCTTGAGAGAATTGATCATGTCTTCTTCCTATACTGTTTCTGTTCTCCCAGGGAATGGGAGAGATGGGGCAGGAGGGCTCAGGTTCATAAAGGATCTTCAGTTTAGACTCTTGTTTTTTTTGCTTAAAACAACACATTTGTTATTTTACAGTTCTGTAGATCAGAAATCCATCCCTTGGCTAATGGCCTCCTTTCTCCATCTTCAAAGCTAGTAACATTGGGCAGATTCCTCCCACATTAGATTTCTGATTAATCTCTAAAGAGGTTGGACTTGTAGCCTCAAAGCAACTCTCAGAGAGAACCAGTCATCTACAGCTTACATCTTCTGCCCCATCACCAGCCCCCCTGCTGGGAGTACACTGCTAAGTCACATTGTTTTTGTAAATAATGTAACTCTCTTGGACAGAGTATAATTTTTGTTGCATTGCATTCCAAGGACTAAAAGCACTAATTTGTGAAATGTAAACATTTAAAACCATCTACAGTGTTGGTAACCCTGTTTTGACATAAAAAAACATTTTAGGAGAAACAAAACATGAGAATGTAGGGGCCCCCTTTCTCCACAAGAGGCCCTGAGAGGTGCATGCACTGCCACAGTGAATTTACTGCTCACTGACCGGCCTGCCTTCTCACTGATATACACTACACAGTAGGTCAGATCACAGGCTCTGGAACCAAACTACCCAGTTCAAGTCTAGCTGTGTTACTGGATGACTCTGGGCCAGTTATTTACTCTTGCTATGCCTCACCTTCCCCACCTGTAAAAATGAGAGCAAATAATAGCACCTACGTCATTGGAGGTTGTGAGCAGTAATGAAGCACCGTGTCTGGTGTGAAGCTGTATTCGGAAACTTTCCCTAACATGGCTGGAGAGGGAGCTTCTCTGTTCTTGGCGTCAGCCCAGCCCCTGGCCGGGAGCGTGGTATCTGCAGACAACTGCTGCAGCCCTGTTCCTCATGTGATCCAGGCCCCCTTGTCCACGGACCCTGTCCACAAACCCTGTGCACATAGACCATGCACAGCCCTCCTGCGGCCTCTTCCGGACGCTGTGACCATCCATGGGGATGTCTGTAGACAAGTAAAGGCCTATTAGCAGCAGGTGTTTTCCTCTCCTTAGACACAAACCTTCAGATAAGGCTGCTCCCATTTCATCCAGTCCTTGGTAAGGCACTGAGATCGGGGCGATCAAGTAAGATTTTCCTACTGTCAGTGTACTATCTAGGGCTGGATTTAGCTTTATTTTTCACAGACAAAAGCCACTTAAGGAATAAGTCTCTTTTCCACGTGTCTAGCAAGGAGCTAAGGACAACCTGGCTGTTCTCCAGGTAAGGAGGCTGATTCTACACCTGATATGAGAGCTCTGCCCTCACAGCCCCAGGGCAGAGATTCCTTCTGGGCAGGGGGAGGCAATTACACACTGGCCAAGCTGGTGTTTCCTTCTTTAATGGGAAGGTCTTCCAAGGGTAATTAGTCCTAAATATTCTCTATGGGAGGGGTCAGGTGAGAAGGCAGCATGATGCTGTGTAGGGTGTGGGGGCACAGAGAGGGGAAGTGACTGGCACAAGCTTGCAAAGCAGAGGAGTGTGGGAGCAGTGTTTGAGGGCTGGTTGGGGGCAGTAGAATTAGCACTTTGACTATGAGTAGTATGGAGATCGGCCTAGCAGAATCAAGGTCTCAGGGGCATTTTGCCGCATAGAAGGTAGAGAAGCAGGTGTGTCTATGTGTGTGTTGCTGGAGGCTGGAGTGTGGGATAAGGAGGGGAGGTGACTTTTGCAGTCTGACTGGCTCATTCTAAGGAGAGCTTCTAACTGGAAGGGAGGTGCTATGAGGCCCAGAGAGAGAGACACCTCCACTCCCCTGCCCCAGGTGGGCTGACAGGGAGAGACGTGCTCAGCTACCCCAAGCTCAAGAAAGATAAACAGAGATAAGTAAACACAGAAAGAAGGTGAAGGGTGCCCCAAGACACGCAGAGAGCTACTGGGGACAGTTGGGAAGAGGGCTCTCAAAAATCCACAGGGATGCAAGCCAGTTTGCCGAGAGAAACACTCCATGGCGGACAAGCCCGAGAGATCTGCTCAGACTGAGCGAGAGAGGCCAGAGAGATGCACACAGACCCAAGGAAGCAGATGCAGAGATGTTCACTCCTGGGTGTGGGGGCGTGGAGACAGCAGGACAGGGAAAGGCAGAGCCAGCTGCACAAACCTGAGTCACTCCCCCTCCTCCCAGGCAGCGGGCCAAAGAGCAGAGCAAGTAACTTGTTGGGTGAAGACCTGGCAGCCTCTCGCAGTCCCCTAACAGTCAGTGGCCACATGGCTCAGAAATGGGGGCCAGTTAGTTTTGGCCGCTGACAGTTGCTGGGGTGAGGACACAACTTCCCTCTGCATGCATGCCAGGTGCCCTGTGCCCAGCACAGGTGTAGTTGTACCTGTACCCACCTGTCCATGGCCATCTAACTGAACCTCAGCGGTGTGAAGGGGGGTGGCAATGCTCACTGGAAGGTCCCAACCATCACTCCTGACTACCCACTCGAGCTTGGCTGCGTGGAACAGACAGCCTGCCCTGGCTGTGCCTGCCTTGGCTGCACAGCCTGCTGTTGCTCTGGTCTCTCCGAAAATCTGCCCCAGGGAAGCTCTGATGGAGAGGGGGAGAGTGGAGCTGTGTGTTTACGAGGGACTGCACAGACATACCAGGGGCAGGACTGCCACAGCTCCCTGAAGGAACTGAGTTTAGGTAATAAGCTCCAGGGAAAGGTTTGTATGAAGATATAACCTGCTTTAAAATGACCCTTAGCTGGCTTGGGCCTCAGTTTGCTCACCTATAAATGGGATAGCTTGACCAGGAGAGCTGGGCAGCTCGTCACAGATTCCAAATCAGTTCCAGTCCAGACTGATTTGGCTCCAGAAATTTCTCTAGAACCAGGCATTCCCACCATGTCCCCCCTGGCACTGAGTGGGCACGGTGTGTTGATGAAGAAGTAAGTTCTAACACATTTTTCATATTCATGACTGACTTCCTGAATTCTTGCTCCAGATCAGGCATTTAGCTGAGGATATGCACCGTTGCATTTAAACCTGGCCATGGCTTTCAGGGGTAGGCACTCTTAGGACCCATTTGCATTAGAAACCTAAGACCCACTGGGGCAAAGTGATTCCTTCAAGATGGTACAACTGGGAGGAGATGCAGCTGGCATTTGTACCCAGGTTGCCTGGATCTAGATTTGGAGATCTTGCAGTTTCATCATGCATCTTTTCATAAAACATTTTTAAACTGGCACCACATTTTTTCACACCTATTACTTCATTTGCTTTGTAAAACTGTCGACCGCAAGCCACCACCATCTCTTGCCTGGCTATTGTAGAGGCCTCCTCTCTGTCTACCGGCCTCCTCTCTGTCTCCCGGCCTCCTCTCTGGTCTGCTGGCCTCCTCTCTGTCTCCCGGCCTCCTCTCTGGTCTGCTGGCCTCCCCTCTGTCTCCCGGCCTCCTCTCTGGTCTCCCGGCCTCCTCTCTGTCTCCTGGCCTCCTCTCTGGTCTCCCGGCCTCCTCTCTGGTCTCCCGGCCTCCTCTCTGTCTCCTGGCCTCCTCTCTGGTCTCCCGGCCTCCTCTCTGTCTCCCGGCCTCCTCTCTGGTCTCCCGGCCTCCCCTCTGTCTCCCAGCCTCCCAGCCTCCTCTCTGTCTCCTGGCCTCCTCTCTGGTCTCCCGGCCTCCTCTCTGGTCTCCCAGCCTCCCCTCTGTCTCCCGGCCTCCCGGCCTCCTCTCTGGTCTCCCGGCCTCCTCTCTGGTCTCCCAGCCTCCCCTCTGTCTCCCGGCCTCCCCTCTGTCTCCCAGCCTCCCCTCTGTCTCCCGGCCTCCCGGCCTCCTCTCTGTCTCCCGGCCTCCTCTCTGGTCTCCCGGCCTCCCCTCTGTCTCCCGGCCTCCTCTCTGGTCTCCTGGCCTCCTCTCTGTCTCCCGGCCTCCCTTCTGTCTCCCGGCCTCCCCTCTGTCTCCCAGCCTCCTCTCTGTCTCCCGGCCTCCTCTCTGGTCTCCTGGCCTCCTCTCTGTCTCCCGGCCTCCCCTCTGTCTCCCGGCCTCCCCTCTGTCTCCCAGCCTCCCCTCTGTCTCCCGGCCTCCTCTCTGTCTCCTGGCATCCTCTCTGGTCTCCCGGCCTCCTCTCTGGTCTCCCAGCCTCCCCTCTGTCTCCCGGCCTCCCGGCCTCCTCTCTGGTCTCCTGGCCTCCTCTCTGGTCTCCCAGCCTCCCCTCTGTCTCCCGGCCTCCCGGCCTCCCCTCTGGTCTCCCAGCCTCCCCTCTGTCTCCCGGCCTCCCGGCCTCCTCTCTGTCTCCCGGCCTCCTCTCTGGTCTCCCAGCCTCCCCTCTGTCTCCCGGCCTCCTCTCTGGTCTCCTGGCCTCCTCTCTGTCTCCCGGCCTCCCCTCTGTCTCCCGGCCTCCCCTCTGTCTCCTGGCCTCCCCTCTGTCTCCCGGCCTCCTCTCTGGTCTCTTGGCCTCCTCTCTGTCTCCCGGCCTCCTCTCTGGTCTCCTGGCCTCCCCTCTGTCTCCCGGCCTCCTCTCTGGTCTCCCAGCCTCCCCTCTGTCTCCCGGCCTCCTCTCTGTCTCCCGGCCTCCCCTCTGTCTCCCGGCCTCCCCTCTGTCTCCTGGCCTCCCCTCTGTCTCCCGGCCTCCTCTCTGGTCTCTTGGCCTCCTCTCTGTCTCCCGGCCTCCTCTCTGGTCTCTTGGCCTCCTCTCTGTCTCTCGGCCTCCTCTCTGGTCTCCCGGCCTCCTCTCTGGTCTCCCAGCCTCCCCTCTGTCTCCCGGCCTCCCGGCCTCCTCTCTGGTCTCCCGGCCTCCCCTCTGGTCTCCCAGCCTCCCCTCTGTCTCCCGGCCTCCCGGCCTCCTCTCTGGTCTCCCGGCCTCCTCTCTGGTCTCCCAGCCTCCCCTCTGTCTCCCGGCCTCCCGGCCTCCTCTCTGGTCTCCCGGCCTCCCCTCTGGTCTCCCGGCCTCCCCTCTGTCTCCCGGCCTCCCGGCCTCCTCTCTGGTCTCCTGGCCTCCCCTCTGTCTCCCGGCCTCCCCTCTGTCTCCCAGCCTCCCCTCTGTCTCCCGGCCTCCTCTCTGGTCTCTTGGCCTCCTCTCTGTCTCCCGGCCTCCTCTCTGTCTCCCGGCCTCCTCTCTGGTCTCCCGGCCTCCTCTCTGGTCTCCCAGCCTCCCTTCTGTCTCCCGGCCTCCCGGCCTCCTCTCTGGTCTCCCGGCCTCCCCTCTGGTCTCCCGGCCTCCCCTCTGTCTCCCGGCCTCCTGGCCTCCTCTCTGTCTCCCGGCCTCCTCTCTGGTCTCCCGGCCTCCTCTCTGTCTCCTGGCCTCCTCTCTGGTCTCTTGGCCTCCTCTCTGTCTCCTGGCCTCCTCTCTGGTCTCCCGGCCTCCTCTCTGTCTCCTGGCCTCCTCTCTGGTCTCTTGGCCTCCTCTCTGTCTCCCGGCCTCCTCTCTGGTCTCCCGGCCTCTGTGCCTGCCCATTCCAATCAACTCCCACATAGCAGCCAGGGTGACCTTTTCAAAATGCAAGTCTCATTAGATTTTCCTGCTGAAGAGAACTGGGGCTTCCCATCACTCGTGTGGGTAAAGATACACTCCTGAATGCAGCCTGCGAGGACTTGCAAAGCATTGTGCCTCTTCACCTGCAGCCATGACCCTTTAGGGGGCTAGGAAATCAATGGAGTAGTTGGTGACCTGCATTTTCTTAAATCAAAGTAGTAAAACTGGCTGGAATAGAAATAGCACAGAGGCCCTGGCCAGTTGGCTCAGTGGTAGAGCGTCGGCCTGGTGTGCAGGGGTCCTGGGTTTGATTCCCGGCCAGGGCACACAGGAGAAACGCCCATCTGCTTCTCCACCCCTCCCCCTCTCCTTCCTCTCTGTCTCTCTCTTCCCCTCCCGTAGACAAGGCTCCATTGGAGCAAAGATGGCCCGGGCACTGGGGATGGCTCCTTGGCCTCTGCCTCAGGCGCTAGAGTGGCTCTGGTCACAACAGAGCGATGCCCCGGAGGGGCAGAGCATCACCCCCTGGTGGGCAGAGCATTGCCCCCTGGTGGGCGTGCTGGGTGGATCCCGGTCGGGTGCATGCGGGAGTCTGTCTGACTGTCTCTCCCCGTTTCCAGCTTCAGAAAAATTAAAAAAAAAAAAAAAAAAAAAAAAGAAATAGCACAGAAACTCTCAGAATGGGTCACATTTAGTGGGGCAAGAAAAACTTGGTTTCACCAATCTTTCTGCTTCCTCAGAGAGTCCCCAGTCATCTGCCCCATGGCACCATGGCCTCCTTTTCTAGCATTTGTCACTGTTGCTAGAACAAATATCACATGAGGTTTGTTCATGTGCTTATTCAATCAATGTCAGTCCACCCCTTTGGTCCACATGGTCCTCTGGGGCAAGAGGGTCAACTAGGGGAGGACGGCTTGTCAAGAGCGCCCCACAAGGGTGGGAACAAGTCTGAGTTAGAACAAGTTGGCTTTCCCTGCCATCTGCCCCCTGCTTGGGCTACAGTAGGCATCCCACAAACACTGTGGAATGGGTGTTGCTGTCAAGCGCAGAGTATTGCTGTAATCTGCACAGGTAAGGAAACTGAGGCTCAAAGGGTGTAAGGCCCCAGGCAGATGACTCGGTAGAAGGCCTTCTGCCCCACCCGCCCCCCAGGACTGATGGCCCCCGCAGAGGTTGTGTCGCCCCCCAGTACTGATTGCCACCGCAGAGGTTGTGTCGCCCCCCAGTACTGATGGCCACCACAGAGGTTGTGTCGCCCCCAGTACTGATGGCCCCCGCAGAGGTTGTGTCGCCCCCCCAGTACTGATGGCCACCGCAGAGGTTGTGTCGCCCCCCAGTACTGATGGCCACCGCAGAGGTTGTGTCGCCCCCCAGTACTGATGGCCACCGCAGAGGTTGTGTCGCCCCCCAGTACTGATGGCCACCGCAGAGGTTGTGTCGCCCCCCAGTACTGATGGCCACCGCAGAGGTTGTGTCGCCCTCCAGTATTGATTGCCACCGCAGAGGTTGTGTTGCCCCCCAGTACTGATGGCCACCGCAGAGGTTGTGTCGCCCCCAGTACTGATGGCCACCACAGAGGTTGTGTCGCCCCCCAGTACTGATTGCCACCGCAGAGGTTGTGTCGCCCCCAGTACTGATGGCCACCACAGAGGTTGTGTCGCCCCCAGTACTGATGGCCCCCGCAGAGGTTGTGTCGCCCCCCAGTACTGATTGCCCCCGCACCTACCCGCCCCCAGTACTGATTGCCCCCGCAGAGGTTGTGTGTGGTCTGGCTCCGGTGTCACCCTGACCCTCCCAACTCCCCCTGCTCCTCTCCGTCCTGTGGACCAGCTCCCTTCCACGGGCTTCTGGGGACTGCACTCCCAGAGTCTGTAATCTCCTCGTGTTCCTTCTCCCTCTCCAGCTGGCTGAGCACGGTGCACAGGGTGGCTGGAGGAGGCAAGCTCAGAAAGTGACAGCGACAATATTAGGAGTGAAAAAGATCAATTAAGTCCATCGAGCTGATTTGTGAGGCTGATTAAATTAGGAGACTCCCTAGGGGCAGATTCCCTCTCAGGTTGACAGACCAGCTGCAGGCTGCGCTGTGGGGGTGCTTGCCAGCCTCAGGGTGGGGCCACCATGCGGCCTGGCTCTGTGCAGGAGAGGAGAGGAGGTGAAGCACACTGGGCAAGCGCCTCCCCGGGCCTGTTTTCCCTGGGCCTTCTCTTGGAACCATCCTAGCGAGTCAGGGCCCAGGGTGGGTCGGCCTGACTTGTTAATGGCACTAGGCTCAGACAGGTTAGTCGACCTGTGCAAGGGCCCAGGGTGGGTCGGCCTGACTTGTTAATGGCACTAGACTCAGACAGGTTAGTCGACCTGTGCAAGGGCCCAGGGTGGGTCGGCCTGACTTGTTAATGGCACTAGGCTCAGACAGGCGAGTCAGGGCCCAGGGTGGGTCGGCCTGACTTGTTAATGGCACTAGGCTCAGACAGGTTAGTCGACCTGTGCAAGGGCACCCAGCTGGCAGGAGTGCGTGGTGGAGCTGGGACTGGAAGCCAGGCCTGTTTGTCCCCTCTGCAATCTGTCCTGAGCTCTTGTTTCTCTGCTCCTGCCTCTGGCTTCAGCATCCTGGTTTATCTCTTTTTCAGTTTTCTGGGCTTAAGGCTCCCCCTCCCCTCACCAGCCCCCTCCTCCCTTGATCAGATATAATCAGGTTATCTATCCAGTAACCTGACCCCTCTGCCTTGGTCTCAGGACTCTTTTTCATGGCCTGTCCCCAGGGCAGCTCTGGCCAGAATCTCCTTGTATTTCAGAATCCATCCCCTCCCCTGGCCCCTGGGTGGGGGTTGGGGGAGCAGAATCTGGACAAAGGCTCTTGTGTGCATGGAACACAGAGCCTGGGAGGTTACAGAAATGAGGTCAGCTTCTCCAGAGTTCAAGGGTAGGGAGGGCCTTGAATTTCCAGGTGGCAGGGCTTGGTCTTCCTCAAGCACCACCTTTAGTGGCCACAAGGGAAGGGAGAGCCTTCTAAGACCAAAGGATGCTGCGTTTATGGATGGAAAAGAAGGGCCTCGCAGGTGACAACACTCGGAGGTGCAGGTGCCTAGGAAGGAGCACTAATGCTTGGGTAAGGAGTGTAAAATACAGGAGGGCTTCTCAGCAGTGGGGGCCTTGAGCTGGGTCAGCTAAGGGACAGAGAAGCCTGGAGGTCCCTTAGCCAGAGATGAGGCTGCACAAGATGAGAGGGGAACTGACCCTCAGAGAGGGCCTGGCACCTCATATTCTCTCCTGCTTTCTTCCCTAGAGCAAATCTGTGCCAAACCTATAATCAATTTAAAGACATACACATAAGGAAAATGGGCTCAGACTCAGGCAGCCATCAGCAGTAGAATTAAGATTCACACCCAGATCTGAGGGACTTCTGAGCCTGAGATCCTTTCATGGGCTAATTGATAAAAACTTTCTATAGTTCTGGAAGTCTGGGGGCGGGTCGGAGAGATCAACAAGCCTTGAAAGGCAGAAGCACGGTGGTTCAGAGCACAGGTTTTAAATTCAGACTGAGTTCGCTACCCTGGCTCTGCAACTGGCTTGCTCTGTGGCCTTGGCCAAGTGGGTTTACATCTTTGTGTCTCACTTTCTTCCTCTGTAAAATGGGTGTACTAATAGTATCTGTCTCACAGGTTGTTGGGATCATTAAATGATTATACACATTGAGTGCTTGTCACTCAATAAAGGTTAGCCACTGTTGCTTGGCATGGGCCAGGGTAAAGGAGAAAGGCCACAGCAAGGCACAGATCTCAAAGCCAGTGTCCTGTACCCACCTCCCCCTCGCTCTATGAATCTGTTCTATCTGAGCTGCGGGCACCCAGACTGTCTGGTTGCAAAGTTCTCATAAAGAGGAGAAATGACCTTCCATTTCCAGAGGTAAGTCCTGCAGCTTCTTTCCATTGAACAGATTTGGAAACTGAGGTTGAGATAAGTTGCAAAAATCTGCTCTGTAACTTTGGACAAGGTGATCCTAAAGCCCCACCCTAGACCTGGATTACTAAATCTGGGTCCAGGGTAGCCACTTGGCCCCCCAAAGTGGTTTAATTTTTTCCAGGCAGATACCATCCTTATGGCAGAAACATTTTTCTGTAATCTTATTTGCAATTGCTAATGAGAAGCAGGGCTGTTCTCCATTTCTAAACCTCATCTTCATCTTTAATTTGTTCCCAGAGGCTGGGGCCAAGGCTTCTGCCATCTCTGTGAAATATTAGCAATTATTTCTCAATTACTTCCCAACTGGAAAGCAACACTCAGAGATGGGGCTCTGGAAGCTACAAGAAACCATAAAGATGATTTTTTTGATCTGACATGAACCTTGCCAGAGGCGCATGTGTTCCATCATGGTGGGTCCGACAAGAGGGCTGTGGTGGGTGGCATGAGACCCTGTTCTCCTCCCTCACTTGGCCTCCAGCCCTGCTCACCTTCCAAGCACAGGGGCTGCCACAGGTCTCAAATACTACAGAATAGTGGGGAGGGTATGCAGAAGAAGAGCCTTCATTGTAATCATTGTCATTGCAGTAACTGGCAAACCCCATCCTTACAGCTCAGGTCAGGGGCCTGAGGGTCATCCTTGGCTTTCTCCTACACCAAAGATCCATCCATTAGCAATCGCTTTTGCCACTACCTTCAGAACCCACCCGGAAGCCAATGTTCTCGCCATCTCCACTGCTCGCATCCTGGTCCACGGCAACGTATCACTCACCTGAATTACATCAATGACATCCTAAGTGGGTCCATGATCTCACCCTTCTTCCGTCCACACAGGAGCCAGAGTGGCTGTTCAGAATTAGATTTTAATGTAATGATTTGGCCTTTTAGCTATATTGCTTTGCATTTTTGTAAAAAGTACATTTTTCCTCCTAGGGAATAGAATATACATCCGTAACTCTCCATAGCCAATTTAGAGTTAATATTTTATTGCTTTACATAAAATACAAAACTCTTGCAAACATTTGCCATCCCCTATTCTGTCTGCTATAGTTTTCATAGATACTATACTACACACATCATAAACCTCACATACAATGTTATTATTGCTTTAAACAGTCATATGAATAGTAAAGAAATAAAGAAAAAAAATACTCTCATAATTTTATACATTTACCCAGATAGTTACCATGTGATTCTGTCCATTCTTTTCCAAAGATCCAAGTGCCCCTCTTGTGTCATTTACCTTCAACTTTAAAAACTTACTTTAGTATTTCTTATAGTTTGGGTCTTCTGGTGACAAATGCTAAATTTTCTTTTAAATAAAAGTGTCTTTATTTCTCCATATCTTTGGTTTTTAGCAGTTTGAATATGAATGTATATGTAAATTTATGAATTTGCAAAGGGATTTTTTTTGCCATTATTTTTTCATTTGTTAATTATTGTTTGCTCACTAATCTTTTTTATTTTTTTTATTTATCTCAGATAAACCTGAGACAGAGAGAGAGAAGGGGGGAGGAGCTGGAAGCATCAACTCCCATATGTGCCTTGACCAGGCAAGCCCAGGGTTTCGAACCGGCGACCTCAGCATTTCCAGGTCGACACTTTATCCACTGCGCCACCACAGGTCAGGCTGCTCACTAATCTTAAGGGCTGTGAGGCTGTTTTACTCATCCCTGCAGCCTGGGCACCTAGTACATAGTAGGCACCCACTAGATACCTAGCAACTGGTTGTCAAGACCTGAAATGGGGTTAGAGGCTGCTGGGCAGTAAGCTACTGGGAGTCCCTGATGTGTATACATTTTCACAATGACTGTATGTAGGCATTGAATCTCTTGTTACTGTTAAAGAAATGGAGGCTCTGAGAGAAGAAATAACTTGCCCGAGTCACAGGACTAGAAATTCTAGCAGAGCATTTCATGGTGGGAGCTCAGACCAAGGAGAGAACCCTTGACTGTACGCAGCTCCAGCCTCCAGGTCACACTGCCTCTTTGCTGTCCTGGCTGGCTGCAGAGTTGTGGAAGGCCAGCTAGAGCTTTTTGCTCTCTTTTTAGTGTTTCCTCCCTGGGTTAAAAACTAGGCTTCTCTTGCTGAATTGAAAGGGAAATGGCTCATCTGAACCCATGTTTTACATGGCAGTGGGGCAAGGCACCAGGGCTGGGTGAGGACGGCGACTGGAACCTGAGTTGAGAGACCTGGTTCTCTTTTCCCTTCTGCCATGACTTCCTGTTTGTGGCCAATAAGTCTATCCTGGGAAACAACCCAACTGCTGGGGCCCTCCAGGCAGTCTAGGGCAGCAGCCACACCCTTGCTGGGAGGTACCTGAGACCTTCAGGAGAAGGTGATGAAAACTTTCTGTGTACAAAGCCCCTTTCTCACTCTTCATCTGTCGGTTGAATATCTTCCTCGAGAGAAGTCCTCATGAGACTTGACAATTCCCTTGACTAATTGCCATTTAAAATGTCAGTATTGTTTCTAGTGATAGATGATGGACTTATTAAATAGTTTATCCTTACTATAGACTATTATATAAAAGCATAAAAACAGTGAGGTAGGAGAGTTAAGCATATGAGGAAATGTTCAAGCTGTTATATGAAAAGGAAAAAAAGGTTTCAGTATAGCATATGTTCTCATTTTTGTGAAAAATATAACTCTACATAAATAGACAATGTGTGCTATACATAGGAAAAAAGCTGGAAAAATTTATGCAAGATAACAAGTTTTCAGTTGATGGGATAAAGGGTAATTAAAAAAAGTTTCTATTTTTCAAATTGTTTCAAACAATATGCATTACTTTTGTAATCGAATTTAAAAAACAAAAAATACCTGTATTTTTGAAAGGAAATAAAGAAAACCAAATACAGTGAGGACCATGTTTCAGAGCCCAAATTTCAATTCTAAAGTTAGATTTCTGGGTGAACGGTATTTTCTCTCTGGATGGGGTCAAGTGCACCAATGAGTAGGTGGCAATGACCTTTACATGATTCCCCTACAAGCTAGAAGGCAGCAGTGTCAGTCCAGGCACTCAACCCTGAGTGCCTGGCTCTGTGTCAGGAACAAGGGGAGAAAGGATAGTCTCTAGTAACTTCTTAAATTAAAAAAAAAAAATTTTATTGATTTTTAGAGAAAGAGAGGAAGTGGCTGGAGAGAAACAGAGAGAGAGAGAGAGAGAGAGAGAGAGAGAGAGAAAGATATTTGTTGTCCCACTTATTTATGCATTCACTGGTTGATTCTTGCAGGTACCTTGAGCAGGGATGGAACCCACAACCTTGGTGAATGGGGGTGATTCTCCAACTGAGCAACCCTGCCAGGGCCCTGGTAACTTCACAGAGCCCGGTCTAGGAGGACTGTGATGGCCCCAAGACAGGTGTCCAGTTGGGGATGGAGGCTCAGAGAACTAGAAGTGGGTGCGTCCTGGATGAGGTGCTGCTTCCTGGAAAAGGTGACGCCTGCCCTGCTTCCTAAAAAATGAGGCGTTAAAGCAGGTAAAGGTGGAGACATGGAGAAAATGGTGGCAGTCAGGCAGAGCCAAGGGGATGGCAGCAGCAGCCTGGTGTCGCAGGAGAGGAGATAGGTAGGCGGAGTGTGGGCGTGGGGCTGTAGGTGTCAGCAAAGGCACGGCTTTGGGGTCCACTGGGCCGGCCCGCCCACCCCTAGGCCTGCGCTGCCATTGTCTGCGCCTGGCGCCGCCTTGGCAGCAGAAGGTGACATCTGGTGACTAATGGCCACGGCTGCGCGCCACGCTCCTCTCTCCTGCAGAGGCCTGGACGCAGCTGCTTGCCCACCCCTCCCCTTGGTGTCGGGGGAGGAGCATGGGCGGAGAGAGGCAGGGCCCTGGTGTGCGGGAGGCCAAGGCTGCCACTCTAGCTCGCCTAACACTGCCAGCCTTGCTGTCCCTGTTGCTCTAGCACGCACGCGTGTCCCTGCGGTCGCTGCTATGGACTTCCCTCTGGGGAAGTCACAGGGAACTGCCGTGACTGGCTGGTGTTCATTTGTGCGTGCAAACACTGGCCCACATTGGACCCTGCATGCACGTTCATTAACACACATGTGCGCACTCACATTAATACAAGAGCTCACTGTCACGCACATGCTTATGCTTGTTTATGCATGCTTACAAATGCACACGTGAAGACCATGCACACGTGCTAACTCACAGACTTACCTACAACATATCTATGCATGTGTTCATGTAGGCACAGGCATCATTGTGGTCTTGTGCAGCCATGCCCACATGGAGGAATACACATGGGCATGTCCATGCACACACAGAGGCACAACCAGGTACTGTTCTTCTCCTTGCCAAAGTTTTCTATGACAAAAGGCCTAATTCCAATCCTAGACATGGTCTAGGCTAAGCTAGCTACCCCAGTGTTTACGCTATTTATAAATTAATTTCCTACATTTAAAAACCTGGAGATTTCACACAAAAATTTGGATTTCTGCCTTCTCTTGCAAAATTGGAAGCTCTGACAATTTGAGGCCTATTTCCAGCTGGCCATGGAAGGCTGCGCTGAGCAGCAGGGTCCCCTTCAAACTGTGCTGGAAGCTCTCTTCCCTGCAGCTGTCCCCTCTATCTCACCACGGACATTTGAGACTGCCAGCCCAGGTGAGGGTCAAGGGCTCCACGGACAGTTGAGACTGCCAGCCCAGGTGAGGGTCAAGGGCTCCTGGGGGGGCCCTTGTCAGCTAGCCAGGAGTCCAGCTTGGACCCGCAGCCTTGCCCATGGAGCCCGAGCTGGGCACTGGAGGGCCTTGGTTTTCCTAACTTGCTCTAGCCCTGATCCCCATAGCGAGGAAACCCTGCCCACCGTGGGGTGTCGGGGGGTTCTGCCTGCAATGTGGAAAGGCTCTGCAAACTGCACAGGACCCCTTCATGGAAGGACTATTGGTCCTCCTGACCACTCTGAGAGGAGGGAGTCATTGCTTCCATCTTGCAGCTGAGAAGATACTGGCCTAGGAGTGGTGTTGTTACCTAGTCAGTGTGCAAAGGTTTACTGGGGGCTGGTGAATCTATTTTGGAATTCTTGGGGTGGGAGGTAGAGGTTCTGGCACATCTCTCTCCCTTCTCTGATAAGATCCCCCACTCTCCCTCTCTCCCCAACCTCTGCCTGGTGGGTGTCCTGAAGGTTCCCAGGTATGCTCTTAATGCTGGGCTCTGGCTAAGTCAGCAAATGGTAGTGCAAGAGGCAATGGGGAACTGTGTGGTTATTTAGCATCCTCCGCAACAGCCCACTGCCCCCCCCCCCCATCATCCTCTCATCTGCTCAAGAGCTCTGGCAAGCTCCGTGGGCTGACGTCTGCCCAGCGGCTCACCACGGCCTCTGTTGCACTCACTCTTTTCCTAGAATGCAGATCTTCGGAAGTGTTGGAAGCCAGTCCACAAAGTGGGGTGACAAATGGTTCTGACCTGAGCTCAGGTCCCAGCTCTCCTACTTCTTTCTCTGTAACTCTGGACAAGCAACCTACACTTTCTGTGCCTGTTTTCTCCTCTGTAACCTAAGGACAGTTAACAGACCCTGTTTGGGGGACTGCTGGGTGAGGCTAAATCCAGGCAGTCCAGGCAGTGCTGACTGGTGCCCGTTCTGGAACAAGTGCTCAGTAACGACCAGCACCTGTTACCTTTGCTCTTCTGCTGCTTCACTCTCCTATTGCCCCCGCCGTGGTTGGTTTTTACCTTCACTAACACCAGCCTGGGTTCTGAGATTATACCTGCTCCTCTCTTTGCATTTCCCCTACATTCAGCCCTACCAATGAGCTCCCAAGTCTTTCTGGGGTCTGTGCTCTCCTTTCCACGTGGGTTGCCCTTGCTGTGCTTTGGTTTGGTGTCACCCCTGGCCTGCCCAATTGTGATCTCTAATCAGGTTCCCTGGCTTCAGGTCACTCACACTCAAATGCAGCATCACTTCTGCCTTTGAAATGCAAACTGTGTTAGAGAGTAGGAACTTAGCCATGCATGCGCAAGCTCCTTGGCTGGCCAGCAAGGAAGTGGGACCTGCCCAGCCCCTGTGGGTGGTGGAAGGGGTGGGCCATGAGTCTGTGGTGGAGTATTCGGACCTGGAGCCTGCTTTCTCTCCCAGGATTCTGTGTCAGGACCTTGCACGTAGCAGCCGGTGGTTTCTGCATGCTCAACCCAGCACGCATGCTTTCTCCCCTTCGCTCAAGCTGTGTCCTCTGCCTGGAAGCTCCCCCCCCCCCGAATTCAAACTCATCTTTCCTGCCATATTCAGTTAGTTATCTCTCACTATGTCCTCAGAACACCCTGTGCAATCCTCTAAGGTCACACCTGGTCACCTTGTTTGTTACATTTCTCTGATTCCATGTCCCCTAGATCAGTGCTTCTCAAACTTAATTTTGCACATGAATCAGTTGGGGCTTCTGTCCAAATGCAGATAAGACAGGCAGGTCTAGAATGGAGCCTGCATTTCTTTTTTAAAAAATTTTTTCTTTTTTAGATTTTATTTACAGTGGTACCTTGAGATACAAGAAGACCAACATATGATTTTTTTAAGATACAAGCTGCAACTCAGTCTGTATTTTTGTTTGAGATCCAAGCGAAATTCCGATATGAGTCATGATTCAGGAAGCTGCCACTAGTTGGCGCATTGGCGCTCGGGTCCAGTATTGGCAGCACAACACCAGCATCTCATTCTTTCTCACGTGTTACCTGCAGAATCAAGTCAAATCTCGTGTGCTGTACTCGTTCTTGCATCATTTTTGCATTTTTTACTAACTTTTTTTGTGTGCTATCATGGGGCCGAAGAAAGTGAGTGTAAATGACAGTGGTGAGACAAAGAAGAGAATGATGTCAATAGAAGTAAAACAAGAAATAATAGAAAAACATGAGCGTGGTGTACGAGTGATTGAACTGGCAAGGCTGTATGACTGCAATACATCTATAATTTGTACCACCCTTAAACAAAAGGATGCCATCAAAAGCACAAATCCAGTGAAAGGAACTATAATTCTGTCCCAATTAAGGACAAATATCCATGAAGAAATGGAGAAGCTTCTGCTGGTGTGGGTGAAAGAGAAAGAGCTGGCAGGAGATACAGTGATGGAGACTGTATTGTTGGAAAAGGCACGTATTATAAGGTGACTTGAAGAAGAGAATCATCAACCTCAAAAGAGGCAGCAGAGATACATTTAAGGCAAGTCATGGCTGGTTTGAAAATTTCAAGAAGAGATCTGGCATCACTCGGTGGTGAGGCATGGTGAAGCTGTGAGTGCTGACGTTAAGGCAGCTGAGAAGTACATCGCACATTTTGCTGCACAAAACACAAAGGAAAGCTACATCCCCCAACAAGTGTTCAACTGTGACAAAACAGGATTGTTTTGGAAAAAAAAAATGCCCCAGAGGACTTTCATCACCACAGAAGAGAAGAAGCTGCCAGGCCATAAACCCATGAAGGACCGTCTGACCCTCGCATTGTGTACAATTGCTAGCAGTGACTGTAAAGTAAAGCCACAGCTAGTGTATCATTCCGAAAATCCTCGAGCCTTTAAGACTCACAAGATTCTTAAAGAAAAACTGCAGGTTATGTGGTGCACCAATGCTAGGGCATGGGTTATGTGGCAGTTTTTTATTGAATGGGTAAATCTCATTTTTGGTCCTGCAGTGAAGAAATATCCGCAAGAAAATAAACTCCTGATGAAAGCATTACTAATCCTTGATAATGCTCCAGCCCACCCACCTGGTCTTGAATATGACATTCTTGATGAGTTCAAATTCATGAAAGTCCTCTACCTCTCACCCAAAATGACTTCAATCTTGCAGCCTATGGATCAGCAGGTCATTTCCAACTTTACAAAGCTTTACACAAAGCACTTGTTCTGCCACTGCTTTGAGGTAACTGAGAATACAATTCTAACCCTTCGAGAGTTTTGGAAAGATCACTACAACATCATGATACGTTTACACATTATTGACTTGGTATGGCAAGAGGTTACAAGAACCTTGAACTTGGCATGAAAAAGTTATGGCCTGATGTTGTTGCAGACAGGGACTTCGAAGGATTCGAACCAGAGACCGAGGTAGAAGCGTTGGAGGAGATTGTGTCCCTTGAAAAGTCGATGGGTCTGGAGGTAGATGAGGGTGACGTAAACGAGCTTGTCAAGGAACATGAGGAGGAACTCTCAACTGAGGAGTTGAAAGAGCTACAGATACTGCAACATACGGAGTTTCTGTAAGAGATTAGTAGTGAGGAGGAGGTAGAGTTGGAGGAAGTGATTTCTACAAGTGAAATTAAAGACATGCTGGCAATGTGGGAGAAGCTTTCAAGTTTCATTGAAAAAAAACACCCAGAAAAAGTTTCGACTGGTCGTGCTTCAGCACTTTTTATTGACACTTGTTTGTTACATTTCCATAACATTTTAAAAGTCAGGCAAAAGCAAACCTCTTTGAATAGATTTTTATTCAAAAGTCCTGCAAGTGAAAGTGCCAAAAGTGCAGCCAAAGAGGCAAAAATAGGTGATGATTAAATAAAAAATACGTAATGTTAAGCTTAGGTTAAGTTTAAAGTTAAGAAAGTGCATTTTTTTACAATTAAGTTTTTATGGTTTCATTTTAAGTAAAGAAAGTGCAGTTTTAGTTTTGTTTAAAGTAAAGAAAATGCAGTTTTAGTTTACATTTAGTGTTAAGAAAGTGCAGTTTCAGTTTACATGTCTACAGTGCCTGCATTCCTTCCTCCCTCCCTCCTCCTCTGCCATTCACCTCCGTTAGCCGCACTCGTCTGTCTCCAAGGTAAGAATGCAGCACTAAATAACACTTTTTTCTTTTATTTCATATATTTTGTTATGCATTGGTAAAGTATACATGTGTGTTTCTTAATTAAAAACATGTCTTTTTCATAATTTAGGATGGTTTGGGGATGTTTCACAGAGCTAGAATGGATTAAATCTATTTCAGTTATTTTAAATGGGAGAAATTTGTTTAATGTACGAGTTGACTGACTTACGAGCTCGGTTACAGAATGAATTAAACTTGTATCTCAAGGTACTACTGTATTCATTTTTTTTTTTTAATAATTTTATTTTTTTAATGGGGTGACATCAATAAATCAGGATACATATATTCAAAGATAACAAGTCCAGGTTATCTTGTCATTCAATTATGTTGCATACCCACCACCCAAAGTCAGATTGTCCTCTGTCACCTTCTATCTTGTTTTCTTTGTGCCCCTCCCCACCCCCTTTCCCTCTCCCATTCCCCCCTCCCCCCCGTAACCACCACACTCTTATCAATGTCTCTTAGTTTCACTATTATGTCCCACCTACGTATGGAATACTACAGTTCCTGGTTTTTTCTGATTTACTTATTTCGCTTCATATCATGTTATCAAGATCCCACCATTTTGCTGTAAATGTTCCGATGTCATCATTTCTTATGGCTGAGTAGTATTCCATAGTGTATATGTGCCACATCTTCTTTATCCAGTCATCTATTGATGGGCTTTTTGGTTGTTTCCATGTCCTGGCCACTGTGAACAATGCTGCAATAAACATGGGGCTGCATGTGTCTTTACGTATCAATGTTTCTGAGTTTTTGGGATATATACCCAGTAGAGGGATTGCTGGGTCATAAGGTAGTTCTATTTTCAGTTTTTTGAGGAACCACCATACTTTCTTCCATAATGGTTGTACTACTTTACATTCCCACCAACAGTGTATGAGGGTTCCTTTTTCTCCACAGCCTCTCCAACATTTGCTATTACCTGTCTTGCTAATAACAGCTAATCGAACAGGTGTGAGATGGTATCTCATTGCCGTTTTGATTTGCATTTCTCTAATAGCTAAAGAAGATGAGCATCTTTTCATATATCTGTTGGCCATTTGTATTTCTTCCTGGGAGACGTGTCTATTCATATCCTCTTCCCATTTTTTTATTGGATTGTTTGTTTGCTTGTTGTTGAGTTTTATGAGTTCTTTGTATATTTTGGATATGAGGCCCTTATCTGAGCTGTTGTTTGAAAATATCATTTCCCATTTAGTTGGCTGTCTGTTTATTTTGTTATCAGTTTCTCTTGCTGAGCAAAAACTTCTTAGTCTGATGTAGTCCCATTCATTAATTTTTGCCTTCACTTCTCTTGCCTGTGCAGTCAAATTCATAAAATGCTCTTTAAAACCCAGGTCCATGAGTTGAGTACCTATGTCTTCTTCTATGTACTTAATTGTTTCAGGTCTTATGTTTAGATCTTTGATCCATTTTGAGTTAATTTTTGTACAGGGGGAGAGACTGTAGTCGAGTTTCATTCTTTTGCATGTGGCTTTCCAGTTTTCCCAGCACCATTTATTGAAGAGGCTTTCTTTTCTCCATTGTGTGTTGTTGGCCCCTTTATCAAAAATTATTTGACTATATATATGTGGTTTTATTTATGGACTTTCTATTCTGTTCCATTGGTCTGAGTGTCTATTTTTCTGCCAATACCATGCTGTTTTGATTGTCGTGGCCCTATAATATAGTTTGAAGTCAGGTATTGTAATGCCCCCAGCTTCATTCTTTTTCTTTAGGATTGCTTTGGCTATTTGGGGTTTTTTATAGTTCCATATAAATTTGATGATTTTTTGCTCTATTTCTTTAAAAAACGTCATTGGAAGTTTGATGGGAATTGCATTAAATTTGTATATTGCTTTGGGTAATATAGCCATCTTGATTATATTTATTCTTCCTAGCCAAGAACAAGGTATATTCTTCCATCTCATTATATCTTTTTCGATTTCCCTTAACAATGGTTTATAGTTTTCATTATATAAGTCCTTTACATTCTTTGTTATGTTTATTCCTATGTATTTTATTTTTTTTGTTGCAATTGTGAAGGGGATTATTCTTTTGAGTTCCTTCTCAGTTGTTTCATTGTTGGCATATAGAAAGGCTATTAACTTCTGTATGTTAATTTTGTATCCTGCGACCTTACTGTATTGGCTTATTGTTTCTAGTAGTCTTTTTGTGGATTCTTTGGGGTTTTTGATGTATAGGATCATATCATCTGCAAAAAGTGATACCTTTACTTCTTCTTTTCCGATATGGATGCCTTTTGTTTCTTTGTCTTGTCTGATTGCTCTGGCTAGAACCTCTAGTACCACATTAAATAAGAGTGGAGAGAGTGGACAACCCTGTCTTGTTCCTGGTTTAAGGGGGAAAGCCTTCAGTTGAGTGCCATTTAATATGATGTTAGCTGCTGCTTTATCATATATGGCCTTTATCATGTTGAGATATTTTCCTTCTATACCCATTTTGTTGAGAGTCTTAAACATAAAATTGTGTTGTATTTTATCGAAAGCCTTTTCTGCGTCTATTGATAAGATCATGTGGTTTTTGTTCTTTGTTTTGTTGATATGGTGTATTATGTTAACCGTTTTACATATGTTGAACCATCCTTGAGATTCTGGGATGAATCCCACTTGATCATGATGTATTATTTTTTTAATATGTTGTTGTATTCGATTTGCTAGTATTTTGTTTAGTATTTTAGCATCTGTATTCATTAGAGATATTGGTCTGTAGTTTTCTTTTTTTGTGCCATCCTTGCCTGGTTTTGGTATGAGGGTTATGTTGGCCTCATAAAATGTGTTTGGAAGTATTGCTTCTTCTTCAAATTTTTGGAAGACTTTGAGTAGAATAGGAACCAAGTCTTCTTTGAATGTTTGATAAAATTCGCTTGTATAGCCGTCAGGGCTTGGACTTTTATTTTGGGGGAGGTTTTTAATGGTTTTTTCTATTTCTTCTCTACTGATAGGTCTGTTTAGACTTTCTGCTTCTTCTTGACTCAGTCTAGGAAGGTTGTATTGTTCTAGGAATTTATCCATTTCTTCTAGGTTGTTGAATTTAGTGGCATAAAGTTTTTCATAGTATTCTACAATAATTCTTTGTATATCTATGGTGTCCGTGGTGATTTCTCCTCTTTCATTTTGGATTTTGTTTATATGAGTTCTTTCTCTTTTTTCCTTGGTAAGTCTTGCCAAGGGTTTGTCAATTTTGTTGATCTTTTCAAAGAACCAGCTCCTTGTTCTATTAATTTTTTCTATAGTTTTTCTGTTCTCTAATTCATTTATTTCTGCTCTGATTTTTATTATCTCCTTTCTTCAGCTGGTTTTGGGTTGTCTTTTTTCTTCTTTTTCTAGTTCCTTAAGGTGTGAAGTTAAGTGGTTAACTTGGGCTCTCTCTTGTTTGTTCATATATGCCTGAAGTGATATGAACTTCCCTCTTATTACTGCTTTTGCTGCATCCCATAGATTCTGATATGTCGTATTGTCATTTTCATTAGTCTGTATATATCTTTTGATCTCTACACTTATTTCTTCTTTGACCCATTCATTTTTTAAAAGTATGTTGTTTAGTTTCCACATTTTTGTGGGATTTTTTTCCTCTTTTTTGCAGTTGAATTCTAGTTTCAAGGCTTTATGATCAGAAAATATGCTTGGTACAACTTCAATTTTTCTGAATTTGCTGATGTTGTTTTTGTGGCCCAACATATGGTCAATTCTTGAGAATGATCCATGTACACTGGAGAAAAATGTATACTCAGTCACTTTGGGATGAAATGTCCTGTAGATGTCTATTATATCCAGGTGCTCTAGTGTTTTGTTTAAGGCCACTATGTCTTTGTTGATTCTCTGTTTGGATGACTGATCTAGAGCCGTCAGCGGTGTATTGAGGTCTCCAAGTATGATTGTGTTTTTGTCAGTTTTTGTTTTAAGATCAATAAGTAGCTGTCTTATATATTTTGGTGCTCCTTGGTTTGGTGCATATATATTAAGAATTGTTATGTCTTCTTGATTCAGTGTCCCCTTAGCCATTATGAAATGGCCATTTTTGTCTCTGAGTACTTTTGCTGTCTTGTAGTCAGCATTATCCGATATGAGTATTGCTACACCTGCTTCTTTTTGGATGTTATTTGCTTGGAGTATTGTTTTCCAGCCTTTCACTTTGAATTTGTTTTTATCCTTGTTACTTAGATGAGTTTCCTGTAGGCAGCATACAGTTGGATTTTCTTTTTTAATCCATTCTGCTACTCTGTGCCTTTTTATTGGTGAGTTTAATCCGTTTACATTTAGTGTAATTATTGATACTTGTGAGTTACCGATTGCCATTTTATATCTTGCTTTCTGTTAGTTTTGTGTCTTGTTTGATCCTTCTCTTTCGTTTTTCTATCTTTTGTTTTTATTTGGTTGTATTCCATACATCTTTCCTCTGTTGCTATCTTTTTTATCTCATGTGCTTCTGTGGTGGTTTTTTCAATGGTGGTTACCTTTGAGTAATGAAAAGGGTCCCTACCCTGTTCATTGTAACGAACTATTTTGTGAGTACTTTTGCACTCCATCGTCCTTTGCTACTGTTAATCTCCATCTTCTCCCCCTCTTTCTTTTTGTTGTTGTCACAGTTTAAATTTGGTTTTATTGTGTTCTTCTTGGAGCTTTTACTTGTGGCTCTGTTTTTTTTTGTTCTTTGTATCTTATTGGAGAACCCCCTTTAGTAATTCCTGGAGTGGGGGTTTTCTGATGATAAATTCCCTCATCTTTTCTGTATCTGTGAATGTTTTTATTTCTCCTTCATATTTGAAGGATAGCTTTGATGGGTATAGTATTTGTGGCTGAAAGTTCCTCTCTTTCACGACTTTAAATATTGGGGTCCCTCTCTTCTAGCTTGTAGAGTTTCTGCTGAGAAATCTGATGATAATCTAATGGGCCTTCCTTTAAATATTGTATTCTCTTTTCTCTGGCTGCCTTGAGAATTTTTTCTTTGCTGTTGGTTTGTGTCAATTTCATTATGATATGCCTTGGAGTAGGTTTGTTGGGGTTAAGAAAATTCGGAGTTCTGTTTGCTTCTTGAACTTGAGGCTTTAGTTCTTTCCACAGGCTTGGGAAGTTCTCATCTATTATTTGTTTGAGTATGTTCTCCATTCCATTTTCTCTCTCTTCTCCCTCTGATATACCTATTATTCTTATGTTATTCTTTTTGATGGAGTCAGATAATTCTTGTAGGGCTATCTCATTTTTTTTAAATTTTTGAGTCTCTTTCTTCTTCTCTCTGTTGTGCCTCAAGTTGCTTGTCTTCTATTTCACTAATCCTCTCTTCTATCTGACCTGTTCTATTAGCTAAGCTTGTTACTTCGTTTTTCAGCTCGTGAATTGAGTTTTTCATCTCTGTTTGATTTGTTTTTATAGTTTCAATTTCCTTGGACATATATTCTTTGTGTTCATTGAGTTGTTTTCTGAGCTCCCTAAATTGCCTTTCTGTGTTTTCTTGTATATCTCGGAGGATTTTTAGGATTTCTATCTTGAATTCTCTGTCATTTAGCTCCAAGGTTTCCAATATATTAAATTTTTTCTCCATAGATTTTTCCTCATCTAGCTGTGTTACCTCTCTTTCTTTTGTATCCATGATATTCGATTTTCTCTTCCTTAATGGCATCTGAGGGTGGTTTTGTTGATAGTATTAATGAGATTTAATAAAGAATAAAAAGTTAAAAAAATTAATAAAAAAATAGAAAAGAGTTGTTTTTTTTAAAAAAAATTAATAATGAAATAAAGAAAAATAAAATAAAATAAAAATTTTTAAAAAAGGAAATTATTCCCCCCCTCCTTTTTTCCTCTCCTCTCCTCTCCCCTCTTTCTTGAGAAAATCTTGTGGTGAACTGTGAATTATAACAAACAATGCCTGTGATGGAGGGCCTGAATTGGGGAAAAGTAATAAAGGGGCAAAAAAAAAAAAAAAGAAAAAAGAAAAAAAAAAGAGCGTATGGACCCACAAAAAGCAAATAAGGAAAAAATTTGGGTCAAGAATAAAATGATTTGCTTTTAGGTGTTGGTTGTCTAAGAGTTATGATGAGAGGAATAAGAGGAAAACGGAAAAATGGGGGGACAAATTAAAAAATTACTATTGTATTTAGTGGAACAAGAACTAGATAAAATGGAGAGCCAGGGATGGGAGCACTGCTAGTGAGTTAAAAAGGTGAAGTAAAAACCCCCCAAAATGCCACAAACATAAGTTTGAGTCCCAGATAAGATAATTTGTTTGTTATTGAGGTTTGAATGAGAGGAGATGTAAAGGAGAAAGGAAGAAACTAATATAGAGGGAGAAAAGAAAGAGAGAGAGAGAGAAAAAGAGGGAACCACTAAAAGAAGAAAAAGGAAAGGAGAGAGAGAGAAAGAGAGAGTTAAGGGTTTTGGAGTGCAACCCTCATAGAGAGAAAGGAAGAGAAGAGAAAAGATAATGGGAGATGTAACACTTATGGGTAGTGTAGTTCAAGGAGAGGAGAGAGTAAGACCGGCAGAGAGTTAATCGGCCAAATTGGAGGAGGAAAAAAAGTATCAAGAATGAAGATAAGAGAAACAAACGAACAAATATAATAAAATGGGATAGATTATAAAGTCTGCAGATTATTCTTGATTTTGAGAGGTTATCTTCTTGCTTTTTCTTTTCTCTCCCTCTTCCTGGTCGGTGACTCTGTACCCCGGGTTCTGCCCCTTTGGCACGCTCAGGTAGAGGTTTGCAGTTGATAAGTCTCTATGGCAATGTCATGTATTGTGCTTTAGTCTCGTTGGCAGTCGAGGCTCATTAGCATTTATAGGCTCTGACAGTGAGAGAGTCCATGTTCCTGGAGCCTTTCTCCTAGTCTTTCCTTCCTCAATTAGTAGCCTGATAATCCAGCTATGGGGTTGCTGCTGCCTCTGCCTGGATAGTAAGAGGCTCAAAGAGCTGGCAACTCCCCACTCTATTTCCACTCAGCACAGGGCTCTGGGTAAGGCTCAGTCAGTCAGAGCTGCTAGCATAATCAGGCGGGCTTTCCACCCACTCAAAGACCTCTGGCTCTGTCTGCCACTCTGTCTGGTAACACAGGTGGGTGCCCACTTCCGGGGCGCTTGGAGGAAACTCTCACTCACTGGCTGTGCGCGCAGACCAGGATATCCGGCCAGCAGTCTCACGCTCTGAGTGAAACCCCCAACCGCAGGGAAAAGTTGCAGCGTTGGAATTGAGTCTCGCTCCGTCCCCGTGCGCGGCTTTTGCAAGGAGCTGGGGCGGCCCGAGATTCTGCTTTGGCCCACACAAAGGCCCCTGACTCTGCCCCTCTGTGTGATAACACGGGTGCGCACTGCCGAGGCACTCGGAGGAATCTCTCATTCACTATCTGCGCGCGCAAACCAGGATATGAGGCCGGCCGCGTTTCCCTCTGAGTGAAACCCCTCCAGCACGGAAAATCTCCACCGTTGGAATTAGTTCTCACTCCCTCCTGTGCGTGGCTTTCCCAGGGCACTTGGGCTGCCCAGAGACTCTGCCCTCGGCCCACAGAAAGGCCTCTGAACCTGCCTCTTCGTGGGGCAACACGGGCACCCACTCTCGGGGCCTAGGAAAAATCTCTCGCCCACTAACTGCGCGCACGCCAACCAGGAGACCGGGTAAAATGGCCGCCCCGCTTGTCTTTCTTTGTTTGGGTTTGGCGCGAGTATTAGCTTGTATTGCCCGGGTTGCCACAGGATCAGTTTTTCCTCGGCTTGGATCTCCGTGCCATAGCCTGGTTCGGCCGTTTGTGCCGCGGCCTGGATCTATTCACCCCCTTTGCCCGCCTCAGTTTCTATATTCACAGTTACCAGAGAAAGCCGCCCTGTTTAGGTTAGTGAGGAAGGCGGAGCATTTCTTACTCCCTATTTCCTTCAGGGTTTGGTTATATATTTAGCCAATTTTTCACTCGACCATACCTTTGGGTGTATTGCGAAGCTTCTGGAGGCTCCAAGTATAGGTTTTTCTGTTTCTGGTTGAAGATCTTGTTGAGTTTTGGGGGAGATTTATCGGTATCGCTTCCTACCCCGCCATTACTCTGACGTCATCTGTATTCATTTTTTTAGAGAGACAGGAGAGAGAGAGAGTGAGAGAAAGAGAGAAAGGGGGGAGGAGCAGGAAGCATCAACTCCTATATGTGCCTTGATCAGGCAAGCCCAGGGTTTTGAACTGGCGACCTCAGCATGCTTTATCCACTGCACCACCACAGGTCAGGCTGGAGCCTGCATTTCTAACAATGCAGGGAGTAGGTATGCCAATGCTACTGGTCCCAGAGTGTGTTTTGAATAACAAGAGCTCAGATGGTGAGCCCCTAGAGGGCAGTGGCTTGTACTCATTCATTTTGATGTCCTTAATACCTAGCAGAGAGCTTTGCAAGTGGGGGAGCCAAATAAATGCCTCCAAAGTGAAGAAATGAAGTAATAAATGGAAGCATCTTATGAAGATGAGGCTGTCAGGGAGGTCTTCAAGAGGAGTTGTTGTCTGAGTTGAATCCTTAGGGAGAGGTTAGAGTTGGTTAGGTAAGGAGGGATGGGCGATTGAGATATTCCAGGTGAAGGCACAGAGATGTGCACAAGCATGGATGTAGGGTTGTGTGGGAATGGAAGTATCAAATTCAAGAGGGTGAGAGAGACCAGGTCACTGGTGGGAAGGGATCCAAGCTAAGAATGAAGAGAAGTAATGTTCTCTAGTCTGTTCTGGAGCCTCTGGGAGATGGTGGGCCACTTCTTCAGCAGGATAGAAATAGATAACAGAGAGGAGATGCAACATGGAGTGGTCACGTAGGGGGCTCCCCAGTCACTTGTGTGGAGTTCAGGCCATGGCAGAGAGAATGAAGGTAAGGGTACAGGTCAAAGAAGAATTGAAGAGGAAGAATAGACATGACTTGGTGACCAACTGGAAAGAGGGTGAAAGCAAGCAAGCCATCCTTTTTCGCTAGGAGCACCTGGGTGAATGGCCATGCCACTGACTGAGGTTGGAATGCAGAGGAGGATCTGGTTTGGGGGGAAGGATTAGGAGTTTAATTTCAAAGCTGGCTGAGCATGACGTGCTAATGAGGCCTTCACTACATGTGTCAGGGGCTCCTGAGAGAGACCAGGGCCTGAGATGACAGTGTGGAGGCATTGGCTGACAGATGCTCACTGAAGTTTTGGGAGAGAAAAGACATCCAGGAAATCTTGAGAGTAGGAAGAGAAAAAAGAAAAGGAGTCACCCTGGAGGAAAATTACTCATTTAAAGGGTAATAATTAATGACAACCTGTTAGAGATAAAGTGGGAATAGAAAGCATTTACAATAGCAACAAAAAGATAAATAACCTAGAAATAAATGTAACAAGAAATGTGAAAAACATAAGTGGAGAAAGAAGTAAAATGCTTGCAAGGGACCAGAAGAGAAAAAAAGAAACACATTTGAATAATGTTCTTGGGTAGGAAAACTAACATTGTAAAACTGTCCATTTTCCCTCAGATAATTGGAATTTAATAAGATTCTCAAAACAACAAAAACAAACAGATAAACAAAAAACCCCAAAGCCTTCGTTGTTAGACAAACAGATTCTCAAGTTCATATGGAAAAATAAACAAATTGGAAGACAATTCTCCATAAGCCTCTCATGTTTCTGAATGAGAAGAAGTGTGGCTATCTTTGTTCTAGGCTATCTTCTCAGGGATGTTTCTATAGTAAACACACTTGCAAAGTAGAGATAATGTCTTCCTGGAAAAAAGGCAAGTTTGTTTATTTACTGTCTAGTAAAATAATGATAATGTCTTTCTTGGGAAAAAATCAGGTGGGCTTATGCCCATTATAAAATATTTGGATTCCTGGCCCTGGCTGGTTGGCTCAGTGGTAGAGCACCGGCCTGGCATGCAGGAGTCCTGGGTTCGATTCTTGGCCAGGGCATACAGGAGAAGTGCCCATCTGCTTCTCCACCCTTTCTTCCTCTCTGTCTCTCTCTTCCCCTCCCGCAGCCAAGGCTCCATTGGAGCAAAGTTGGCTCAGGCACTGAGGATGGCTCCATGGCATCTGCCTCAGGCGCTAGAATGGCTCTGGTTGCAGCAGAGCAATGCCCGGATGGGCAGAGCATCGCCCCCTGGTGGGCATGCCAGATGGATCCCGGTTGGGTGCATGCGGGAGTCTGACTGCCTCCCCGTTTCCAGCTTCGGAAAAATACAAAAAAAAAAAAAAAAAATTGAATTCCTGAAACTCAAAGCTGTCCTTCTAAAACACAACCCACTTCCTGGCATCACCTGAACTTCTTCATGCCATCCTCTGGGAACTATAGCTTGTGGAACTATCACAAATGCTGATACTCTGACTATTGCTAAGTCACTTGTCTCTGGCCCAGAGGTCTCATATCTTCTGCCAGCATACAGGAAACAGGGCAGGCTTAATGTATTGGCTTGTGAGTAGAGTAAAAACTCACTCAGACTCTTCATACTAATATATATTTTTATTTTTTTTAGTGAGAGAAAGTTAGAGAAAGAAGGATAGACAAGGACAGACAGACAGTAAAGAGAGAGATGAAAATCATCAACTCACAGTTACAGCACCTTAGTGGTTCATTGATTGCTTTTGCGTATGTGCCTTGACTAGGGGGCTCCAGCCAAGCCAGCGACCTTGGGCTCAAGCCAGCGACCATGGGGTCATGTCTACAATCCCATGCTCAAGGTGGTGAACTGCACTCAAGCTGGTGAGACCCGTGTTCAAGTCAGCGACCTTGGGGTTTTAAACCTGGGTCCTCAGCATCCCAGGCCGATGCTGTATCCACTGCGCTACTACGGGGTCAGGATCTTCATACTTCTTGATAGCAATAATAGCCACAAAATTGCTGAAGAAGAATAAGAAAGAGGGTAGATTAGCCCTATCAGAAATTAAACTGTGCTACAAAACTCCTTACACATGATGGTATTGGACAACTCAATATAATAAAATATAACTTCAGAAATCATATACGGGAACTTAGTCTAAGGTAAATATGGTATTTCAAACTGAGTGGAAAAGTGCATTATTCAGTAAATGATGTTGGGACAACTGGAGAAGTATCTTGAAAAAAAGTTCAATTCATACCTCATACTTTATAGTGGAATGAGTTCCATGTAAAACAAAAATGTATCTGTAACAAAATAAAACCAAAAATGTACCAGAAACATAAGAGAATTTTAAAACTTTCTAAATAAAAGATACAACCAGAAGCCATAAAAATAAGGATAATTTAAACTATTCAAACAAAACTTCTGCATGACAATACTCAACATACACAAAATCAAAAGACAAACTTAAAAAAATATTTGCAATTCCACTGACAAAGTACTCATTTCCCTATTATATAAAAATTTCCCATAAATCAATATGAAACAGATTGACAATATGAAGAAAAGATGAACAAGGTGAAAAGAATGACTGAGACCTGAGAAAAGATGTCCCCTTATGCATTGTAGGAGAAATGTAATTAAAGTTTCACTGAGATATTTTCATCTTGCAATTTGGCCAAGACCAAAATGTTTGTGTGAGGAAACAGGGGCTCATGCATTGCTGATGTGAGTAGAAATGGTAGCTGAATGGGGGAAATTTGGCAATATCTTCACACATTACAAATGCTTTTGACCTAACTTCTTCTAAGAAACTTATCTTATGGAAAGATTCTCACAAGTGGAAAACTAGGCTTAGCAAATTAGTTATTACAACATTGTTTGTAATAGAAAATCATGAGAAGCAATCCAAATGGCATCAAAAGAGGGATGGTAAAGTATAGCAAGTACATGTATATAAAGTATACTATAGAGGTACTTGTCCTTTCCTGTCTGACTTATCTCACTTAGCATAATGTTCTCCATCCATTTGGTTGCAAATAGCAGATTTTTTTTATGGCTGAAGAATATTTCATTGTATATATATATGCTCTGCATCTTGACCCATTTATCTACTGATGGGCAGTTAGGCTGCTTCCATAGCTTGGCTACTGTAAACAATCCTGCAATGAAAATAGGGGTGCATATGTCTTTCAAATTACTGTTTTGAGTTTCTTTGACTATATACCCAGAAGTAAAATTGCTGAATCATGAGGCAGTTCCACTTTTAATTTTTTTGAGAGGAATGTACCTAAAGGGTATTAAACTAATTGAAATGAGTCAGAAAGAGAAAGACAAAAATCATATGATTTCACTTATATGTGGAATCTGAAAAACAAAATAAACAAACAAAACAGAAACAGACTCATAGATACAGAGAACATTTTGATGTTGCCCAATGGGAGGGGTGGGTTTAGAAAGGAGAGGTGAAAAAAGTGAAAAAAATTAAGATGTACAAATTTCCAGTTATAAAAACAGTCACAAGATGTAAAGTACAGAATAGGAAATACAGTTAATAATATTGCAATAACTATGTATGGTGTCATACTTAACAAGGTGATAACTCCGTACGTTATATAAATGTCTAATCACTATGTTGGACACCTGAAACTAATATAATATTGTATGTCAACTGCAACTAAAAAAATAAAAAAATTATTAAAAAGTATACTAAATAGGCAGAAGAAAGGATGAAGAAGTTTGTGGTGTCCTGATAAGGAAAGACCTCTAAGATATATTGTGAAGAAAGAAATAAACTCTAGTGTTTATAGAATTTTGCCATTCTTGTGGAGAAAAAGTGGTGTGTGTTTGTGTGCAGAAATGTAAATATATGCATGCATATATGCACGTTTTTACACAATATGTCTGTGAAGGAATATACAAGAAATGGATACCATTGGTTGCTTCTGGGGAAGGGAATCTCATGGTTGAGTGACAGGAGTAAGAAAGGAAAATTTTCACTGTACACACTTCACACCTTTTGAAGTTTGAAAAGATATTAGGTCTGCATAACAGACCCACACTAAAATAACAAAGGGAGCAAGCAGAAGAGGAGCTCAGTTTGGAGATAAAGAGCCAGTGATCAGAGCCGTAGAGAGAGAGCTGGAAGATAGTGGCGCTGGGGGTGCCAGGCAAGGGGACCATTTCAAGACAGAAGTAGTGGTCCATGGCTGGCATGCTACAAAGAGATGAAGGATATAAAAATGTGGAGACATGCAATCCATGTATTCTTAGGCAATGGTGACCTTGGTGAGGGTGGGTTCAATTCACTGTGTGTGAGCCAGAATACAGTGTTTAAGAGAGAATGGAATATGCAGAATTGGATATAGTAAATACTTATAACAATCTTAGCTTTGAAAGGAAGAAGAGAGAGAAGGTTGGCTTGATAAGAAGACAAAATAGCTTGTGATCTTCTCCATTCTTATTGTGTTTCCCTTCTTCTCTTCATTATTATTATTATTATTATTATTTAAATGGAAGAAAATTGTATATGTTTTTTTACTGATGGGAAGTCAGTAGGGGGATATGGTAGACTAGACAAAAGTTGGAGGGGACTGACTGTTTCAGTTATCTATTGCTATGTAATAAATCACTTCAAACTTAGAGGTTATAAACCACCACTACTTTAGAAGACATATTAGTCTTTGTGCCTAAAATTCTGACAAGGTATAGCAGGGACACTTTGTATCCACTCCATGATATCTAAGCCACTGTTGGCTTCAACAGCAGGAGTGGACTAGGCTGTATGGGACCACAGTTCTTCTCCCTGTATAAAATGACTCCTTCATTCATAGTCTGGCACCTTGGTTGGGATGGCTGGAATAGCAGGGATCTGGCCAGCATCACTCATTCTCTATGTGGCCTCTTCATAGAGGTATTTGGGCTTTCTGACAGCATGGTGGTTGCAGGGTAGTAGGCTTTTCATATAGTAGCTCAGGCTCCCCAAGATCATGTGCTCGAAGAGCCCAAGGCAGAAGTCGTAGGGTTCTTATGACCTAGAAGTCATGCAAAATTACTTAGTTATACATAACCAGGGAAAATTTAGTGTGGCAGGGGCTCATAAATGTCTGAATACCAGGATCCAAATTTAGTGGCATTTTTGAATTCTGGCTATGATAGGGATCATCAAGAATTTGTGTGTGTGTGTGTGTGTGTGTGTGTGTGTGTGTGCGCGCGCGCGCACGTTAAAACCAAAAAGGTTGGAATAAAGAGCATGGAGATGGGAATAGTTTTGGGTAGAAAGGGGCACCTCTCCCATTGGGAGAGGGAGGAAGGAAAGAAAGGATGGGGTTAGGTGGGGAGGAATGGGAATTGAAGAGGAGTGTCTGATGGCTCCCATTTTCAAGTAATGAAAGAAATGAAGTTTTTTGTTTACACAAGAGGGCTAATGGTAGGGTTTTTAGAGAGTGTATGAATTTTAAAATATTTTCAGAGAGAAGAATGAGGTGACTAAAACTAGAATAATGAGGTTCACTCAAAGTTAAGCCCACAAATTAGCAATAATACCCACAAGCATGGTTGTGTATGATTGTTTTCTGATTATTCTCAGTGTTTGCAGTGTGGGAATGAGAAAAAAAATCAAAGAATGAAATACATATAGGGCTGGAGTTTTATCAGGAAGGAGAAGAGAGAAAGAGTAAACAGAATTGATAAGAGAATGGCTGAAATAATGAATCATGGGGCTTCAAATAGATAAAGAAAGGTATAATGCTAAGTGGGGGATAGTTTGAGAGAATACATATTGATCAAGAGAAGGTAGGAGGTTAAAAATCTTCCTAGAGTGCTCATTTGACAGCACATATACTAAAATTGGAATGATACAAAGAAGATTAGCATGGCCCATGTGCACAGATGACATGCAAATTTGTGAAGCATTCCATATTTTTGATAGACCACATGTTAGAACACAAAACAAGTCTCAGTAAATCTAAGAAGATTAGAATCATATCAAGCATCTTCTCTGATCACAATGGCATGAAACTATAAATCAACTACAACAGAAAAACTGAGACATAGAAACACTTGGAGGCTAAATAGCATATTATTAAATAACAAATGGGTTAGCAAGGAGATTAAAGAAGAAATAAAAAATTTCCTTGAAACAAATGAAAACGAACATACAACAACTCAAAATTTATGGGACACAGCAAAAACAGTCCTGAGAAGGAAGCTCATAGCATTATAAGCATACCTTAAGAAGGAAGAAAAAGCAACAACTTAACCCTGCATCTAAAAAAACTAGGAACAAACAAGAAATAAAGCCCAGAGGAAGTAAAAAGAAGAAAATAATAAAGATCAGAGCAGAAATAAATGACACAGAGGCTAAAAAAAAAAAAATACAAAAGATCAATGAAACCAAGAGCTGGTTCTTTGAAAAGATAAACAAGATTGACAAACCTTTAACTGGACTCATCAAGATAGAAAGAGAGAAGACTCAAATAAATTAAATAGAAATGAAAGTGGAGAAGTAACAACTGACACAGCAGAAGTACAAAGGATTGTAAGAAAAGAGTATGAAGATCTATATGCCAAAATATTGGACAACCTAGGTGAAATGGATAAATACCTAGAAATATACGGTCTTCCAAGATTCAATCTGGAAAAATTAGGAAATCTAAATGAATCAGTCACAACAAATGAAATGGAAACATTTATCAAAAAACTCCCAGCAAACAAAAGTCCTGGACTGGATGACTTCACAGGTGAATTTTACCAAACATTTAAAGAAGAACTAATACCTATCCTTCCCAAGCTGTTTCAAAAAATAAGAGAAAGGAAGATTTCCAAGTTCCTTTTATGAGGTAAGCATTATCTTCATTCCAAAACAAGGTAAAGACATTACCAAGAAAGAAAACTATAGGCCAATATCCCTGATGAACATAGATGCTAAAGTTCTCAGCAAAATATTAGCAAACCAGATCCAGCAATACATTAAAAAAATCATACATCATGATCAAGTGGAATTTATTCTGGGGAGGCAAGGCTGGTACAATATTCGTAAATCAATCAATGTGATTCATCACATTAAAAAAGAATAAAAATCACATGATTTTATCAATAGATGCAGAAAAAGCATTTGATAAAATCCAGCACCCATTTATGATCAAAACTCTCAGCAAAGTGGGAATACAGGGAACATACCTCAGCATAATAAAGGCTATCTATGACAAACCCACAGTCAACATCATACTCAAAGGGAAAAAATTAAAATCCCCTTAAGATCAGGAACAAGGCAGGGATGCCCCCTTTCACTGCTCTTATTCAACATAGTTCTGGAAGTCCTAGCCACAGCAATCAGACAAGAAGAAGAAATGAAAGGCATCTAAATTGGAAAAAAAGTAGAACTATCATCATTTGCTGATGACATGATACTGTACATAGAAAACTCTAAAGTATCAGTCAAAAACTACTAGATCTGATAAATGAATTCAGCAAGGTGGCAGAATATAAAATTAATATTCAGAAGTCAGTAGCATTTTTTTTTCTGAAGCTGGAAACGAGGAGAGACAGTCAGACAGACTCCTGCATGCGCCCGACCAGGATCCACCCGGCACGCCCACCAGGGGTGATGCTCTGCCCACCAGGGGGCGATGCTCTGCCCCTCCAGAGCATCGCTCTGCTGCGACCAGAGCCACTCTAGCACCTGGGGCAGAGGCCAAGGAGCCATCCCCAGTGCCCGGGCCATCTTTGCTCCAATGGAGCCTTGGCTGCGGGAGGGGAAGAGAGAGACAGAGAGGAACGAGGGGGGGAGGGGTGGAGAAGCAAATGAGCGCTTCTCCTATGTGCCCTGGCCGGGAATTGAACCCAGGTCCCCCACACGCCAGGCCGACGCTCTACCACTGAGCCAACCGGCCAGGGCCAGTAGCATTTTTATACTCCAACAATAAACTGTCTGAAAGAGAAATTAAGAGAATAATCTTTTTCACTATTGTAACAACAACAAAAAATAAAGTACCTAGCAGTAAATTTAACTAAGGAGGTAAAAGACTTGTACTCAGAAAATTATAAGACATTGAAAAAAGAAATCAAGGAAGATACAGACAAGTGGAAGCATATACAGTGTTCATAGATAGGAAGAATAAACATCTTAAAATGTCTATATTACACTAAACAATCCACAAATTTAATGCAATTTCTAATAACACATGAATAGCATACTTCAAAGATATAGAACAAATATTCAAAAATTTACATGGAACCAAAAAAGAACATGAATATCCTCAGCAATCTTGAAAATTAAGAATAAAGTGGGGGGTATCACACTTCCTGATATCAAGTTATACTACAAGGCCATTATAATCAAAACAGCTTGGTACTGACATAGGAACATGCATAAAGATCAATGGAACAGAATAAACAACCCAGAAATAAACCCACACCTTTATGGTCAATTGATATTTGATAAAGGAGGTAAGAGCATACAATAGACTAAAGACAATCTTTTTAATAAAAGGTGTTGAGAAAATAGGACAATTACATGCAGAAAACAATGAAGCTAGACCACCAATTTACACTATTCACAAAAATAAACTCAAATGGATAAAAGGACTTAAGTGAAAGTTGTGAAACCATAAACATCTTGGAAGAAAACATAGGCAGTAAACACTTTGATGTCTCTTGTAGCAACATTTTTCCTACTAATCTCTACAGGCAAGTGAAATAAAGGACAAGATAAACAAATGGGACTATATCAAACTAAAAAGCTTTTGCACAGCAAAAGACACCATTAACAAAATAAAAAGACAACCCACACAATGGGAGAACATATTCGCTAATATGTCTGATAAGGGGTTAATAACCAAAATTTATGAAGAACTTCTAAAACTCAACACCAGGAGGGTAAATAATCCAATTAAACAATGGAAAAAAGACACTAGAAAAATTACAATGGCAAGAATTGCCAGTACAGCCTGACCTATGGTGGTGCAGTGGATAAAAAGCATTGACCTGGAACACTGAGGTCGCTGGTTCGTAACCCTGGGCTTGCCTGGTGAAGGCACATATAGCAGTTGAAGCTTCCTGCTCCTCTCTCCTTCTCTCTCTCTCTCTCTCTTTCTGTGTCTCTTTCTCTCCTCTCTCTAAAATGAATAAATAAAATATAAAAACAAAAAAGGATTGCCAGAAGAAACCTCAAGGAAATGGCCACACAGGCTCTGCCTGTGCACTCGCAGTGATGGGGACCTCACTACCAATCAAGGCCAGTAGTCCTGACCCTAAAAGTGTAGGAGACCATGATTGTTGCCTCTCTGCTACCTGAGTTAGTCATGCCCTGTGCACGCTCTGGCCCTGAGGACATTGGGTAGTTCTAGCACAGAGATTAGAAGTGACACTGACCTTAGGGATAAGATTGGGAGCTTTCAAAGTTAAACGATGGAAAACACTTTGGGAAAGAGGTCACATTTGATGCAAATTCTCGACGCAGGGAAGCTCATGGTGTGGGGGGCGGTGGCCAAGAGCTGGACTCCCAGTGCTCCTTGAACCCGCATCACGCTGATTCCACCAAAAAAAACCCCAAAAACAAAAACAAAAAATGGGTAAAAGAACTGAATAGACACTTCTTCAAAGAGGACATACAGATGGCCAATAGGCATATGAAAAAATGTTCGATGTCACTAATCATCAGAGAAATGCAAATTAAAACCACAATGAACAAATAACAGGTGATGCCAACCCCAAAAGACCTAGAAATAACAAAACTGAAAACTGGAGGCAGACTCAACCAAGCCTAGACTCAACCAGCTCTACAAACAATACACCCAAACACACAGACATAATGAGAAGACAGAGAAGTGCAATCCAAATGAAAGCACAAGAGAAACCTCCAGGAAATGAACTGAGTGATATGGAAATAACCAAACTTCTGGTTGCAGAGTTTAAAATAATGATTGTAAGGATGCTTAGGGATCTTAGAACAACAATGGATGGTCATTACAAACACCTAAATAAAGAAATAGCAAGTATAAAAAAAAGGACATTGAAATATTAAAAAAGAAGCAGTCGAGATGACAAATACAATATCAGAAATGAAGACCACAATGGAAGGAATTAAAAGCAGGATGTATGAAGCTGAGGATTGAATCAGTGAGTTGGAGGACAAATGGAACAAAAGCATGGAAGCAGAGCAGGAAAAAAAGAAGAGACCCAAAAAGTCTGAGGAAACTCTTAGAGAGCTCTGTGACAACATGAAGGGAAATAACATCCGCATCATAGGGGTTCGAGATAGAAAAGAACAAGGTATAGAGACTTTGTTCAATCATATCATAGCTGAAAACTTTCTTAAATTAATACAGGAACAAGTCTCACAAGTTCAAGAAGCACACAGAGCTCCATTAGAGAGAAACCCAAAGAAATCTACACCAAGACACATCATAATTAAAATACCAAAGCTAAGTGATAAAGAGAAAATATTAAAAGCTGCTAGAGAGATGGCCCTGGCCGGTTGGCTCAGCGGTAGAGCGTCGGCCTAGCGTGCGGAGGACCTGGGTTCGATTCCCGGCCAGGGCACACAGGAGAAGCACCCATTTGCTTCTCCACCCCTCCGCCATGCTTTCCTCTCTGTCTCTCTCTTCCCCTCCCGCAGCTAAGGCTCCATTGGAGCAAAGATGGCCCGGGCGCTGAGGATGGCTCTGTGGCCTCTGCCTCAGGCGCTAGAGTGGCTCTGGTCACAGCATGGCGATGCCCCGGAGGGGCAGAGCATCGCCCCCTGGTGGGCAGAGCGTCGCCCCATGGTGGGCGTGCCGGGTGGATCCCGGTCGGGCGCATGCGGGAGTCTGTCTGACTGTCTCTCCCTGTTTCCAGCTTCAGAAAAAAAAAAAAAAAAAAAAGCTGCTAGAGAAAAAAAGGCTATCACCTAAAATGGAGCCCCCATAAGGATGACAACCGACTTCTTAACAGAAAAACTTGAGGCCAGAAGGAAATGGCAAGAAATATTCAAAGTAATGGAAAACAAGAACCTACAACCAACACTACTTTATCCAGCAAGGCTATCATTTAAAATTGAAGGAGAAATAAAAAGCTTCCCAGACAAAAAAATACTCAAGGAATTCATTACAACCAAACCAATGCTGCAAAAAATGTTAAGGGTCCTGTTGAAAACATATCAAAGTGGGAAAAGAATATAGCAAAAGAGGAATACAGCTTTAAAGAATAAAATGACAATAAACAACCACCTATCAATAATAACCTTAAATGTAAATGGTTTACATGATCCAATCAAAAGACATAGGGTAGTTGCATGGATAAGAAAACAGGACCTGTACATATGCTGTCTACAAGAGACACACCTTAAAACAAAAGATGCACATAGACTGAAGGTAAAGGATGGAAAAAATATTTCATGCAAATGAAAATGAAATAAAAGCTGGGGTAGCAGACAAAATGGACTTTAAAAAAAAGGGTATAGTAAGAGATAAAGAAGGGCACTACATAATGATAAAAGAAGCAATCCAACAGGAAGATATAACCATCATAAATATCTACGCACCTAATATAGGAGCACCTAAATATCTAAAGCAGACTTTGATGGATATAAAGGGCGAGATCAACAGCAATACTGTAATAGTAGGGGATTTCAATACCCCAGTAACATCACCAGATAGATCCCCAAGAAAGAAAATTAACAAAGAAACAGCAGACTTAAAGGACACACTAGATCAACTGGATTTTATAGACATCTTCAGAACCTTTCACCCTAAAGCAGCAGAATATACATTCTTTTCAAGAGCTCATGGTACATTCTTTAGGACAGACCACATGTTAGGGCACAAAAGTGGTCTCAACAAATTTAAGAAGATTGAAATCATATCAAGCATTTTCTCTGATCACAATGGCATGAAACTAGAAATGAACCACAACAGAAAAATTCAAAAATTTTCAAACACATGGAAACTAAATAGCAGGTCGTTAAATAACGAATGGATTAACAATGAGATAAAAAAAAATAAAAAAAATTCCTAGAAACAAATGATAATGAGCATACAACAACTCAAAATTTATGGGACACAGCAAAAGCAGTACTGAGAGGGAAGTTCATAGTACTACAGGCACACTTTAAGAAGCTAGAAAAAGCTCAAGTAAACAACTTAACCCTAAAAGAACTAGAAAAAGAACAGCAAGTAAAGCCCAGAGGTAATAGAAGGAAGGAAAAAATAAAGATCAGAGAGGAAATCAATGACATAGAGGCTAAAGAAACAATACAGTGGATCAATGAATCCAGGAGCTGGTTCTTTGAAAAGGTAAACAAGACCGATGAACCTTTAACCAAACTCACCAAGAAAAAAAGAGAGAAGACTCAAATAAATAAAATTAGAAATGAGAGTGGAGAAATAACAACTGACACAACAGAAATACAAAGTATTGTAAGAAAATAGTATGAAGAACTGTATGCCAATAAAGTAGACAACCTAGATGAAATGGACAAATTCCTTAAAACATACAATCTTCCAAAAATCAATCTGGAAGAATCAGAAAACCTAAACAGACTGATTACAACAAATGAGATCAAACAGTTATCAAAAAACTTCCAACAAAGAAAAGTTCTGGGCCTGATGGCTTCACAAGTGAATTCTACAAAATATTCAAAAAAGAACTAACTCCTATCCTTCTCAAGCTATTTCAAAAAATTTAAGAGGAAGGAAGACTTCAAAGCTTCTTTTATGAGGTGAGCACAATTCTGATTCCAAAACCAGGCAAAGACAACACAAAGAAAGAAAATTATAGGCCAATATCCCTGATGAATATAGATGCTAAAATCCTCAACAAAATATTAGCAAACCGGATCCAACAATATATGAAAAAAATAATACACCATGATCAAGTGAAATATATACTGGTACAATATATTTGTACCAGCAAGGCTGATACAATATTCACAAATCAATTAATGTGATTCATCACATAAACAAAAGAAAGGAGAAAAACCACATGATAATTTCAATAGATGCAGAAAAGGCATTTGATAAAATCCAGCACCCATTCATGATCAAAACTCTCAGCAAAGTCGGAATACAGGGAACATACCTCAACATGATAAAGGCCATCTGTGAAAAACCCACAGCCAACATCATACTCAATGGGCAAGAATTAAAAGCAATCCCCTTAAGATCAGGAACAAGGCAGGGGTGCCCCCTTTCACCACTCCTATTCAACATAGTCCTGGAAGCCCTAGCCACAGCAATCAGACAAGAAGAAGAAATAAAAGGAATTCAAATTGGAAATGTTGAAGTAAAACTATCATTATTTGCAGATGATATGATATTATATATAGAAAACCCTAAAGTCGCAGTAAAAAAACTACTGGACCTGATAAATGAATTCAGCAAAGTGGCAGGATATAAAATTAATAATCAGAAATCAGAGGCGTTTTTATACACCAACAATGAACTGTCAGAAAGATAAATTAAGGAAACAATTTCTTTCACTACTGCAACCAAAAAAATAAAGTACCTAGGAGTACATTTAACCAAGGAGATTAAAGACTTGTACTCGGAAAATAATAAAACATTGATAAAAGAAATCAAGGAAGGTACAAACAAATGGAAGCATATACCGTGCTCATGGTTAGGTAGAATAAACATCATTAAAATGTCTATATTACTCAAAACAATTTATAAATTCAATGCAATACCAATTAAAATTCCAATGACATACTTCAATGATATAGAACACACAGTCCAAAAATTTATATGGAACCAAAAAAGAACATGAATAGCCCAGCAATTTTGAAAAGAAAGAATAAAGCGGGAGGTATCACACTTCCTGATATCAAATTATACTACAAGGCCACTGTACTCAAAACAGCTTGGTACTGGCATAAAAACAGGCAGATAGATCAATGAAACAGAACAGAGAACCCAGGAATAAACCCACAGCTCTATGGACAACTGATATTTGACAAAGGAGATAAGGGCATACAATGGAGTAAAGACAGCCTCTTTAATAAATGGTGTTGGGAAAACTGGACATCTACTTGCAAAAAAATGAAACTAGACCACGAACTTACACCATTCACAAAAATAAACTCAAAATGGATAAAAGGCTTAAATGTAAGTTGTGAAACCATAAGCATCTTAGAAGAAAACATAGGCAGTAAGCTCACCAACATCTCTCGCAGCAATATATTTGCTGATTTATCTCCACAGGCAAGTGAAATAAAAGACAGGATAAACGAATG
The DNA here is from genome assembly GCF_036850995.1 of Saccopteryx leptura. Lineage (NCBI taxonomy): Eukaryota > Metazoa > Chordata > Mammalia > Chiroptera > Emballonuridae > Saccopteryx > Saccopteryx leptura. The sequence goes on from NC_089511.1 coordinate 79,741,851, forward strand.
GGACTATATCAAACTAAAAAGCTTTTGCACAGCTAAAGACAATAAGAACAGAATAAAAAGACAAACTATACAATGGGAGAACATATTTGAAAATACGTCGGATTAGGGGTTAATAACCAAAATTTATAAAGAACTTGTAAAACTCAACACCAGGAAGACAAACAATCCAATCAAAAATGGGCAAAAGAAATGAATAGACACTTCTCCAAAGAGGACATACAGATGGCCAATAGGAATATGAAAAAATGCTCAACATCATGAATCATTAGAGAAATGTAAATTAAAACCACAATGAGATATCACCTCACCAGTCAGAATGGCGCTCATCAACAAAACAACACAGAATAAGTGCTGGCGAGGATGTGGAGAAAAGGGAACCCTCCTGCACTGCTAGTGGGAATGCAGACTGGTGCAGCCACTGTGGAGAACTGATTGGATTTTCCTCAAAAAATTAAAAATGGAACAGCCTTTTGACTCAGCTATCCCACTTTTAGGAATATACCCTAAGAACACTATAGAACTGTTCCAAAAGGAGAAATGCACCCCCATGTTTATGGCACCATTGTTTATAATAGCCAAGTTCTGGAAACAGCCCAAGTGTCCATCAGTGGATGAGTGGATGAAAAAGCAGTGGTACATATACACAATGGAATACTATGTGGCTGTGAAAAAGGACATCTTAATTTTTGTGATGGCATGGTTGGACCTGGAGATTATTATGCTAAGTGAAATAAGCCAGAAAAATATAACGTGATCTCACATATATGTGGAATTTAATGAACAAAGTGAACTGAGGAACGGAATAGAGGCAGAGGAAGGGTCACAGAAAGCAGAGGGACAGCTGTCAGAGGGAAGGGAAATGAGGGGATGAAATCAGAGAAGGGGAAGGGATTAGTGAAATGATATATACATAACACAGAGATACAGATTACAGGACAGCAAATCCCAGAGGGAAAGGGGGAGGAAGTTTGGTGGAGGGGGGCAAAGGGAGTGTAATGGGGAACATGGGGGTGGGGGTGAGGGTGTTCTATTCAGTGGGACACTTGAATCCATGTTAACACAATAAATTAAAATGAATAAAAATTAAAAGAAGTCTTTCTAGGGGGTTTGTGAGTGAGAGATGCAGAAGAATTAGGGATGTACATGAAAGAATAGGCTGGTCTCCTTATGAACAGTTGGGGCATGGTACTGTAGCCAGATGGCATGAGCAGGGGGCTTTCACATGTGGTGGTGAATCACAGTGAGGAGTGACCCATTTCCATCTGTGGTGCAGCTGTTAAGGGAATGAGTGGGTTTCACTGCTCAGGGACCTGGGGAGCAGTGTCCTCCCCCAGGGTGGAGTGACTAGATTTGGTTCTATCTCCAGATCCCTTTTACTCTACTGTGGCCATGCAATGTGGCTCTGGTAGTGAGGACAGACTGCAGAGGAAATTTAGAGAAACCTCATATAATTCTGTTTACCTTCCTAGTTGAACTTCTGAGCAGCCATTTTGGTGGCAACCAACACACTTCTACTCACACTCTAAATAGGCCTTGCCAGCTAACAGAACAGGGGGTTGGTGAGGAGAAGGGATGCTCTGGAAGCCAGGACTTCTGAGTCTAATAGAGGCCAATCTGGAGCATTCCCCGGTCAGGGACAGCAGGAAATCCAAGGATACCCATAACCCCCTCATTAGCATAGAGAGTAGACCTGGGGGAAATTCAACAGAAGTAGGGTGCTCGTGTATGTATGTATCAGATTGGAGTGAATGAAGAGGAGAGGGACGTTCGACTCTCTCCCTCAACATTCCAGAGAAAGGGGAAGTCTTTGTAGCAGCCAGAAACATGATTGAAAGGTCAAAAAGACATATGCTCAGCCACAGGAGTCTAAAAGCATAAGTCTTGGTTCTATTACCCTAAAATGCCAAATTTCTCATTAAGAAGGAAATAAAAAACAAAAAAAGAGTATGAGCACTTTAGCATGCTCTTTTGAGATGAACCACTGAGTGGTGGGTCTCAGCCAGCCTGCCACGACCATGTCTGACTGGTTGGGTCGCTCATATCCATCACTTATGTTCTAGGCCTGAGTGTAAATCCCAGCAGGCTCCAGAGGTTCGGCCTTTCTGAAGGCAAGTGAGGGCATGTCTCAGTCAATTCCTATTGTTGCAAGTAATGGAAACTGACCTGGGTTAACTTTAAGCAGGGAAGAAAATTCCCTGGAAAGAATCTGGCTAATCTCATGAAAACAAGTACAGCCACGCCTTTGGAGGAATGGGATACAGAAACCAATGTTTGGCAAAGTGTGTTCCATGAGCTGCTAGTCCTGGCAGATGCCTGAAGAAATGAAGTGGTTCAGTGAGTTGGGGAAATGCTACCTATCTTTTGCTCAAGGCACATTGGCATATTAAAGGCTCTGATAACTCTTGCAGCAAGAAAGGTGTTTAATTAGCTAAGCATAGAAAGTTTGTTTAATTGACCAAGCATTTCCTCAAAGTATTTGTAGAGTAAGATAGAATTGTTAACAAACTGACCCAGAAGAAAGAGACTCTATATCACCCTGGCCCTCACCCTATTGTGATAGAGCTGACTACCTTAGAAGGGGTATACTAAAGAGTCCGCATGTCTAGTGGTCAAGGGTGTGGACCATCTTCCACCCTTCCAGTCATTCCTTTCTTCTTTGCTGTGAGTACTAGACTAGCTTGTTGAGGGAGATGGTGAGGAGATCCCAATACACAGTATTTTGCCAACACATTCAGGTCCTCTAACCCTTCCTTCTATTCTTAAGCCTGGAGAAGAGCAGGCACATAGGGGAAATTTTATCTTCAAAGGGATCACCCAGGGTTGGAGTCTGATGATGGTTTAAAGGAGGATTAAATGAGCTAATACTGTCCATGTGATCCCTAAGGGAGAAGTAGTGTCTGATATCACTGCCTGCTAGCTGAATGGTTTGGGTGAGTTATTTAACCTTGCTAGATCTCAGTGTCCTATCTACAAATTAAGGCAATAACAGGAATATCTTTTGAGGTTGTGGTAAGAATTAAATGAGTGAATAATGCCTGCAAACTCTCTGGCCCATAGTTAGTACTAAAAGCACTTATTTATTATGTTATTACAGATTGAACTCTGCCATGAACTTTATAGCATCTGGGCGTGCTCATGGTTCTGTTTAATAATCACTCATTAGTGTTCACTCCCAATGGGAATTGAAATATAAAGCTGATTCTGGTGGCATAGACTCAGCCGTAATGGGGTTTCCAGTCTTCTGGGGTAGACAGACAAGCTGTGATAAATACAAAAAAGGATGGTAAGACTGGTACTGCGGCAGGCCCCAGTACCGAGCTCCGAGTGAGGGGTAAGGAGGCAGCGTGTAGCCGTCTAAAGGCATGAGGGTGCCTGACAGCTTTGGGTATCATAAGCAGTTCAGTGTGGCCGGGTGATAATGTGGGAGTGCATGGTGTTAAGGTTGTTAACAGGGAACAGACCGAGGAGTGGGATGTTATCCTAGGGGATAAGAGGGAGGTAATAAAGTGTTTTCATCTAGAGAGTGTCATGGCAGGTATGTGGTTAGGAAGCTCCCTCTGGCAGCTGTGGGACTCATTGGTTAGAGAGGTATGAGCCTGGAGGCCAAGAGACCAGGAGTGGAGTTGGTTATGGAAATCAAACTGGGAGATGGAGAAATTCTTGCCTTGGTTGCCATCTGATCTGGTGGTGATTGGTGCTGGTTTAAAGGGAAAGACCTGAGTTTGAGTCATGTTGAGTGGAGGACCTTGTGGGCAATAGTCAACAGACAGATGTATGGGTCCAACAATTTCAATCTGGAAGCCATTGCTATTTCAAGGAAATTGAATCCACTGGAGTTGATGGGATTGTTCAAAGAGGCTCAGGATCAAAGCAACCCTGGGAGCTTGACTCCTGTAAGGAGGCTGGGAAGAGAATTCTGCTAGAGCAGAGATTCTCTAGGCACTTAGATGTCCAGATTTCTCACAAATTCAGCTTCTCAGAGGAACTTCTTTCCCTCATCTACAGAAGTCTCCTCTACCCCCAAATCCAGTCTGTTTGTCTCAAACCTGGGTTGTTATGATTGGGCCCCAGCATGACTTATGACACAGGACAGAGAGAGGAAACCCAGGGCCCCAAGTTTGTTACTCTTACCTCGTTCTCCCTAGGCTTTGCCAGTGCTGCTGGACCAGTACCCCATCTATAGTGTGGAGAGAATTGCATTTTGTCAGCTGCTTCCATTGCAAAGAAAGATGGAGCCAGCAGAGTGATAGGTTGGGAAGTTGTGCCAGTTATCCTCATTTCTGAGGACTTATCCACATCCTCTTCACTTTGGGGTACCTGAACGTTCAACCAGTCCTTCAGTGTAGGCCTTAAATGAAAATGAAGCGAGCTAATAATGCCCATGTGGTCTCAAGGGTACAGCTAGTGCCAATGCAGAGAGGTGGAAGGAGCTGCATGGAAACAGACGTCTTTCTAATATCAAACATCTCCAGCCTGACCAGGTGGTGGTGCAGTGGATAGGGTGTTGGACTGGAATGCGGAGGACCCAGGTTCGAGACCCTGAGGTTGCCAGCTTGAGCACAGGCTCATCCGGTTTGAGCAAAGCTCAACAGCTTGGACCCAAGGTCGCTGGCTTGAGCAAGGGGTTACTCAGTCTGCTGTAGCCCCACGGTCAAGGCACATATGTGAAAGTAATCAATGAACAACTAAGGTGTCGCAACGAAAAACTAATGATTGATGCTTCTCATCTCTCTCCGTTCCTGTCTGTCTGACCCTATCTATCCCTCTCTCTGACTCTCTTTGTCTCTGTAAAAAACAAAACAAAACCAAAAAAATCAAACAATTCCAGAAGCAATGTCTCAGGCAGAGTAGACCCCTGTGCTTGTGTACTTTTTGGTTGACAACTCAGTCACACTCTTCTGCTCCGTGCTCTCCTTTCTATACCAGGGGCAGGAGGCCTGTGTACTACATTCCCAGAAGTCTTACCATCCTGGTTCCAGGTTAGATTCTCTCAATGAGAGGTGATTGCATGAGGTTCAGAAGGTGGAAGAGAAGCAGGAGCCTTATCAGTGTCCTCTAGCTATGGTGTATAGATTGGTGGGCTTTGGCAGATGTGAGATTTTAAAACAATCTCAGAATTTTCCAGTGAGTCAACAATGTTGGCAGCATCTGTGAGCATTGTGGCCATTCCATGAGTTTTTGCAACATTTTTCTTCCTGAAAGCTTGCTAAGAACCTTTATTCCTTAAATATTCCAAAACCTTCATTTTTTTAAAGTTGTTCCAAAAGTTTTGTAAGTACACCTTTTGCTGAATAACAAATTAGTTATTTAAAAGCAGCAATTATATTTTTAGCTGACAATGTTGTTGATCAGAATTAGAACTGGGCTCAGCTGTGTGGTTCTTCTGGTCTTGGTCAGATTCACTCATATGCCTGAAGACAGCAGCAAGGTGGCCTTAACTGGAGTGACTGTGCAGGCTTCCAAGAGAGCAGGTGGACAGATACAAGGTTCTTGAAGATTAGGCTTGAAATCAGAGCAGCATAACTTCTGCAATTGACCAAACTAAACTAAAAGACCAGGCAAATTCAAAGTCACATTAGGTGAAAACAGGGCAGAGAATTATCACGCCAATTTTGCAAATCTACCATAGCACCTATTGTATTAAATTCCTTCCTGCTTGAAAGATCTGTTTCTGTTTCCCTGAGTAAATTTTGACAGAAAGAGTATCATTCTGCAGTTCAGAAGGCAACCAGAAAGCAAAAGCAGGTGTTAAGATGTGGATTCAGCTTGGCCACTGAGTTAAGGATTTGGCTTTAAATCCTGAGCTGCACCATGAACTGAAAGTCAACCTTGGGCCAGTCTCTTCATCTCATCTTTTTGAGCCTGAACCCTTTTCTTTCAAATAGAGATGAAAAAATTTATGTGTAGTGCTCAGATAAAATACTGGTTGTAAGGAAAGTTTGATTAAGCTAATGGGCATCACTTGCATTTGAATAACATAATAGTGTAAGACTTTTCACCCTAGGGCAGTGGTTCTCAAAGTGTACACCAGGGTGCACTGGTGTGCCCTAGAAGATTTCCAGGTGCACCCTATGGGATTCCAGAGAAATATGTGCCTTTTGGGGACCAAAAAACAAACAGGGTTTTTGGAGTTTAGACTTTTGGGGGACAGAGGTGTGGGGAATTGGCTGTAAGCTGACAGTCTGCCCAAACCCCCACCTCACTTGCCTGATTAGGTTGCAAAATGCTGTTAAGTTGTGGTGCTGGATTGTTTACACTACCCCCCATGTTCCCTGGAAAGACTGAAGGCAAGTTTCTTCTATCCTTTGTTTGGTGTAAAGTTAAGATGATATTTATGGTGGGGGTTTTCTGCACTCAACACAATTAAGAGTAAAAAGAGAGAAATTCTTCAATTTATTGACGAGGAAATGAGAGTTTGTCTTTCAACTATATGCCCAAACATTGAAGAAATCTCTAGGACACATCAGGCTCATGTTTCTCATAAACACAAGAATGAAAAACCTTTATATATATATATAAAAATAACTTTTTTGTCATTTTTTTACCCCTCTTTTTTACAAATTCTAAAAAGCATAACTCAAAAAATGTAACATTAAAATGTTTTTCAATGTCAGAATAAATTTAATTTTGTCATATTTATTTTGTTTAATTACCATAAAAGCACGCTTGGACTTTATATTTTTTCTTTAATATTTGACTTAATTATTATAACATATTTCTCAGAAATTTGTTTATAGTGCATCTACAATTATTTGTAGGATTTTAAACGCGCCCCGACTTCAAAAAGTTTGAGAACCACTGCCATAGGGGCTGGTGGAGCAGAGGCCCGGGGCTTGGCCTCTGTTGATGGGATAGAAGTCAGAAAGATATTGGCCAGTGCTTCTCTACCTTATCAAGTGCCCTGGTACATTTTGGGACTTAGAAATCAAGAATGACTGCCAGCCAGATCTTCCATCCAGGGCCTCTGTGTTGGAATTAAGCCAGAGTTTGGAAAAGCCCTAGAATGGTTGGTGCCAGAACAAACTCCAGGGCTGACCCGAGCCACCTCCCACCCACTGCTTCCATCTGCCCTCCGGGCTCTTGGCACAGTGAGGTCCTGCTTGTCCTGGCCCATCCCCTGGGCATAGCTGCTTGAAGGACCACTCTTCAGCTCCTTGTTAAGCCCCAGCTCAAGCTGGACATGATTCACAGGAATAATTAGCTTGTAAATAAATTCCTGTTGCATCAGCTCATGGAGCTGAAGGTTAGGCTCGGGGCGTGGGCCAGGGCAGGCAGGCAGGGGGATCTGGGCCCAGAGATTTGAACGTCTCCTATGCTCTCTCCAGGCGAGGTATAAGGAAGGTGATGAGAACACAGCAGACCCTGTGAACTTACCGCTGACATGTTGTACTCTCACACCGGGCTGACTGTGCAGAGATTCTGGGTTCACAATCCTGTATTCTACCCTCCTTCCAGAATCCAGTTCTTCTGGAGACAGACGTTGGGAGGCCCATGTCCAGTGTGTGCTCAGCAGAGCACAGCCAGGCAGCAAGCTCTGCGAGGGACTCTGGGGAATGGGGAGTGTGCCAGACTTGCTGGGTTTACTAATAGAGAAAGGCTGCAAGAAAGTGGAAAGTTCAGAGCAATCCTAAAATAAAATGAGAAGTCATAGAAAGAAGTACACTTTCTGTCAATGGCAGTGTGCGAGAAGAGGCCCGGTGAGTCCTTATGAGCCCCAGAGCAGGGTAGTATGTGTGACAGCTCCTTCCAGCTCCTTGTGTTGGTAAGCTGTGGGATGGGCAGCCTGCCCTGGCGGTTGGACTGTGTCTGTTTTCTGCTGGGAACCCTCCAGTGGCTTTTCACCACGCTTAGAATTAAATCATAAAATATTTTCTCATCTTACTAATAAGTTCAAAATTATTTTAGACCATTCCTTCTTCTTTTCTCTCCATTATTCACTATGCTCCATGCTACTTGCCTTTTTTCCTTCATCCTCAGACATGATGTAATACTTAGGATGGCTGGGGCTGTGCAGCAGTAACACATAAACCCCCAACCTCAGTGGTCAGCCCCCATGTGTTTGTTTCTTCCTTATGCCCTGTCTGATGTGGGCCGCAGGTCTCTTCTCCAGTGACCTAGGGATCAAGGGTTCCTCCAGTGACCTAGGGATCAAGGGTTCCTCCAGTGACCTAGGGATCAAGGGTTCCTCCAGTGACCTAGGGATCAAGGGTTCCTCCAGTGACCTAGGGATCAAGGCTTCCTCCAGTGACCTAGGGATCAAGGCTTCCTCCAGTGATCTAGGGATCAAGGCTTCCTCCAGTGATCTAGGGATCAAGGCTTCCTCTTCTTCATGATGCTGCTATCTCAGTGTGTGCTCCAAAGTAGCCATGGTGGGAAACTTATTTGGCCCAGAAGTGATACTTGTCACTTGTGCTCATAGTCTGTTGGCTAGAACAAGTCCCATGGACCTAATGTAAATGCAAGGGAGGCTGGGAAATCATTGGGAAGATATGGGTATTTGTTGGGCACTTACAGTCTCTGTCATACTTGCCTGTATTATTAGTTCAGGTTCTGAGTAACAAGCAACAGAAAGTGACTTCAGATTTGTCAGCAGAAAAGTCATTTAATAAAACAACAGTTTGGAGTTTAGAGAATTTCCTGAAGGGCCAGATAGAAAACCAAGCATGGAAGCTGGGCAGCTAGAAAGAAGTCCCATACCATGCAGCAGAGCACCTCTGAGACGCTGCCCAGACAACAGACACCATTGCCATCCCCACCCACAGTACTGGCACTGGATGTTGACTCTGTCCCACGAGCCACAGACATGGCACCCCCTGGAGACGGATGCGGCTACTGCACTGGGGACCTACAGCCTGCACAGCCCCTGCTTCTTAGTGTCACTCACTTCTGACTCAATGTCTGAGGTCAGCCTGTCTGATTGAGGAGCCCATGTGAGCCATGTGCTAGATTCAAAGGGGGCCAACAAAGCAAATGTTTGGCATTTTATGTCCTGTGGAAGGAAAGGGGCTCTGACTTGTAAGGGGAGCCCCTAAAGAGTAACGAGTATTCACTACATCACCTTGAGGCCTTTACACTTTCTGCTCCCTTGGTCTACTGCTGCTTCCCCAGATGTCCCCAAAGCTGGCTTCTCTTCTGCTCCAGGACCATCTTTGATGAGAAAATTAAATGTAACTGCCACCATAAATACAGTCACATCCACCTGCCTTGTTTCCTTGGCCAAAGTCATCCCTACCTGGAATTGCCTTATTTTTTTTTTTAATTTGTCTACTCTATCAGTGGCTAAAAGCACAGGACTTTATTCTCGCCCACTCCCTTTCAACTCTGGGTCTGTGTGTTTTGGGTGGAAGAGGCTGTTGCTTCAGTTGTTGAGATTATAAAACAATCCCCTCTGGGGTATTCCTGGTGTCATGGGCTAGGAAGCTTTTTCTAACCTCTAACCCAGGAATCCCCAAACTTTTTACACAGGGGGCCAGTTCACTGTCCCTCAGACCGTTGGAGTGCCAGACTATAAAAAAAAAACTATGAACAAATCCCTATGCACACTGCACAAATCTTATTTTAAAGTAAAAAAACAAAACGGGAACAAATACAATATTTAAAATAAAGAACAAGTAAATTTAAATCAACAAACTGATCAGTATTTCAATGGGAACTATGGGCCTTCTTTTGGCTAATGAAATGGTCAATGTTCGGTTCCATATTTGTCACTGCTAGCTGTAACAAGTGATATGACGCGCTTCCGGAGCTGTGACACGTGCGTCCTGCGTCACTGGAAGTAGTACTGTACGTGAGCAATGCCATGCTTTGCGGCACCGCCACATACAGTACTCCAGGAGCACAGGATGCGGTCATCTCTCACTGACCACCAATGAAAGAGGTGCCCCTTCCGGAAGTGCGGTGGGGGCTGGATAAACGGCCTCAGGGGGCCACATGTGGCCCAAGGGCCATAGTTTGGGGACCCCTGCTCTAACCTGTGTCTGTCTCTCCAGCTGCAGTTTTATTTTAGAGAGAACAGATGTGGCTCATGGGACAAAGGCAAAGGATGTGACATCAGGTGACAGGAAGAGGGTATTGGAGTTGTCAGGTGTGGGGAAGACATTAATACTAAAGGCACACTGTGGGTGTGGAGGGCCCTCAGCAGGGAGACAAGTGTCCCTGGGCTCCAGGAATATGGCACCTCCCCTTCTTGCTTGTCCCCTGGCTGTAGTGCCACCTGGAAGAAGGTTGTCATCCCCAGGTCCACAGAGGAAGCCTGAAGGCCACCAAAGAGTTAGAAAGAGCTGTGTTTTCCTTGATGTTGTCAGTCTTGTTTACTTTTCTTGATGATGTAGCTTTAATGGATTGAAACAGGACAACAAGAGATTGTCCCATGGAGTGGGAGGTATGATGGCAGGAATGGTGACAGTGACCAGAGAGTCCTTCAAGGAGCACATGAGCCAATGACCCAGCGTAACCTGGACATGGGCAGTGGGACAGGGCTGCATCTCCCAGGGCCCTGACCCGCTCAGTACGGGACTGCCTGGAAGGAGATCTGTGAAAACCCGAGAGTTTCGGGCAAGGTTGGGAACAGGTCACTGAGCAAACCCATTTGACTCTTTGGGAGAGCAGTGTGGTCCCCGAGTCCCAGGGCCTGTCTGTTCATATGTAGCCCCAATCTGCGGCTTGTTTTCCCACTGGCAGCCTTGGGTATGTTGAGCAGATAAAATATATTATGCTCACTTTGTTAAAGATGGCGCTGCCCATGTGGAAGCCTGTCACCCAGATGATATTAATGTGTGCTGGGGGTGGGCTGTGGGCAGGCAGGATCCTTGTAGCCTGGGGCTTGGTTTTGGGACTAAGCCTTTCCTACCCTTTTTGATGTGGGGTGGTTCAATCCCATCATGCCCCAGATAAGTGACTTTGTATTAGAGACTTCCCTATTTTGTATATTGGATTAAAGGTTTGGATTTCTACACTATAAAATGGGGGCAGACTGGGAGCTTGCTCTCTCGGTCCCTGAGATTAGCATTAGAAGAGAGAACAGAGAGGAGAGCAGAGAGAGGCCACGTGGAGGAGGCCGGAAGAAGCAGCCAAGATGGCAGAGTGTTGAAGAAGAAGCCAGTTTGTGCAGAGTTTGTGCAGGGAAAAGGAAGGAGCTGGGGAACAGAGGTAAATAAGTCTGGTGAGCTAGAAACCTTTGATTCTAGGAAACTCAGATAAGTCAGTAGCTTTGTGAGCACTGAATGAGTGGGTTTTGGAGCCCAGTGTGTGTTTTTACTTGCCCGCTGGGTGCAAGCTAGGATAAAGATGATGGCCCACCAGCTTTTGGTTCCATTGTTTCATTACCATCTGTCCAAATCCAATGCGAACTTGCATGGGCCAGGCTGCTGTAGTGGTGGCTGTGGATACTGGCTTCACAGGATGCTTTGGGGTGTGTTGGTGCTTTGAAAGCAGGTGAAGCTGTATAAATCATATAATGCAGACGAGAGCCGTACTCAGCCAACTTTTTCTGTAAAGAATGATTTCAGCTTTGTGGACCATACGGTTTCTCTTGCAATTCCTTAGTTCTGCTGTTGATAGGTAAATGAATGAGCATGGCTGTGTGCCAATAAAACTTTATTTATGAGCACTGGAATTTGAATTTCATGTAATTTTCATGTCTCATGAAGCATTCTTTTTTCCCTCCAACTATTTAAAAATGTGACTGAAAACCATTCTTAGCTCCCAGGATGTACAAAAACAGATGGAGGCTGGATTTGGCCAGAGGGCTATACTCTGCTGACCCTTGAACTTGATCATCTTTAAAGATTGTGTCAGCCCTACTTCCCTACTTAGGTGGATAAAGAGACAGAGTCTCTGAGAGGTGAAGTGAGTCTGCCTCAGCTCAGCACACATGGCTGGAAGGGAGTGGGGGCAGGCTCCCCCCACTTCTGACCTCTTAGGCTGAGTTTCTAACCCAGGGCCCAACACAGAGCAAGTGTTCAGAGAGCCTTTGTTGAATGAATGAATGAATGAATGAATGAATGAATGAATGAATATAGGACTTGAATAACCAGAAGATAGCAAAGATTATGTATTGTGGTTCCTTGATGAGGTGTCAGAAAATCTGTCTGACCATGAGGAGAGACAGGGGAAATTTAGGTACTCTGGGACCGTTCAGTGTGGGGGTGAACAAAAATTATCAGCCCAGAAGGACATTACTATCTTCCTGAGAGGCACAGGAAAGGATGGTAATATAATGACTCAGTCATCAGAAAGAGATACAAGAATGCTGAGGGTATCAGACTGCAAGATGCTTTAACCACAGCCTGAATACCAATGCACAGCCTTCTTAAAGCACAGCCTGCATTTAATAAATGGAAATTAATGCTGTGGATGCAGTTTACACCTATGTGGGCAGTTCATTGTTCTCATAACTGAGGCTTAGCTCCAAGAAGTGTCAAGGGGCAGTGGGGGGCATTTGACTTTCTCCTGGTTTGATTTTCAAGGCAGGAAAGGAATGGCTGCTCTTGGTGTCACACAACAGGTGCTCAGTAAAGTCTGATAAATGAGTGGCTTCCTCCCTGCTCCTAGAAGAGCACCCTGGCTCATAGTGGGATGTTTAGGGGACACCTGATTGTACACACCATTCATTTTCTAGTTGCTTGCTGACATTTGACGTTTACTTGTCAGGCTGACATTTAATGGTGAGGGAGAATGCTTCAAGAGTGGGCTCAGGCCTGCTCTGGCCAGGTAGCTCGGTTGGTTAGAGCTTTGTCTTCATACACAAAGGTTGTGGATTCGATCCTTGGTCAGGGCACATATAGAAGCAGAGTGATGTTTTTATCTTTCTCTCTATCTAAAATAAATTAAAAAAAAAAAAAGAGTGGCTGGGAATCCCAGTGTCCAGGTTCACACAGAGTGTATGTGACTTTATTGAGCGGTGGCTTTTGGAGATGAGCTGGGAAAAATCACAGGGAAGGGTGCAGTGCTCTGTCCTGAGAAGTGACTGGGGCAGGTAAAGAACAGCTTCTGTGATTTGCAGTGTCTCATGCAAGCGATCTCAGGAGAGTATTTTATTAATTTCCTGCTTCTCCTGCTCTGAAATTGGCCTGGAGGCATCAACTGGATGTTCTAACCAGCCTGGCTGCCATGGCTGACTCCACAAGGAGCTGAGAGCCGACGCTGTGACTGAGATGGAACAGAATGTCCGCTCACGGTGGCCATTGGTGGACCCCTGAGTGCAGAAGTGGCCTCTCCACTAGCCTAAGGGTACAAAAGGCAGCCAGCATGCAAGCCCCTTCAACCCGAAGGGCTCCTGTGTCTTGCAGGCTGCATGCATGGACCTTTGAACTGTGTGCATACCTTCTGAAGATCAAGCTGCCCCCAGGAACGTGTCCACCCCTGGCAGTGTCATTTTGTGCCATCCTTGTTCCTGCTTGTTCACTGGTTTGGTAACTCCCAAAGGACCCTTCCCTTGAGCCCTGTCTGAGACATGGTACTCACCAGCCTTCCAACCAGACCCTGTCCTTGGGGATTTGGCCCAGTTCAAACTCATTCCTGGAAAACCCAGGATTGGTTCTCCATGGCCATATTTTTGAGAGGCAAGCTTTCCACAAAAAGAATGGCTTTGATTATTATATTCATGTTTTAAAAGATGCATGAAGGTCGACGACTTTCTGAAGCAGATGGGTTGAATCTCAGCTCTGTCCCAGCCAGCTGTGTGACCGTGGGACCAGTCGCCCCCTCATTTTCATAGCAGCTACTGCTGGAAGCATGGGCTAGAGAGTGAACCAAGCTGGGCCTGAATTCTGTGTCTTCCATCTCCTAGATCCAGTGCTTTGAGCAGGATTTTGCTTTTTGTTGTTGTTGTGTATATATGTGTGTTTTAAGTTCTCTAATCCTCTTAATTTCCTAAAGTATAAAGTGGGAGTGACGATTTTGCCTACTTATAGGAGCACATGCAATAGTGACCGCAGCACACAGTCACTCACACACACAGGTGCATGTGTGATAGTGCTCGCAGCACACAGTTACAGGACACTCACAGGCACATGTGCAATAGTGACTGCAGCACACAGTCACACTCACAGGCATGCGTGCGATAGTGACCGCAGCACACAGTCACTGCACGCTCGTAGGCATGCGTGCGATAGAGAGCTAGCTCAGCACTCAGTCACTGTACACTCGCAGGAGCACGTGCGATAGTGAGTGCAGCGCACAGTCACTGCACACTCACAGGAGCACGTGCGATAGAGAGCTAGCTCAGCACTCAGTCACTGCACACTCACAGGAGCACGTGCGATAGAGAGCTAGCTCAGCACACAGTCACTGCACACTCACAGGAGCACGTGCGATAGAGAGCTAGCTCAGCACACAGTCACTGCACACTCGCAGGAGCACGTGCGATAGAGAGCTAGCTCAGCACTCAGTCACTGCACACTCACAGGAGCACGTGCGATAGAGAGCTAGCTCAGCACTCAGTCACTGCACACTCACAGGAGCACGTGCGATAGAGAGCTAGCTCAGCACACAGTCACTGCACACTCACAGGAGCACGTGCGATAGAGAGCTAGCTCAGCACACAGTCACTGCACACTCACAGGAGCACGTGCGATAGAGAGCTAGCTCAGCACTCAGTTACTGCACACTCACAGGAGCACGTGCGATAGAGAGCTAGCTCAGCACACAGTCACTGCACACTCACAGGAGCACGTGCGATAGAGAGCTAGCTCAGCACTCAGTCACTGCACACTCACAGGAGCACGTGCGATAGAGAGCTAGCTCAGCACACAGTCACTGCACACTCACAGGAGCACGTGCGATAGAGAGCTAGCTCAGCACACAGTCACTGCACACTCACAGGAGCACGTGCGATAGAGAGCTAGCTCAGCACACAGTCACTGCACACTCACAGGAGCACGTGCGATAGAGAGCTAGCTCAGCACACAGTCACTGCACACTCACAGGAGCACGTGCGATAGAGAGCTAGCTCAGCACTCAGTCACTGCACACTCACAGGAGCACGTGCGATAGAGAGCTAGCTCAGCACTCAGTCACTGCACACTCACAGGAGCACGTGCGATAGAGAGCTAGCTCAGCACTCAGTCACTGCACACTCACAGGAGCACGTGCGATAGAGAGCTAGCTCAGCACTCAGTCACTGCACACTCACAGGAGCACGTGCGATAGAGAGCTAGCTCAGCACACAGTCACTGCACACTCACAGGAGCACGTGCGATAGAGAGCTAGCTCAGCACACAGTCACTGCACACTCACAGGAGCACGTGCGATAGAGAGCTAGCTCAGCACACAGTCACTGCACACTCACAGGAGCACGTGCGATAGAGAGCTAGCTCAGCACACAGTCACTGCACACTCACAGGAGCACGTGCGATAGAGAGCTAGCTCAGCACACAGTCACTGCACACTCACAGGAGCACGTGCGATAGAGAGCTAGCTCAGCACACAGTCACTGCACACTCACAGGAGCACGTGCGATAGAGAGCTAGCTCAGCACTCAGTCACTGCACACTCACAGGAGCACGTGCGATAGAGAGCTAGCTCAGCACACAGTCACTGCACACTCACAGGAGCACGTGCGATAGAGAGCTAGCTCAGCACTCAGTCACTGCACACTCACAGGAGCACGTGCGATAGAGAGCTAGCTCAGCACTCAGTCACTGCACACTCACAGGAGCACGTGCGATAGAGAGCTAGCTCAGCAC
This sequence comes from Saccopteryx leptura, assembly GCF_036850995.1. Taxonomy (NCBI): domain Eukaryota; kingdom Metazoa; phylum Chordata; class Mammalia; order Chiroptera; family Emballonuridae; genus Saccopteryx; species Saccopteryx leptura. Next base: position 79,757,537 of record NC_089511.1, read on the forward strand.
TCAGTCACTGCACACTCACAGGAGCACGTGCGATAGAGAGCTAGCTCAGCACTCAGTCACTGTACACTCACAGGAGCACGTGCGATAGAGAGCTAGCTCAGCACTCAGTCACTGCACACTCACAGGAGCACGTGCGATAGAGAGCTAGCTCAGCACACAGTCACTGCACACTCACAGGAGCACGTGCGATAGAGAGCTAGCTCAGCACTCAGTCACTGTACACTCACAGGAGCACGTGCGATAGAGAGCTAGCTCAGCACACAGTCACTGCACACTCACAGGAGCACGTGCGATAGAGAGCTAGCTCAGCACTCAGTCACTGCACACTCACAGGAGCACGTGCGATAGAGAGCTAGCTCAGCACACAGTCACTGCACACTCACAGGAGCACGTGCGATAGAGAGCTAGCTCAGCACTCAGTTACTGCACACTCACAGGAGCACGTGCGATAGAGAGCTAGCTCAGCACTCAGTCACTGCACACTCACAGGAGCACGTGCGATAGAGAGCTAGCTCAGCACACAGTCACTGCACACTCACAGGAGCACGTGCGATAGAGAGCTAGCTCAGCACACAGTCACTGCACACTCACAGGAGCACGTGCGATAGAGAGCTAGCTCAGCACTCAGTCACTGCACACTCACAGGAGCACGTGCGATAGAGAGCTAGCTCAGCACACAGTCACTGCACACTCACAGGAGCACGTGCGATAGAGAGCTAGCTCAGCACACAGTCACTGCACACTCACAGGAGCACGTGCGATAGAGAGCTAGCTCAGCACACAGTCACTGCACACTCACAGGAGCACGTGCGATAGAGAGCTAGCTCAGCACTCAGTCACTGCACACTCACAGGAGCACGTGCGATAGAGAGCTAGCTCAGCACACAGTCACTGCACACTCACAGGAGCACGTGCGATAGAGAGCTAGCTCAGCACTCAGTCACTGCACACTCACAGGAGCACGTGCGATAGAGAGCTAGCTCAGCACTCAGTTACTGCACACTCACAGGAGCACGTGCGATAGAGAGCTAGCTCAGCACTCAGTCACTGCACACTCACAGGAGCACGTGCGATAGAGAGCTAGCTCAGCACTCAGTCACTGCACACTCACAGGAGCACGTGCGATAGAGAGCTAGCTCAGCACACAGTCACTGCACACTCACAGGAGCACGTGCGATAGAGAGCTAGCTCAGCACACAGTCACTGCACACTCACAGGAGCACGTGCGATAGAGAGCTAGCTCAGCACACAGTCACTGCACACTCACAGGAGCACGTGCGATAGAGAGCTAGCTCAGCACACAGTCACTGCACACTCACAGGAGCACGTGCGATAGTGACCGCAGCACACAGTCACTGCACACTCACAGGAGCACGTGCGATAGAGAGCTAGCTCAGCACTCAGTCACTGCACACTCACAGGAGCACGTGCGATAGTGACCGCAGCACACAGTCACTGCACACTCGTGGGCATGCGTGCGATAGAGAGCTAGCTCAGCACTCAGTCACTGCACACTCACAGGAGCACGTGCGATAGAGAGCTAGCTCAGCACTCAGTCACTGCACACTCACAGGAGCACGTGCGATAGAGAGCTAGCTCAGCACTCAGTTACTGCACACTCACAGGAGCACGTGCGATAGAGAGCTAGCTCAGCACTCAGTCACTGCACACTCACAGGAGCACGTGCGATAGAGAGCTAGCTCAGCACTCAGTCACTGCACACTCACAGGAGCACGTGCGATAGAGAGCTAGCTCAGCACTCAGTCACTGTACACTCACAGGAGCACGTGCGATAGAGAGCTAGCTCAGCACTCAGTCACTGCACACTCACAGGAGCACGTGCGATAGAGAGCTAGCTCAGCACTCAGTCACTGCACACTCACAGGAGCACGTGCGATAGAGAGCTAGCTCAGCACTCAGTCACTGTACACTCACAGGAGCACGTGCGATAGTGAGTTGCAGCACACAGTCACTGCACACTCACAGGAGCACGTGCGATAGTGAGTGCAGCACACAGTCACTGCACACTCACAGGAGCACGTGCGATAGTGAGTGCAGCACACAGTCACTGCATACTTACGGACTGGCTGCATTTTGCTAGTGCTGCTTCTTTTAATCCTTGAAACAGGCTGGCATAATCATCTCACCCATTTTACAGATGAGAGAAATGAAGGGGGTAAAGGGAAGAAATAGCTTTCCCCAAACTGGGAGACAACTACTGAGCAGTGAGTTGGGACTCAGAGTGAAGCCTCCAGAAAGGGCCTGGCCCAGGGAAGTTCCCAAAGGCAGCTTCCTCTCCTTTGGGAGGAGGGGCAAGACTGAGGAACATGGGAAGGTCTAGGTTTTCATAATCCTCACTCCTCCTTCCCACACAAGAGAGTTCCCTGCATGCCAGTCTTGAGATAAATGCGAAAGACAGGAAAGACTGGCCTGCTTAGTTCCAGTGTGCTCTAAGATATACAACCCACCAATCTTTAGATACATTTTATTGCTTTTAATTATACAATTATGGTATATCTATTGATTTTCGAATGCAGGTAAGAAGAAGAAATAAAAATTACTCATAATTCCACTTTCCATATAAAAGATACTGCTCAGTATTTTGTTGTGGAACCTTTTGGACTCATTCTGTGCACATGCATATTTGAATAGAAAATGGACACTTAGGGTACATCTTGTTATTTTTTTAAAAAATTCCCTTTCCCCCCAATTACTATAAAATCAATATCTTTTTATATCAATTGTTTCTTTCATCACTTATTTCTAATGGTTGCTTGGTCATCCATTATATGGATATCTTATCATTTATTTAACCAGTCCCCCATTTTTGGGTACTTAGATTAATCCTAAGAAGTTGTAATGTTGTTGAGAAGGCAAGCAAGCCTATGAAAGTAGTTACATGAAATTACAGGTGGAACCTGCCAGGTGCAGAAGGACAGAGATGCTGTAGAGGTTCTGGAGGGAAGACATGGCTGATGAATGACAATGGTGGGGGTGCTTTAGGGAGTAGAAAGGGAAGAACGAGGCCTTGAGGGAGGGGCCAGGATAACTGGTTAGGAGAGTGTGTTTGAAGGTGAGACTGGCAACAGCAAAGGGGCAGAGCCCAGGGGTGAGTGGGATGTTTTCAGCGCCCTCAAAGGCTCCTTTGGGGACGGAGCTCTAAAGAGGGCTGTGAAGGGAGGAAGAGGCCAGACTCTGGAGAAGGCCTTAAGTGCAAGTCTAATTAGGAGTGAATGTTATATTTTTGGATAATGGGAGCCACAGAAGGTTTTTGAGCATGGTTTTGACATGAGTAGGTCTAGTTTTACACAGTCCTTCTGCGAGCAGCCAGGGAAGGGACAGGCCTGCAGGAGACAATCTCAGAGACAGGGAGCCTGTTAGAAGGTGGGGGAAAGTCCTGAGAGGTGATGAGGCCTGAACCCTGGCAGTGGCAGGAGGTGGAGGGAATGGGATCGATGCCCGTGTGTGCAGAGGGGTGGAGGGAGGCGCCAGGCTCCTGGCTCACTAAGGGAGCTGCCTGCTGCCCGACACCCAGAGTCCACGGCAGAGTTAATGGGTGTGTGTGGGTGAGCTAATTGGGCCTCCAGCAAGGCTGACTCATGCAGGCATCCGGGCCAGTTATTACTAATGCTGGAGAGGAGGGAGGAGGAAAAATAAGACAAACCCTGAGCAGCAGGGATTCTCTGATTGAGAAGTTCCAGGGCTGGCCTCCCATTGTAGACAGGCGGCCTGAGGAAGAAGGGCTGAGCCTCATGGGGAGAGCAGGAGGGGCATAGCTGGTGGAGTGACATTTCCGTGACGCCTGCCTGACATTCATCCACATCTGCCTTGTGGGGTACAGCTGGGGAGGGCTCGGTCTTTCCCAAAACAGCCCAATTTTTCCAGTGCCACCCACGGCACACCAGGGCAAGAGAGCTGGGCTGGAAATGCCGCTCCAGGGTGGAGGGAAACAGGGCGTGGGGGCGGGGGGTCTGGTCTGTTTGTTTAAACCCTGGCCAAGGTCTTGATCCCACTGTTGTTTCGTTGGATTTTTAGATTCTTTTTTCTTTTTTTTTTGTATTTTTCTGAAGCTGGAAACGGGGAGAGACAGTCAGACAGACTCCCGCATGCGCCCGACCGGGATCCACCCGACACGCCCACCAGGGGCAACGCTCTGCCCACCAGGGGGCGATGCTCTGCCCCTCCAGGGCGTCACTCTGCCGCGACCAGAGCCTCTCTAGCGCCTGGGGCAGAGGCCAAGGAGCCATCCCCAGCGCCGGGGCCATCTTTGCTCCAATGGAGCCTCGCTGCGGGAGGGGAAGAGAGAGACAGAGAGGAAGGAGGGGGTGGGGGTGGAGAAGCAAATGGGCGCTGGGGATGGCTCCTTGTTCCCAAAGAGGCACTTTTCTTCCATACCTTCAGTTTGGGCAATCACGCCTCTGGGTTCTCCCTGGTCAAGAGTAGGCCTTTTCCCTGTGAATGCAGAACTTTGCCCAGGCGAGGCCCTGCTGGTTTAATTGGGATTGAAAAAGAGAGCCTGGTTTCAGGGAGAGGTGCTTTTGTGCTTTCTCTTTGGGATTCTAGCTGGTGGTAGGTTCATGTGAGCCCTATGTCATGTCATGGACAAATAAGCTACATCTATAGGGTGAGCACTGGTATGGGGGAGGGGAGGCTGTCCTATGCTGCACACAGAGGGGGTCATACTGTGATGTGGCCCCAAGCCTTGACTACATGGGCCATGGGCCAACCATGTGGCTAACTTTATCGTTTGGGTCCAGGGCTCCCAGCCACAAATCCCACACATTAGCAATGGGAGGCCAGTCCAAGATGAGAGCCAGGCCAGCCAGGTGTGGCAGTTCAAGCTGAGGGTCACCTGCACTGGAGTGCCTGGTAGGAATGCCTCCTTTCAAGGTCTTGGACCCAGAAGTGGAAGCTAAGGAAAGACTTGGATGAAATGTGGCAGAGGAGGGGAGGGGACTCAGGCCCGGACCCTGAGGGATGGGGAGGAATGGGAGACGCAGGGCCACTTTGCTGGGGAGTGGGAGATTCACAGGGAGGAGTGCGAGAGCCAGCATCATGGGAGTGTATGGAGGAGCTGGGTGGAGGTGTGCGGGCTCCCGTGTGATGTGGAGATAGAGCTCAGAGCTAAGTGTAGAGGCCACAGTGGGGAGGAGCTTTTTAATAAGGAACTATTTACATGTTTCTTGAGAGGGACCTATCTTGTCATAAGGAAAAGACAAGATAGGCCCCCATCTCTTTGCTCTAAACCAGTGGTTCTCAACCTTTCTAATGCCATGACCCCGCAATACAGTTCCTCATGTTGCGGTGACCCCAAACCAAAAAATAATTTTGGTGGCTACTTCATAACTGTAATTTTGCCAGAGTTATGATTCGGAACGTAAATACCTGATATACATTATGTATTCTCATTGCTACAAATCAGACATAATTTAAACATAGTGATTAATCACAAAAACAATATTTAATTATATATTGAGAAATATTTATTACTAATGGACCTCCTTACCTAGTGTATTGGGCTACCATTCCGTAAATAGCTGCTTAACTAATGGGTCTGTTTTTTCCAGATTAGTGGCAAGTTTTCCATACAGAACAGTGTGAACTACGTCATAGGATACACTGCAGTTTCTGCACAGCATGGTATCTTTCAGGGCTCTTTCACACTATAAAGCAGCGGTTTCTGCGGTGGAATCCACATCTCATTTACTTCAATGGGAGACCCGTGGATTCCGCAGAAGAGAGATCCCCTGTACAGCAGAAATGCAGTTCCCGACACATTTCTTCCTCTCCTATTCAAGTCAATGGGAGGCCGCAGCAGATTCCGCTCAAATATAGAGCATGTTGCTTAATTTTTTCCATGCTAGAACTTTTCCTAGAGCAGAAAAATTCCAAAGGTGGAATCCGCCACCCCCAATAGCCTTCTATAGGAGGCAGATCTTTTACACTGCAGAATCCGCACAGCAGATTCCTCAGTGTGAGGCCTTTCAGTCTATTGGGGGTGGCGATTCCACCTTTGGAATTTTTCTGCTCTAGGAAAAGTTCTAGCATGAAAAAAATTAAGCAACATGCTCTATATTTGAGCGGAATCTGCTGCGGCCTCCCATTGACTTGAATAGGAGAGGAAGAAATGTGTCGGAAACTGTCATTTCTCCGCCTTTTATTGAAATCAAAAGGAGGCTGCTGCGGATTGTGTGGTAACCCGAGGTTCTCGGGAGCTCTCTTCCACAAAATCCTCCACACTCCCAATGAAATCAATAGGAGGCAGATTCAATGCCGGAAACCGCTGATTTCAGCAGTTTCCTCATTCAGAATATGGGAAAATAGTGGGAGATATGGAAGATAATTATACATTGGGGAACAGTGTGAACTACATCTTATAGTGGTCTCTTATAGTATAAGACCGATGTAGTTCACACTGTGTAAATGTATGGTGCTTTGTGTAAGTGTAAGCTGCTTTGTGTACTGTGTATGATTACACACAAAGCACCTTACACTTACACAGTATTGTGTGTATGGTGTGTGTACTGTTTTTACATTATTAACCTTTTTTACACCAGCAGGCTGTCTCGCAGGCTCTGTTGGCTCTCCGCCTCTTGCCTCTCCGCCTCCTAGGCTTCCATCCACTGGCGCTTGCTGCACCCGCCCACTGATGACGTCAGCAAGCGCCGGACACACGTAATGCGCTGCTATGGATGAGCAGCTGCGCTGCTATGGACTGTGAAGCATTCCCCCGCCCCGCTTCCCCCGCCCCTTAGGCCCCGGACGGATGATGCAATCACGTCTGCGCATGACCGCAGGCATTCAGTTTGGAACGCATGTCCATAACGGCCAAGCTGAATAGCGCTGCTGCAGATGGTAGCGTGGCTTCTCAGCAGCTAAAGCCATCGTCCTTCGACCCCCACTGGGGTCGCGACCCACAGGTTGAGAACCGCTGCTCTAAACTCTGCTTTGCATAACTAGATGATTCTGACGGGGTAACTTCTTTATTGATTTAGTCAACATGGATATGCCAGACACTGTGCTAAGTCTTGAATAGAGAGGCAAATGAAACACATCTGGCTACTGCCTGCATGGGGCTTATAGTAGGGACAGAAGTAGTCAAACAATGAAATTAATATATATTGAACTTTGTGCTTTGGAGGGAAAACAGGGTGCTACAAGAGAGATGCCACATGAAGGAATCCCTGAATGGGGTCAGGAAGGTTTGGGATGGTGAAAGTGAGACCTAAGGATGATAGGAGTTACCTAGGCAAAGGGTCACTGAGACAAAGAGTGTGCATGAGGATGCAGAGACTGGTAGGCTTGGTGTACCAGGCTCCTGGGAAGGTTGGTGGGCAGTGGTAGGGAGAGACAGGAGGGTTGGGGTGAACCCAGTAAGGGTGGCAGGGTGTTCTGTGCAGCTGGAAGCAGGTGGCAGTTAGACATCTGTCAGGATGGATTTCCTTCTCCAAAGTGCCAGGGAGCAGTGCTTGCTTTCTGAGCAACTAGGCGCTAGGATGGTTGATGTAGAGCAAAGTGTACCAGGGAGAATCTCCCCTACTCCAATCCTGTGCCCGGAATCAGCTTCTTCAGCCTCAGGGAGGCAGCAGGCAACATTGCTAGACCTGCTGGAAAGCCTCACACACACTTGAATAGCAGACAGCAGCTCGGGGGCACTGAGCTGAATCATGTCCTTGGCATCCCAACTCATGGCCATCCAGAACCTGTGACTTTGACCCCGTTTGGAAATGGGGTCTTTGCAGATGTGATACAGTTAAAATGAGGTTACACTGGAGTAGGATGGGCCCTAATCCAACAACTTGTATCTTCACAGGAGGAAATAAAGTTGAGCACGAACATACACACAGATGGAAGGGCATGTGAGATGGACACAGAAATTGAAATTATGCTCCCACAAGCCAAAGAGTGCCAAGGACTGCCAGCAACCACCAGAAACTGGAAGAGAGGCTTAGAACAGAGCCTTCTCTGGTTTTAAGGCACCCAGTTTGTGGTACTTTGTTACTGTAGTCCCAGTGAATGATTATAATGGGCCCAGGAAAAGAGGTCAATGTACTGAACCCATCCCATGTACTGGGCCATCAGCATTCATTGTCTTGTTTAAATGACAACTCAGTGAAATTCTAACCATGATCTCCATTTTATAGAAGAGGAGCTGGATGGTCAGAGTGGTGTGACATATCAAAGGTCTACAGAGACAGTGACCAGGCTGGGATCTGAGCCCTGGTTGACTTGGCCCCTACCCTCTCTGTCTTGTCTGTCAAGGGAGCTCAGCCTTTCAGATGATTCATGGCCTTTTACGAAGTGCTATCAGGGTGTTCAAATGATGACGAAGGAAAGGGCTCTGCAGATCTGCCCCAAAATATTTATTGGTCACATCTGTGCCTAGAATTTGTTTTAAAGTTCTCTAAAATGAAATAAAAAGTTGTGGACATAGGGATAGATGAAATAATCAGTAGAATGTTGGTAATTATTGAAGCTGGGTGATGGGGCATGGGGTTTTATTGTATTACCTTCTTTACTTTTTAAAGAAGAAGCATGTTTTTGTGCATGTTTAAAAATTTTCTTAGTAATAAATGAAAAAAGTAAAGCCATAAAGACCCAAAACTTTAAAAATTAATAAAGGAAAAAAGAAAGAATGAGAGCTCTAGAACCAGAGAGTCTAGTGTTCAAATTTCAGTTTTTTCGTTTGTTTGTTTTTGTTAGCTGTGTGAACTTGGACAAGTTTCTTAAAGGCACTGAGCCCTAGTTTCCCTTGTCCAGTGAGAGTCTCCTTATGTTAAACCTCATGGAGCAGCAGAAAAATTAAATGGTGGAATCAAAGTGCATAGCCCAGGACTGGGGACACAGGAAGCATTCCAGATATATTTGCATTATTACCTTTAATTCACATGCACTTACACCAGCCCAGAGTCAGGACTAATTTCCTTATCAGTGAAGTGGGGATGAGAATGAGGCTTGGAAGTGGAGTGACTTGCTCAAGATCCCATAGCTGATAATGAAAGAGATAGAACTGACCCAGAAACTTCTTCTGGAGGTAACTGTTCCCTCTACTCCCAGAGCTGCACAGAGACCTACTTTCTCGGGAGTGTTCAGGGCTTTTCCCACAAGGAGGCCAGCTCTCTGTGGCCTTGGTTTAAGGCTCAGTCACAGAGGAGAATGAAGACCAAGTAACCACTGGCTGACCCTGGAGAGCTCTGGTCACCCTGTGTTTGCTCAGCTGCAGGGTGCAGGTGGCCAGACTGGATACAGCGGGCTGGCTGATATTTTCAGAGGCGATGGTACTATGGTAGTTGAGGGGGCTGTTGCTTTACATCAGGGGTCCCCAAACTTTTTACACAGGGGGCCAGTTCACTGTCCCTCAGATTGTTGGAGGGCCGTACTATAAAAAAAAAACTATGAACAAATCCCTATGCACACTGCACATATCTTATTTTAAAGTAAAAAAACAAAACGGGAACAAATACAATATTTAAAATAAAGAACAAGTAAATTTAAATCAACAAACTGACCAGTATTTCAATGGGAACTATGCTCCTCTCACTGACCACCAATGAAAGAGGTGCCCCTTCCAGAAGTGCAGCGGGGGCCGGATAAATGGCCTCAGGGGGCCGCATGTGGCCCGCGGGCCATAGTTTGGGGACCCCTGCTTTACATGCATTGTTGGTTTAAGGATGACCAAGATCTGACACACCTGTCTTAGCAGAAACAGAGCAAAACAAAGAAAGCCGAAAGTGGGGAATGACTGGCCTTCTCCAGCCTTGGGCTGTCTTGGCTCTGATGGCTCCCAAAAAGCTGTGTTCATGGGTTTTTCTCAGACTGCCGCCGCCTGGCCAGGATCCTGGCGTCCTGGAGCACCAAGGTCAGCCAGGGTGGAGGAAGTGCCCATGGCAGCTTGCCAGTCTGGGCATGAGGAAGGAGGAGCCAGAGCAGCGGTCCATCAGAGGTTCACTGATCGGAGGCTGTGCTCCTGGGTGGTTTCTGGACACCCCCCTTCCCAAGTTGACATGGCTAGGGAGTGGCATGGAGAAAAGGGACCTTCAGACTGTGTCATATGCCGGTAGCTGTCTGCTGAGAAGACACTACAGGGGTCCTGAGAGTGGAGATAGGGGTGGGGTGGGGAGAGGCAGGGCCTGACATCAGAGATCTGGGTGTGAATTTGGGGCTCTGGCAAGAAACAGAACTCACCCAGATGGTTCCAATGGAGAGAAAACTGTCCTGTTTGGGCAGCGTTAGGGGAATGCCCAAGAGATGATGGTGCTCTTGGTGACCAGCAACAGCAGGACAGCATGATCGTCCCCAAGGCTGAGAGGACTGGGTGGTGGGACAGCACTAGCAGAACCCTGTGAGAGCTTGGCATACAGGGAAGGAGTGGTACTCGCCTCCATGCTGGGGAAGTGGCAGAGGGAAGGAGTGGCACCGCCTCCATGCTGGGGAAGTGGCAGAGGGAAGGAGTGGTACCCACCTCCATGCTGGGGAAGTGGCAGAGGGAAGGAGTGGCACCGCCTCCATGCTGGGGAAGTGGCAGAGGGAAGGAGTGGTACCCGCCTCCATGCTGGGGAAGTGGCAGAGGGATGGAGTGGTACCCGCCTCCATGCTGGGGAAGTGGCAGAGGGAAGGAGTGGCACCGCCTCCATGCTGGGGAAGTGGCAGAGGGAAGGAGTGGCACCGCCTCCATGCTGGGGAAGTGGCAGAGGGAAGGAGTGGTACCCGCCTCCATGCTGGGGAAGTGGCAGAGGGAAGGAGTGGCACCGCCTCCATGCTGGGGAAGTGGCAGAGGGAAGGAGTGGTACCACCTCCATGCTGGGGAAGTGGCAGAGGGAAGGAGTGGCACCACCTCCATGCTGGGGAAGTGGCAGAGAGAAGGAGTGGTACTCGCCTCCATGCTGGGGAAGTGGCAGAGGGAAGGAGTGGCACCACCTCCATGCTGGGGAAGTGGCAGAGGGAAGGAGTGGCACCGCCTCCATGCTGGGGAAGTGGCAGAGGGAAGGAGTGGTACCCGCCTCCATGCTGGGGAAGTGGCAGAGGGAAGGAGTGGTACCCGCCTCCATGCTGGGGAAGTGACAGAGGGAAGGAGTGGCACCGCCTCCATGCTGGGGAAGTGGCAGAGGGATGGAGTGGCACCGCCTCCATGCTGGGGAAGTGGCAGAGGGAAGGAGTGGCACCCGCCTCCATGCTGGGGAAGTGGCAGAGGGAAGGAGTGGTACCCGCCTCCATGCTGGGGAAGTGGCAGAGGGAAGGAGTGGCACCGCCTCCATGCTGGGGAAGTGGCAGAGGGAAGGAGTGGCACCGCCTCCATGCTGGGGAAGTGGCAGAGGGAAGGAGTGGCACCGCCTCCATGCTGGGGAAGTGGCAGAGGGAAGGAGTGGTACTCGCCTCCATGCTGGGGAAGTGGCATACAGGGAAGGAGTGGCACCGCCTCCATGCTGGGGAAGTGGCAGAGGGAAGGAGTGGTACTCGCCTCCATGCTGGGGAAGTGGCAGAGGGAAGGAGTGGCACCGCCTCCATGCTGGGGAAGTGGCAGAGGGAAGGAGTGGCACCGCCTCCATGCTGGGGAAGTGGCATACAGGGATGGAGTGGCACCGCCTCCATGCTGGGGAAGTGGCAGAGGGAAGGAGTGGTACCCACCTCCATGCTGGGGAAGTGGCAGAGGGAAGGAGTGGCACCGCCTCCATGCTGGGGAAGTGGCAGAGGGAAGGAGTGGCACCGCCTCCATGCTGGGGAAGTGGCAGAGGGAAGGAGTGGCACCGCCTCCATGCTGGGGAAGTGGCAGAGGGAAGGAGTGGCACCGCCTCCATGCTGGGGAAGTGGCAGAGGGAAGGAGTGGTACCCGCCTCCATGCTGGGGAAGTGGCAGAGGGAAGGAGTGGCACCGCCTCCATGCTGGGGAAGTGGCAGAGGGAAGGAGTGGCACCGCCTCCATGCTGGGGAAGTGGCAGAGGGAAGGAGTGGCACCGCCTCCATGCTGGGGAAGTGGCAGAGGGAAGGAGTGGCACCGCCTCCATGCTGGGGAAGTGGCAGAGGGATGGAGTGGTACCCACCTCCATGCTGGGGAAGTGGCAGAGGGAAGGAGTGGCACCGCCTCCATGCTGGGGAAGTGGCAGAGGGAAGGAGTGGCACCGCCTCCATGCTGGGCAAGTGGCAGAGGGAAGGAGTGGCACCGCCTCCATGCTGGGGAAGTGGCAGAGGGAAGGAGTGGTACTCGCCTCCATGCTGGGGAAGTGGCAGAGGGATGGAGTGGTACCCACCTCCATGCTGGGGAAGTGGCAGAGCAGAGAGGGGAGGGGAGAAACGGCTGAGGAAGGAGGGGGTGAGCAGAATGTAACAAGCACATCTCTCCTCTGCTTTCCCTAGAGTGGGGGCCGTTATACTTGCCTCACAAACTTGGAAAGAGGATTATTGATAAAAAGAGTGAAGTTCTTGGCACAGGTCCTGGCCTGTGATAGCCTGCCAATACCTTCAGACTCGCGCCCCCCGCCCCCCCCCCCCCAGCCTCCGTGTCTCACATCTCTGAGTGGCTGTTGTAAGGAAGAAGGAACAAACATGTTCCTTCTTGACCGAGGGAAAGCCCAAGGTCAAATTGTGTAGCTGTCAAGATTCTGTGGCTCCGGTAACAGGTGTGCTCTGGCGGCTCGGAGTTCTGTCCCAGGAGGCACCAAGCCCCTTTAATACACACCTATTGTGTGTGAGAGCTGCTGTTCGGGGCTAGTGCTGCCTCTCTAATCTTCACCAATCTCACAAATGCAATTGATTGCTCCTTCCCAGTTTTGCTGGTGAGGATGCTGGCCTCAGAGGCTGAGGTCACCCGCCCAAGGTTGCCCTGGAGCCAGGCTATGTCAATCAGAATAGGCTAGGTTTTGCTGCTGTAACAAACCCCCTTAGCTCAAGACAACAAAGCCTTAGTTTTGCTCATGTTACATTTCCATCTGGGATCGGCTGGGGGCTCTGCTTCTCATTATTGTTGCTCTGGGACCCAGGCTGTCAAAACAACCACCATGTGATGCATATTGGTCTCACGGCAGAGGGAAAGAGAGACCTTTGGCTGGTCTCATATTACAGACTATTGCTTGGCCTGGAAGTTGCACACCTCACTTCTGCTCACAACTCATTGGATCAAACTGGTCACATGACCCCAACCAAACCCAGGGGCTTACATGGACAATCAGTGTTTGTCAGCAGGTGGAGAGCTGGAAATATTTGATGAAAGCGTTCCTAGCTACTGTGTGAGCTGTGCTTTATCCCAGGCCTAGGAAACCCAAGGGCCAGAGCTCTTCCCACTGCTCCTCGGGTGGCCTGTCTCAGCAGAGGCTGGCCAAGCACATGGCAGAGTGGGAGACGCCTCATGCAGCTGCCATCTCAGTTCCCTTGAAGGTCTTGTTCTGAGATCGTCTAAGCAGGATGCCAAGGAAGACAGAGATTTTCAAGAAAATTGAAGCTTGGGCAGGTGGAATAATTTCAGAAGATGAGGCAGAATGCTGAGGGCAGGAGAGAGGGATGGGGTTCTTCTCTGGCCTGCCAGACCCCTAGCTCTCTGTCCTTCACCTTCCTTGACCTGCTTCCCACACATGGAAAGCCCCTCACTGTTTTTGTAGGTGGGTTCCCTTCTCGAGGCTGTCTTCTCAGCTGCTAGTGCTCTAGGACAGGCTGGAAAGTGTGTCCTGAGGGGCCAGATGAGGTCACTTGCTGAGGCTGCTGGCAGTGGGCAGCCTGGTTCTTTCCCCTCCTGTAACCCCTGACTGCATCCTGATGGAATTACTGTACCCATCATCCCAATTCAATGGCACAATTTCAGGAGAAGTGTGATTCTGCATAGGGAACTTGGCAGGGTGAAGAAGAAAGTCAGCCTGCCCTTCCAGACGCCCTGCTCTGCGCCCGTCCGGGGGAGGACAGCATGCTGGCTGCTCCCACGTCCATCAACTCCTGTCCCTCGCAACTCCCCAACTGCCCATTTCACACAGGTCACTCTTCTTGAGAGGCTTGTCTTCACTCCCCTGTGCACACCACTTCCTCCCCCAGGCCACCAAGGACTCCATCTTGTGTGACCTTGCAGAAGCATTTGACATTGCTGGATATTTCCTTTTTCTTAGAATGTTCTTCCTCTTGGCTTTCTGTGCTTCCAAACTCTCCCCCTGCCTCACTGAATCCTCTTCTCAGTGACCTCCTCCGTGGGCCCTCCCTCCCCATCTGGCCCTCTGTGCCTGTGGGCTCCAGCGTGCCATGCACAGCTCACATGTCTCTTCTGGGTCATCTTGTCCCTACCTTGGCTTCCACTGGAGCTGATCCTTGGATGAATTCTAAATCTAGAGCTTTCTTGAATTCCAGATTTATTCATCCATTCATCACTTGGCTGTTTCATAAGCACCTACAACTTCATGTGGGCCTTTACCCCAGATTTGCCATTTGATCAGTAATTCCTGTTTTTGAAGGGCATCACCATCCACTAGCTGTCAAAGCCTAAAACCGGGAAGTCCTTCTAGCTCCCTTCCCCTCCTCACCTGCACAGGTGGTCCTGAGGAAACCTGGGAGTCCTTCTAGCTCCCTTCCCCTGCCTCACCTGCACAGGTGGTCCTGAGGAAACCTGGGAGTCCTTCTAGCTCCCTTCCCCTGCCTCACCTGCACAGGTGGTCCTGAGGAAACCTGGGAGTCCTTCTAGCTCCCTTCCCCTCCTCACCTGCACAGGTGGTCCTGAGGAAACCTGGGAGTCCTTCTAGCTCCCTTCCCCTGCCTCACCTGCACAGGTGGTCCTGAGGAAACCTGGGAGTCCTTCTAGCTCCCTTCCCCTGCCTCACCTGCACAGTTGGTCCCGAGGTCTCCCCTCTCCATTACCACTGTTCCTGTTTCGGATCTAAACTATTACAACAGGCTCTTTGGTGCCTGTTCCCTTCAATCCATCTTCGTGCTGTCACAGAGATTTCTAAAAATCTGGCCACATGAATTCTTTAATTTTTAAAAATTTCAGGGCTCCCATCACCCCAGTTTAAAACCCCAACCCCTAAGTAGGGAACATAACACGTTCGTGATCTAGTCCCTGCCTCTTCTACCCTGACCTCAGCACCCTATGCTCACCTCTGTACCCTTGTACACACCTCTTCTTTTTCCTGGAATGCCTTTCTCTGTCTCTTCCTTGTCTGGGTGGCTAATTCTTGTTCATTTTTTATGATTTAGCTTAGGTATCATTTGTTTCAGCAAATCTCTGGCTGTCCCTCAGAACAGGTGACCCTCCTCTGTGTTCTGTAGAGTCTGTATTTAAACATGATGTGGTAAGTTAGAGGTACCTCTCTGCCTCTCACCTAGTTGTTTTGAGAGGATCATGTTGGCCTCAGAGTCCAGCATGAACCTTGGTATCCATCTGGCAGCCAATCAATTCTTGTGAATAAATAGATAGACGAGCTGCCATGTCCTAAGTCCCTCGACTGTGGTTTCAAATCATAGAGTGACCTTAGAAATTATATCGTGCCATCATTCATTCCGTAGATGAGAACTGTGAGGTTCAGGAAGCTGAAAGCCCTCACCAGCCCACACGGTCATCAACAGAGTGAAAATGGGGATTGAGATGGGCGAACTTCCACAGGCCAGTGTGTTTTACATCGCGCAAGGTCATATCAAGTTTATTTCTTTTATTGATTTTATATAGAAACACTGAAAGTCCATTTGAAATAATTTCAAAAACAGACAAGAGAAAGGAAAATGATGGAATTAACCCAGAAATCGCACCACCCATCCAGACAACCATTGCTGATTACTTGGTATGTCAACTTCCCACCTTCTCCTTGAGCAGATTTTAAAAATGTTATAATCATACTATAAATATATTTCGCCTGTACTTTCTTTGAATTTGTTTTTGAATGCTTACTGATATTTGGTAAAGACTGCACAGTTGCTGTGTTTTTAGATGCATCATAGTATAATTCAGTAATCATATGTAACTGTCGAAGCTTAAGGTTAATTCCCTTTTTTTGCTATTTTAATTGTACTATTTAAAACATAATTACAGCATAATTTTTGGCTAATTCTTAATTATTTCTGTAGGATGTGTTCTTAGAAGTAGAACTGGTGGGCTGAAGGATATACTTTTCACATCTTGCCAAATTGCCTTCCAAAAAAGCCTGGCTAATCAGATTTTATTGTCACTGGTTTATTGTCTAGTCAAGGAGAGAGCAAACTGTTCCTGTTCTCACCGCGCCAGGGACTGAAGGACCTGCATTTGGTGGCAAGTTTCTTTCAAGCCACATGGCTGTCTGGTGGTTGTGATCTGGCAGTTTCCCTTTCTCCCACCTCAAAAAAAAAAAAAAAAAAAAAAAAAGAGGTCTTCCTTTGAATCTACAATGTTTGAAAATACTGGATTTAGGAACCATGTTTAGGATAACTGGCTCTCCCTTGAATGAGGCTTGGACTCTTATGCTTTGCTGCAGTCTCCACCTCTCCCTATTGTCACACAGCCTGCTTCTTTCATTTACTTGCCTGGCCCTGGAGGCATTAGGGTTTGTAACCCCTCTCTCACTTCCTTTTCCCCATTTAAAATTGGCCACCAGCAAAGAACTTAATGCTTTTTATTCTGAATAACCACAGAATTAATTTTTTAAAAAATGAATTCTATTTGTAGTAATAATATTCAGGTTAATCATTTAGGAAGTTGCTCAGAGGAACCCCGAATGTCTTTAACCAATATAAAATACCATGAATCACTTTAGACTCCACAGTGTATTATGTATTTAAAAACAGAAAATTAGACACAGGAGAATTCATCGTAACTCATTATATATGAAATATTAATTCTCTTCTGGCTTTCATATTATTTACATATTTAATAATATGTTAGCTACAGCCTTTGACTGAGAGCAATTAGAGGCCAGGGGCTGTCTCCTGCCTTAATCTTAAAGATGCCAAAATGTTTTGATGTTGTGGGAGAAAGCCTTGCTAAGGAGAGTTGGACATTGTTGCTTCCATTCCCTTTCTCATGAATCATAATTTGTTAACCATTATTTTCCTCCTAAACAGGCTATTGATGATTTTGGCTTGCTCAGTGAGAGTTCCGTTCCCCCATTCCTGTCCCTGTCCCTACTCTAGTGGGGAAGAGAATATTATGGCCATTTTGTTTTTACAAAAACACAGAGGCAAATATTAATTCAAACCAAGAAGCCCTTTTGTCTTCATTAGGTCCCCATAGGATCTCAGTTTTCTCATAAGGGAAATGGGCATCAAGGAACAGATGCTGTTAGATTGTCTTGAGGGTGAAGGGGGCTCATGTGGATGACTGCACAGACCCAGTCTCACACAGACAGCTTCCTGATGAGAATTTAGTGAACCTTCTCTTCCTGCCACAAGGATGAGTAGAGCCTCTGTCCTCAGAGCCATCTTGTTGCTTGTGCCAGCATGCAGTTCTTGCTGTCACGTTGCGGACAGTTCACACGAGTGCTGTCAGAAGGAGGCAGTAATGAACCTGTTCCTGGAGGCCACACCTGCAGAGTCCCAGCTATGCAGATTAGGGAAAGGCCATGGTGGCCTTGAGAGGTCAATGGGACAAGATCAGCCTTGACCTGGGACTGGGAAGGGTTTGGAGAGAGGCTCTAGAGAGAAGGGTGTGTACAACATGTGCAAAAGCACAGAACTGGTGGTAAGGTTGGTACAGAGGATGATTGATGGTGAACCTGTCAACCTGTGACATGGGTATGAGACAGTGAGTGGGCCGGAGGCGGGAGGTGGGAGGAGAATGTGTGATAGATGGTTTTAGGACCCTGGGGGCCCTGGCTGTTTGGATCAATGGAGAGAGTATTGGCCCAGCATGCAGAAGTTCCAGGTTCGATTCCCGGTCAAGGCACACAGGAGAAATGACCATCTGCTTCTCTCCTCCTCCCTCTTGCCCTTCTCTCCTTCTTCCCCTCCTGCAGCCAGTGATTCCAGCTTCAGCCCCAGGCACTGAGGATAGCTCAGTTGATTCAAGCATTAGCCCTAGATGTGGTTGCTAGGTGGATCCTGCTTGGGGTGCATGTGGGAGTCTGTCTCACTGTCTCCCCTCCTTTCACTTAAAAAAACCACAAAAAAAACCCCATGGGATATCACTGTTGTAAGAAACCTTGGAAAAGGCTAGAGTAAGGGTCATAAGTTGGTGAGCTAGACAGTGCACATTGCAGATACTGTGTTTGCTCCGCAGACTGTTAATTATATACTTTTGTTAATTTTTGAAAGCTTGTAGCTACAGCCTGCATCTCCCAATTTTCCTCAGTCCCTTCCACTCTACTCATGTACATTGCTTACCTGGTTCCTTCTCTCAACCAAGTTTCTCTTTTAGTTTTAAGAATGAAGGGAGAGTGATGTCAGAGAAATGGCGCCGTGAGGAGCGTGACTGACAAATCTCAAAATTTCAACAAGTTCATCAACCAGAGACAGAAAAATCTATCCTTGGAGCATATGGAAGTTCCACACACTGAAGGGCGAAGGTAGGATTGAGCGAAAAATTGACTAAATATATAATCAACCCTGAAGGAAATAAGTCGGACAAAGAAACACTCTGCCTTCCTCACTAACCTGAGCAAAGGCTGCTTTCACTTGGAACTGAGAGTCAGGGGCAGCTAAGGGTGTGGAGGAAGCGAGGCTGTGGCACGGACGTTGGTTCAAGCCGAGGAAAGAGTGTACCTGTGGTAGGTCAGCCCATGTGAGCAAAAGCCCGGGCGCTGCGAGCATCCCAGCCACCCACGCCATGAGCAACCGCCCACGCCATGAGCAGCAGCTGTCAGCAGCATGCGGGGAGTGTGCCAAAGCGAACTTCCCTACACCTGAGCTTCTCTGGGCAGGTGGGGCGCCTCACCCAGCCATTCAAGCTACAATTAAGCATCGGGGAAGGGGCGCGCGGGCAGCTTGCAGTCCTTTCTGGAGCAGATCAGTGGATCCAATCACTGAAATTAGCTTAACCCACAGGCTGCTCACCTCCCAACTGACCTATGTGGCTCTAATTGACAAGATCTCTCTCAGGTCAGCGATCCAAGACAAGAGGCGTGATATTTTTTAGTGTCTCTTGCTAAAGGGGTGGGAGCAACTTCTGAGTGGCAGAGCTTTCATACTCAGGGATATACACTAAAAAGAGGGACTTGGCCGATGTTAAGACCTCCTGTACTGCAGGCAGCAACTGGGGCATCTTCTTCCCAGCCAAAACAGGTTACAAAGTGCGGAAAGCCTGGGGAGAGTGGTCCCACAGAGTGCTAGGCATGCTGAACAGGCCTGGAGGCTCATAGAAAGTCACCTTGAGAGCAATTGGCTCCCAGCCCCACCTGATTATGCTGGCAGCTCTGACTGCCAGAGCCTTACCCAGAGCCCTGCATTGAGTGGGGTTAGAGTGGGGATTTGCCAGCTCTTTGAGCCTCTTACTCCCCAGGCAGAGGCAGTGGCAGCCTCATAGCTGGATCATCAGGCTGCTAATTCAGGAAGGAGAGACTAGGAGAGAGGCTCCAGGAAAACGGACTCTCTCATTGTCGGAGCCTGCAAACGCTAACAAGCCTTGACTACCAATGAGACTGAAGCCAAATATATGACATTACCGCAGAGTCTCATCAACTGCAAATCCCTACCTAAGCGTGCCACAGGGGCAGAGCCTAGGGTACAGAGTCACCGACCAGGAAGAGGGAGAGGAAAGAAAAAGGAAGAAGTTAACCTCTCAAGATCAAGAAAAATCCAGACTTTATAATTTGTTCCACTATTTTTATGTTTCTTTCATATTCTTGCCTTTATTATTATTATTTCTATTTGCTCCACCTTGGTCCTTTTATTCTCTGCCCGTCTTATTCTGTCCTCTTCTTGAACTACACTACCCATAAGTGTTACATTTTATTTCTTTTCTTCTTCCTTACTCTCCATAAGGGTTACACTCCAAAATCCTTAACTCTCTTTCTCTCTTTTAGTTTTTTTTTCTTTTTTCTTCCTTTCCTTTTCCCCTTTTTCTAATTCCTCCCTTTCTATTAGTTTCTTCTTTTCTCCTTTTACTTTTCTTCTCATTCAATCCTCATTCACAAACAAATTAGTTAATTTGGAACTCAAGGTTTTTTGTGGCATTTTGAGTGCTTTTTACTTCGCTTTTTAACTCATTAGCATTCCTCCCAACCCAGGATCTCCTTTCTATTTAGTCTTTGCTCCACTTATTAAAATAGTTATTTTTTTTCCATTTTCCTGTTTTCCTCTTATCCCTCTCATTATATATCTTAGTTGAACATCACTTACAAGCAAATCATTTTATACTTAACCCAAATTTTTTTCTTTTTTGCATTTTGTGAGTCCCTACTTCCTTTTTTGTCCCTTGAACACTTTCCCCCAACTCAGGCCCTCCGTTATAGGCAGTTTTTGTTCCACTTAGCATAATACAATTTACAGTTCATCACAATATTTTCCTAAGGAGAGGGGAGAAGAAGGGAAGAGAAGAAAGAAAAGGGGGGGGGGAATAATAAATTATTATTGATTTTTTTGTGTTTTTTTTCCAAATTTTTTTCCATTTTTAATTTATTTTTTATTTTTTTACTTTTTATTCTTTATTAATTATCATTAGTGCTATCAACAAGACCACCCTCAGATGCCATTAAGAAAAAGGAAATCTAATATCATGGATACAAAAGATAGAGAAGTAACATAGACAGATGTGGAAAAATCTATAGAGAAAAAATTTAATATATTGGAAACTTTGGAGCTAAATGACAGAGAATTTAAAATAGAAATTCTAAAAATACTCAGAGATATACAAGAAAACACAGAAAGGCAATTTAAAAAGCTTAGAAAACAACTCAACGAACACAAAGAATATATTACCAAGGAAATTGAAACTATAAAAACAAATCAAACAGAGATGAAAAACTCAAGTTATGAACTGAAAAACGAGGTAACAAGCTTAGCTAATAGAACAGGCCAGATAGAAGGTAGGATTAGTGACATAGAAGACAAGCAACTTCAGGCACAACAGAGAGAAGAAGAGAGAGACTCAAAAATTAAAAAAAAAATGAGAAAGCCCTACAGGAATTGTCTGACTCCATCAAAAAGAATAACATAAGAATAATAGGTATATCAGAGGAAGAAGAGAGAGAAAATGGAATGGAGAATATATTCAAACAAATAATAGATGAGAACTTCCCAAGCCAGTGGAAAGAACTAAAGCCTCAAATTCAAGAAGCAAACAGAACACCAAGTTTTCTTAACCACAACACACCTACTCCAAGGCACATCACAATGAAAATGGCACAAACCAACAACAAAGAAAAAATTCTCAAGGCAGCCAGGGAAAAGAAGAATACAACATATAAAGGAAGGCCTATTAGATTATCATCAGATTTCTCAGCAGAAACTCTACAAGCTAGAAGAGAGTGGACCCCAATATTTAAAGCCCTGAAAGACAGGAACTTTCAGCCAAGAATATCATGCCCATCAAAGCTATCCTTCAAGTACGAAGGAGAAATAAAAACATTCACAAATACAGAAAAGATGAGGGAATTTATCATCAGAAAACCCCCACTCCAGGAAATACTAAAGGGGGTTTTCCAACCAGATTCAAAGAACAAAACAAAACAAAACCACAAGTAAAATCTCCACCAAGAACACAATAAAACCAAATTTAAACTGTGACAACAAAAGCAAAAAAAAGGGGAAGAGGTCGGAGATTAAGAGTAGCAAAGGATGATGAGGTGCAGAAACACTCATAAGATAGGGTACTACAATGAATATGGTAGGTACCCTTTTCATTACTTAATGGTAACCACATTTAAAAAAACCACCACAGAAGCACATGACATAAAAAAGGTAGCAACAGAGGAAAGAAGTATGGAATACAAGCAAAAACAAATGATAGAAAAACAAAAGAGAGAGTCAAAGAAGATACAAAACTAATAGAAAGCAATTTATAAAATGGCAATAGGGAACCCACAAGTGTCAATAATTATACTAAATGTAAATGGATTAAACTTACCAATAAAAAGACACAGAGTAGCAGAATGGATTAAAAAAGAAAATCCAACTGTATGCTGCCTACAAGAAACACATCCAAGCAACAAGAATAAAAACAAATTCAAAGTGAAAAGCTGGAAAACAATACTCCAAGCAAATAACATCCAAAAAAAGCAGGTGTAGCAATACTCATATCTGATAATGCTGACTACAAGACTCAAAAGTACTCAGAGACAAAAATGGTCATTTCATAATGATTAAGGGGACACTGAATCAAGAAGACATAACAATCCTTAATATATATGCACCAAACCAAGGAGCACCAAAATATATGACAGCTACTTATTGACCTAAAAGCAAAAACTGACAAAAATACAGTCATACTTGGAGACCTCAATACACTGCTGACAGCTCTAGATTGGTCATCCAAACAGAGGATCAATAAAGATATATTGGCCTTAAAAGAAACACTAAAGCACCTGGATATGATAGACATCTACAGGACACTTCATCCCAAAGCGACAGAGTATACATTTTTCTCTAGTGGACATGGAACATTCTCAAGAATTGACCATATGTTGGGCCACAAAAATAACAGCAAATTCAGAAAAATTGAAATTGTACCAAGCATATTTTCTGATCATAAAGCCTTGAAACTAGAATTCAACTGCAAAAAAGAGGAAAAAAACCCACAAAAATGTGAAAACCAAACAACATACTTTTAAAAAATGAATGGGTCAAAGAAGAAATAAGCGCAGAGATCAAAAGATATATACAGACAAATAAAAATGACAATACGACATATCAGAATCTATGGGATGCAGCAAAAGCAGTAATAAGAGGGAAGTTCCTATCACTTCAGGCCTTTATGAACAAACAAGAGAGTGCCCAAGTGAACCACTTAACTTCACACCTTCAGGAACTAGAAAAAGAAGAACAAAGACAACCCAAAACCAGCCGAAGAAAGGAAATAATAAAAATCAGAGCAGAAATAAATGAAATAGAGAACAGAAAAACTATAGAAAAAATTAATAAAACAAGGAGCTGGTTCTTTGAAAAGATCAACAAAATTGACAAACCCTTGGCAAGACTCACCAAGGAAAAAAGAGAAAGGATACATATAAACAAAATCCAAAATGAAAGAGGAGAAATCACCACAGACATCACAGATATACAAAGAATCATTGTAGAATACTACAAAAAACTATATGCCACCAAATTCAACAATCTAGAAGAAATGGATAAATTCCTAAAACAATACAACCTTCCTAGACTGAGTCATGAAGAAGCAGAAAGCCTAAACAGATCAATTAGCAGGGAGGAAATAGAAAAAACTATTAAAAACCTTCCCAAAAATAAAAGTCCAGGCCCAGATGGTTATACTAGTGAATTCTATCAAACATTCAAAGAAGACTTGGTTCCTATTCTACTCAAAGTCTTCCAAAAAATAGAAGAAGCAATACTTCCAAACACATTTTATGAGGCCAACATAATCCTCATACCGAAAGCAGGCAAGGACGGCACAAAAAAAGAAAACTACAGACCAATATCTCTAATGAATACTAATGAATACAGATACTAAAATACTAAACAAAATACTGGCAAATCGAATACAACAAAATATTAAAAAAATAATACATCATGATCAAGTGGGATTCATCCCAGAATCTCAAGGATGGTTCAACATACGTAAAATGGTTAATGTAATACACCATATCAACAAAACAAAGAACAAAAACCACATGATCTTATCAATAGATGCAGAAAAGACATTTGATAAAATACAACACAACTTTATGTTTAAGACACTCAACAAAATAGGTATAGAAGGAAAATATCTCAACATGATAAAGGCCATATATGATAAACCATCAGCCAACATCATATTAAATGGCATAAAACTGAGAACTTTCTACCTTAAATCAGGAACAAGACAGGGTTGTCCACTCTCTCCACTCTTATTTAACGTGGTGCTAGAAGTTCTGGCCAGAGCAATCAGACAAGAGAAAAATAAAAGGCATCCATATTGCAAAAGAAGAAGTAAAAATATCACTTTTTGCAGATGATATGATCCTATACATCAGAAACCCCAAAGACTCCACAAAAAGATTACTAGAAACAATAAACTAATACAGTCAAGTTGCAGGATACAAAATTAACTTACAAAAGTCCATAGCCTTTCTATATGCCAACAATGAAATATTAGAAAACGAACTCAAAAAAATAATCCCCTTCACAATTGCAACAACAACAAAAAAATACCTAGAAATATACATAACAAAGAATGTAAAGGACCTATATAACAAAAACTACAAAGTATTGTTAAGGGAAATCGATAAAGATAAAATGAGATGGAAAAATATTCCTTGTTCTTGGATAGGAAGAATAAATATAATCGAAATGGCCATATTATCCAAAGCAACTTATAAATTTAATGCAATTCCCATAAAAATTCCTATGACATTTTTTAATGAAATGGAACAAAAAACCATCAGATTTATATGGAACTATAAAAAACCCTGAATAGCCAAAGCCATCCTAAAGAAAAAGAATGAAGCTGGGGGCATTACAATACCTAACTTCAAACTCTATTATAGGGCCACGACAATCAAAACAGCATGGTATTGGCAGCAAAATAGACACTCAGACCAATGGAACAGAATAGAAAGTCCAGAAATAAAACCACATATATATGGTCAAATAATTTTTGATAAAGGGGCCAACAACACACAATGGAGAAAAGAAAGCCTTTTCAACAAATGGTGCTGGGAAAACTGGAAAGCCACATGCAAAAAAATGAAACTCGACTACAGCTTGTCCCCTTGTACTAAAATTAATTCAAAATGGATCAAAGAACTAAATATAAGACCTGAAACAATAAAGTACATAGAAGAAGACATAGGTATTAAACTCATGGACCTGGGTTTTAAAGAGCATTTTTTGAATTTGACTCCAAAGGCAAGAGAAGTGAAGGCAAAGATAAATGAATGGGATTACATCAGACTAAAAAGTTTTTGCAGCAAGAGAAACTGACAACAGAATAAACAGACAGCCAACTAAATGGGAAATGATATTTTCAAACAACAGCTCAGATAAGGGCCTAATATCCAAAATTTACAAAGAACTCATAAAACTCAACAACAAACAAACAAACAATCTAATAAAAAAAATGGGAAGAGGACATGAACAGACACTTCTCCCAGGAAGAAATACAAATGGCCAACAGATATATGAAAAGATGCTCATCTTCATTAGTTATTAGAGAAATGCAAATCAAAACTACAATGAGATACCACCTCACACCTGTTAGATTAGCTATTATTAACAAGACAGGTAATAGCAAATGTTGGAGAGGCTGTGGAGAAAAAGGAACCCTCAGACACTGTTGGTGGGATTGTAAAGTAGTACAACCATTATGGAAGAAAGTATGGTGGTTCCTCAAAAAACTGAAAAAAGAACTACCTTATGACCCAGCAATCCCTCTACTGGGTATATACCCTAAAAACTCAGAAACATTGATATGTAAAGACACATGTAGCCCCATGTTCATTGCAGCATTGTTCACAGTGGCCAAGACATGGAAACAACCAAAAAGCCCTTCAATAGAAGACTGGATAAAGAAGATGTGGTACATATACAGTATGGAATACTACTCAGCCATAAGAAATGATGACATCAGATCATTTACAGCAAAATGGTGGGATCTTGATAACACTATATGGAGTGAAATAAGTAAATCAGAAAAAACCAAGAACTACATGATTCCATACATTGGTGGGACATAAAATCGAGACTAAAAGACATGGACAAGAGTGTGGTGGTTACTGGGGGTTGGGGGTAGGGGGGGCGCGGGAGGGAAGGAGTGAGAGGGGAAGGGGGAGGGTGAGTGGCACAAAGAAAACTAGATAGAGGGTGACGGAGGACAATCTGTCTTTGGGTGATGGGTATGCAACATAATTGAATGACAAGATAACATGGACATGTTTTCTTTGAATATATGTTCCCTGATTTATTGATGTCACCCCATTAACATTAATAAAAATTTATATATATATATAAAAAAAGAATGAGGGAACTGGAGTCTCAAGAGGGGGAATTATTTGCACTAGTTACCAGCATCTGGTCCAAGACCCTGTGGATAACGGGGCCCCTCCAGGCCCTGGAGAAGGGCAGTGAGGTCTTGGGGTCAGGGCACTGTACAGCCATGGGCTATGCAGTTGACACTGTGGCGTGAGCACAGGCTGATGTCTGGTCACCAGAGTCCTGCAGCTCCTCATGAAACGCAGGCTTCCCAGGCTGTGGCTGCCTTGCTGCATCCAACAGCAGCCTCCCACCCCCACCTAGGAGCCTCAAGCTTCTCTCCTCTGCTCTGTTCCTAGTGGGACACTGAGACACTCGCATGTTTCCAATTACATCCTCACATCCTGACAAAGAGTTCCTGGGGGGCTTTTAGAAAAGAGTGTCCTAGCTTTTCCAGCATGAGGCTCAACAGCCTGTGTGATTCAGGGGGCCTGGGCATATACATAGTGCTCTCTCACCTTATACCCTAAATGAGTCCATCAGGATTAATGTCACACTAATGAATGCAAGAGGAATTAAGCATGATTTGTTGCTTGTTTAAAGCGCTTCCAGACATCACCCATCCATCACAGTCATTCTCCAGAAACTGGAGCCCCATGAGCCTATGAGATGGTGATGGAGAGAGCCAGCCAGCCTCCCCGCTTCCTCTCAGCAGCCTGGGCTCTCATCCCATGGAGCAGCAGGGCTGGGACAGAGGCCAAGGCTGGTGCAGCGTTCAGACACACCAGAGATAAGAAGGACGCAACAAACTGTGGTGCCAGGAGTAACCCCCATCCTCACCCGGAGTTTCTGAATCTTTACGCACGTTCTCTCCCTTTTCAGCACTAGGGCTGTGGTTTGGGGAATAAGGGCTGAAAGGAAGCCCCCGTGTTGCAGATAGAAAAATTGAGTCAGGGGTTCAATGATGCCTCCAGTCTGTAGCAGTTGAATAATAGTTCTGGTTCTGGTCCTGCTATCCATGTGCTTGCTGTGTGACCTGGGTTTGGTTAACATCCATTTATGGGCCAGAGTTTCTGCATTTGTAAAATGAGAGAGTTAGAATGGACAGTGTCTTTCCTAAAATTCTAACCAATCCAATGTTTTAGAGGACATATAGTTTTTAAAGATAAACAAAACTCTATTTCATTAAGATATAATTCACTTTCCATAAAATTTACCCATTTAAAGTACAGACTTCAATGGTTTTGGATGAATATGTGCAACCATAACCATAGTTAATTTTAGCACATTCTCGTTATCTCAGAAGAAACCCATTCCCTTTGGCTATCATCTTCCCTGCTTTCCCAATCTTTACCCCCAGTCCTAACAAACCCCAGAAACCACTGATCTACTTCCTGTTTCTATAGATTTGCCTACTTTGATTTTTCATATCAATGGTATCATATAGTATTGTGGTCTTTTGTAATTGGCTTCTTTCACTTAGCACAATAATTTCAAGGTTAAACCATGTTGCAGCAGGTAGCAGTATTTAATCCAATTTATGGCTGAACAGTCAAGGCTGTTGATGGACATTTGAGTTGTATCACCTGTTGGCTATTATTGATAATGCTATTATATACATTTGTGTACATTTTGTGTGGGGAGATGTTTCCATGTCTCATGGGCACATACCTAGGAGTGAATCTTCTGGGTGTTTAAGTTTTTAAGGAACTGCCAGACTGTTCTCCAAGGTGGCTGCACCATTCCTGCAGTGTGTGAAGATTCTAATTACCTGACATCTTCGCCAATACTTATTTGACCTCAATTTTAGTCATCCTAGTGGGTGTGAAGTGATATCTCATTGTGGTTTTGATTGGCATTTCCCTGATGACTAATGATATTGAGATTTTTTCATGCACAAATAAACCAGTAGGCCATTTGTATATCTTATTTGGAGAAATGTCTATGTATAGCCTTTGCCAATCAAAAAATTGGGCTACTTTTTGTTTTATTATTGAGTTGAAAGTTGTCTTTATATATTTGAAATACATGCCCTTATCAGATATTTGATTTGCAAAACTTTTCTTACATTGTGTGTTGTCTTTTTATGTTCTTGATGGTGTCCTTTGAAGTACAAAGGTCTTTCATTATGAGAAAGTTTAGTTTTTTTATATTTCTTTTGTTGCTGTGATTTTGGTGTCATACCTATGAACCTTGTGCCAAATACAAGATCGTAAAGATTTACTGCTATGTTTTATTTACTGCTATGTTTTCTTCTAAGAGTTTTAAAGGTTTTGCTCTTACATTTAGATCTTTGATCCATTTCAATTTGATTTTTGGACATGATATATAGTAGGGGTTTAACTTCATTTAAAAAATTTTTTTGCACATAGTTAACCATTCATCTCAATACAATTTGTTGAAAAGACTATTCTTTTTCCCATTGAATGGTGTTGGCACTCTTGATAAAAATCACAAGTTGACCACAGACATGTGAGTTTATTTCTGGACTCTCCATTCTGTTATTTTATGTCTATTCTTATACCAATAATTATACCACACTGTCTTGATTACTGTTGCTTTGTAGTAAGCTTTGAAATTGAGTAGTATGAGTTCTCCAACTTTGTTGTTCTTTCCAAGATTATTTGAGCTATTCTGGGTCTCATGCAATTCTATCTGAATTTTAGAATCAGCTTATAAATTTTTACAAAGAAATCAGCTGATGCTGTATTCTGATTGGGATTATACAACCTTTGTTAATAGGTTTGAAAAATATTGCCATTTTAACAAAATTAAGAACATGGAATATTTTAAAACCATATCTTGATTTTTTTCAACAATATTTTGTAGTTTCAAAGTGTATTTTTTTTACTTTTATTGTTAACTTTATTTCTAAGTATTATTATTTTTTTGATGCCATTGTAAGTGGAGTTGTTTTCTTAATTTCAGTCTTGGATTGTTCATTGCAAATATAGAAAGAATTGTTTTTTGTATATTGATCTTGTATCCTGTTACCTTGATGGACTTAATAGTTCTGATAGTTTTGTAGTGGATTTATTAAGGTTTTTTTCTATATACAAAATCATTTTATCTGCAAACAGAGATAATTTTCACTTTTTTTCAGTCTAGATAACATTTATTTATTTATTTATTTTTGCCTAATTGCCTTGGTTAGAACCTTAAGGACAATGCTGAATAGCAGTGATGAGAGTGGACATCTTTGTTTTGTTCATGAATAGGGTAAAAGTATCCAGTTTTTATTAAGTGGATGTTAACTCTGGATTTTTCATAGATGCCCTTTATCAGTTGGAAGTGATTTCCTTATAGTTCTAGTTTGATGACTTATATTTCTCATTTATGGATTTTTGTCTAATGCTTTCTTTGTATCTATTGAGATAATCATGTGATTTTTGTTTTTTATTCTGTTGATATGATGATTAATTGATTTTCAAATGTTAAACCAACTTTGCATCCATGGGATAAATCCCACTTGGTCATGGTGTATAACTCTCTAGATTTAGATTTAATTTTGCAAGATTCAGTTTGCTAGTATTTTGTTGAGGATTATTGTATCCATATTCTTAAGATATATTGATCTGTAGTTTTCTTGTGATGTCTTTGTTTTTGGTAATACTGGCTTCATAAAGAGCTGAGAGGTATTCCCACCTCTTCTATATTTTGGAAGGATTTATGAAGAATCGGTATTAGTCCTTCTTTGAATGTCTGGTAGAATGTAGCAGTGAAACTACCAGGGCCTAAGGTTTTCTTTGGAGTGTTTGGAGGGTAGTTTTAAAATTATTGATTCAAACTTATCATTTGTTTCAGGGCTATTAACATTGTCTATAGAGGGCACATAGTTTTGTGTGGGAGGCCCTTCCACAGCTAAAGGCATCTCAGGGACCAAAGGCTCCATGGGTGATTATGGTCACTGGTGAATCCCTAGTGCCATGGCAGGAGACTTCTGGTTGAGTAAACACCTGGCATAGACTGAGGGCAGCCTGCAATGTAGGTTGGTCAGTCTACCAAGGCTGAGGAAGACTCTGCAAGTGTGCTTGCATAAGTGAGAGGGGTGGGCAAATATAGCTATTCTTGGCAAAAGGATTTCCAGTCACGAGCCTAGCCAGTATCCTCTTGCTCTTTTCCTACCCCTTCAACCTTCTTCCCAAATGGTGGCTGTGTCCCTAGGGCTCTGGGTCTTTTTAAACTCTCTGTCTTATCACCATATATTCCCAGTGCCCTGTGAAGCTTGCATTTGTATGGTAGTGAGTTGAGCTGGCCCTGGAGTTCTCAGGCTTATTTGTTAAATGGAATAATTGCAGCGATGCCTGTTCATTTTTGTTTATAGGCAACCAGCAGGCAGACCTTGTCTAAAGGGAACCAAAGGGCCCAAACTCTTCTATCTGAAAGTCCACTTGTCTAAGTCAATGTACATCAGGTGTCTTAACCATTGGCCACTAATACATAGCACTTATAGAACTCTATGCTATATGCAAGGCATTGTGGAGGATAACGAAACATAAGGCACTTGGTCCCTGCCCTGGATGCTAACAATGCAGTCTATGGAACAGAACAGTGGATTCAGTGGAAAGAGTCCTCTCTATTTCAACCCTGCAATGATTATCATTGTTATCCTTATATTCCTGGTTCCAGTAAGAAGGCCCAGCCTGCTAATGCCATTTGGTACAGGGACTACATAGGAAACCCTCTTAGTCCTCTAGGCTTCTCGTGTTCTCCGCTCTTTTTGGTGGGTGGTCCAATTTCTGAAATACACCCAGTTTCATTTGACCTTGTATACTTGCAGTTGTCTGCCTTAGCCAAGGCATCACTGTCTACCAGCCCTTACCTCTTGCAAGATGCCTGGACATTAACCTGGCAGCCTTTGCCAGCCTTTCGTTTTAGTGCCAAACCCAACAAGGAAAGGTAAATGGGACACACACACACCACACATACACATGCCATACACATGTCACACACACTAGCATTTCTCCACAAGTGAAGAACCTCCAGGTCCCATCCCTTACCATCCTCTGTGGCTTAGTGGTTGGAGACTTCGGTAGCCTCTTCATGAGACTACATTTCCATATTGGCCTCAGAGAGGGGCCATTTTGGAAAAAAAGCCAAGAGATTTGGCCTAGTTCAGCTGAGCTCACACGGGAGCTGGGTGTTATCTCAGGTATTGTTGGATGAGTGGGCTCCCCAGAGGAGCCATGAGGGATGGGCATTCTCTGTTCAGGAACTGGAATCGAATCCCCACTAGGTGCATGTGTGCTGAGCAGATGGGGTAGGAAGTGACATCATTAACATTTAGGTCTGGGATGGGAGGATGCTAAAGATGGTTTCTGCCTGCAGGGGGAGGTAATGAGCCCATATTCTACAGCCCATCCTCTTGCAGTGCTGGCTCTAATCCTGCAGAAGGCATTCTGGAAGTTCTGCCCTCATGTTCTATCAGCATTTTCAGCCCTGACCCAGGGGCCAGCACCCTAGGGCTGGCAGTCATTCTAGTCAAGCCAGAGATAGCTGCAAAGCTTTGAAAGGTCAGCTAGTCAATCAGCTATATTAGTGAGACCTGACTCTGTGCCCAGCATCCCTATAGGCCTATGTTTCTCAACTCAACTGGGGGATATTTTGTCCTCCAGGGAACATTTGACAATGTCTAGAGACAATTTACATTTCACAATTAAGCAGGGGAGGCTGCCATTGGCATCTAATGGGTAGAGGCCAGAGATGCTGGTAAACATCCTATAATGCACAGGATAGACAACAAAGAACTATTGGGCCCCAAACGTAGTGGTGAGGCTGAGAAACCCTCCTGTAGACACTGGGTTTCCAGTCATGCTCCATCTAGGCCAAACCCCTGCCTTCAGGAAGGCTAGCTCCGGAAGGGGTAGACAGGCAGCCAATGAAGCAGGCCCCTTCCTCCAAGTTGCATCCCGAAGATAGTTCACTTGTTAGTCCATTTGTTCAGTTTATTCATTTACTCATTCAACCTTCATGTGTTGAGAAGAAATGTGGACACAGAAATGCCATAGATACGGTGCTTGCCCTCAAGCAGTTTACGTCCAGTGGGGAACCAACACAAACACACAAACAGACAAACAAATACAAAATACACAACATGCACAGAAATACATGCATACAAGCACACATACATACACACAATAACACCTCCACAAACACGCCACACCCACACAGACACACAATTTTAGTACCAAGCCTTAAGGGCTGTGATAGAGTAATGACATGGGATTGTAAGAGGAGGAGGGGTTTATAGCTCAGCCATGAGGGTAGTCAAGGAAGGCTTTCTGGGGGAAGTGAGCTGAGTGTTAAAGGACAGGGAGACTTAGAAGGTAGAAAAGCTAGTCTCCTAATGAGGAACTCTTTGTAGATACCAACAGAGAGCATTCACTTTCCTATGGGCTCCAGGAAGCCCTCGCTTGGCGGCAGAAACCTGCCACCAGCCCTCAGCAGCTGCCACACTAATCCCACCTTCTTTGTCCGTGTCCCTCTCATGGTGTCTTCAACTCCTCGGTGAAATTGCATTGCTAACCTTGGCTGCCTCCACCCCTCCATCACTGCCAGGAGAAGCCATCAATTCCCTGACCCACCCTCAGCACCCCAGCTAGGAGTCAGATGGCAGCCTTAATTATTTTTCTAATAATCAGAGAGGCTTGGTGGGAAGGGAGAGGGGGGAGGGAAGAGCACTGTGGCCCCAGGGCTTTAAATGTGACTGGTGCTCTTTCATACCTTTTGATCGCCTTGCATATCTTGTCTCTCACATGTAAACAGTATTAAAAATAATGAAAGGCCAGGCCCAGAAGGCCTCACTATAGAGTCCACCGGGGAGAGAATCAAAAGATGTTCACAGCTGGCTGCCTTGAAAAAGCCATAGTGGAAGGTGCCAGGAGTCTGGGTCAGCAAAAATGGATCCTTGTAGTGGCTGTTTCATTGTCTGGCTGGGTGGCCTCAGGTAAATCAATTCACCTTCCTGGGCCATATGTACCTCATCTGTGAAATCCAGAGGCAGCCTCATCCCCAGGATATCTCATTATACAATAATAACATCTGGTGACATCACTGGTCTTTAACTGATAAGAGCAAAGCCAGAAATTTGAAAGGAAATTTTTCTGCATTTTCTATCTGTCCCTCATCACCCATGTCCCCCAGAGGTATTAGTAGCCATGTCTGATAGCTGATGGGACCGGCTGAGGTCAGTAGAGTATATATACATCAGCCTTCTCCAAATGAGCTAGATGAGTTTATGCTCTGCAGATTTACCTATTCCCATTGCCTGGACTGCCCTTCTCACCATCTCCCCTCCCTTCCTACAAGTGGGCATTCCATTAAGGTCCTGTTCAGTGGCATTCCCTCTGGAAAACTTCCTTGACTCCTGTCTGGCATTTCTTCTGATCCCCAATAAATTATGCTTGTTTCTCTGTTCCATCTTTACTGTTGTTCACCTTTGTGTTCCTGGCCTGTGACCAAAATTCAGTAGCACAGAGTTTGTCTAAAATAGTACAGTAACTACCATCTCACCATTAGGTGAGTTTGACCCGAGTTAGTTATTCTTATTAATAACACATTTCAGCTAATTCCTCTGGAGTGTATCTAGGCATGTCTGTAGCTAGGACACAGGTGTCATAGAAGAGGGTTGTGCCTGGGAATGTCAATGTTTGCATGCATCGGAGTAGAAGGAAGGATGAAACCAACGCACTGACAGAGGTGGTTTAAGGAGATGGTCACAGACACCTTCAATTGAGTTCATTTAATTGCCAAGAATAAAGGTCTGCTCAAGCACCTCTTAAAGTAGTTTTGTTAAAGGACATGAGGCTTTCATGCAGCCTCAGAGACTGGATTTTCTCCCCAGTGGGGCTTCACAGGGACTTGAGACTGAAGGGTAACTGCATGTAGTATGGTGCTTCAGGGAGCAGCCTCTTTCTGTAAGGTGTTCTGACTTCTCCTCACGTATTGGCTCTGCCCTGCTCTCTCCTTTGTCCTGCCTCCCACCTCACATCCTCACCTCTATTCTTAAGTCTTACGTACTAAAATGATGTAATTGAAACATATATTTCCTCTTGAATTTTTACTTAAAGTCAAGAAATATCTAAGGTCAAACACTTAGAAACTAAATAGTATGTTATTAAATAACGAATGGGTTAAAAAAAAGAAATATTTAAGACACAACTTTGGATGTGGATGCATGAGTTCTCTTAGCTCCTTTGGAGCTAGGGATGGATTTAAGCTCAACCTACCTAGCCTGGTGGATCAAGGGTAGCTACTGGGGTATGTATGCAAAGCAATGACCTGGAGCCCAAATACCTGGGTCTGCGCTGACTGATCAGGACCCTAAGTACTGAGCGTCATGTCTGCAAACCCCTGTTTGTCTGCCCTAGGATGGAGGTTGCATCCTGCTGACCCTAATACATAGGCACAATATTTTAATAGTTCCATCTAGCCTCAGAAATAATCAAATGTAACGATCTGTTAATTCTAAACTCTTTCCCTCTCCAGTCTCCAGGGACCTCAGTTCCCTCATCTATAAAATGGAGAGGTCTCTTTCTGCTGCTGGCTCTGTGCGTATACAGGAACTGGGCTGGCTGTGGGCCTCAGGTGTTCTTCTGCTGGCTGCCTTTGGAAAGCGGTTATCTCAGCCCTATGTTTGCACTCGCTTGGCCTGACACCCAGATCTCTGCATGTGAAACCTCTGGCTTATTATCTAGATCTGCCATTCTGGTGACAATAGCTAGATGCTTGGGAACAGCTGCATGAGAGCTTGACAAAGCTGGGGCCATCGTCACCCCACCCCAGACCAGAGATTTATGCTCATTGGCCAAGATGTATGAAGTTGTTACCCTGTGAATAGTTCCTGGGCAGCCAGGGTCAGCCTCAGGCTTTCAGAAGAACATTTGGGAGTAATTTTGCAAATAATCTACTTTTCTCTTCTTTTAGTAATTTGTGGAATTGCAAGGACCCAAGGACCCTCCCTCCCACTTGGCTATGAAGGCTGAGCAGGACTCTGCTGTCCCTGGTGTTCTCCTGGCGTGGTTTACACTCTGCAACTTGCAAATTACTGTAGGGAATATGGAAACCTGTGTAATGATATGAGGGAGAACGTTCCTGGCATTGATGTGGGATTCCCTGACCAGAGAACCCGAGACTGGGTAACTGAAGCCCATGCTCTGAGTGGCTATATAGCAAAAGTAACCTCCATGACAGAATTGGAAATAGCCCCACTGCCTGAGCAGATTGTGAGGCCAGGCTTTGATGAAGACGGAACCAAGGATCCCTGGGTTTAGACTTACACACAGCCCTTAGGAATTCAGAACTAAGGCAGAGTTGTCCCCCAGTGGGGGCCCTTTCCCACACAATGGGGTCCTGGTTGGGTGAGTAGAAGCTGGGAGCAAGCTAGGTTGAAAAACTTCGTGAGAGTAGGGCCTTTGTCTTTTCATCACTAAATCCTTAGCTCTAAGCATGGGCCTTGAAACTTTAGAGAGCCTTAAAATTTTGTTCAATGATTGAATGAATGATCAGTGAATAAATGAGTAGCTTTAGAATAAGTGAAGTGACAGTTCTATTCCATTTCACCCATGTTCTTCTCATGGCTTGTGCCTTGGTTTACCCAAAAGGGCAAGTAGTGTCTCACTACCAGAATGGTGAGGATGCATGCATATGTTGTATAAGGAGCAATCGAAAGAACAGGGAGCATCTAGCTGTGAGCACAAATACCCCTGTCTTCAGGGTTAGGGGATGGGAAGTGCGGAGAAGGCTGTTCTCCCTGGGACGACAGGTTGAAAACCAGGACCCATGGGTAGAGGCAGATCTCAGTTCTACTTAACACCAGTCACTCAAATTTATGGAGCACTTGCTACACACCAGGCACTATTCCTGTTGCTATTGGAGATGGAGAACGTGAAGACTTAGACGTAGTGTGATGGTTAATTTTATGTGGCATTTGACTGAATCATAAATACCCAGATATTTGGTTAAACTTATTTCTGGGTGAGTCTGTGAGGATGTTTCTGGAAGACACTGGTCTTTGAATCAGTGGACTGGGTACCACAAATTGCCCTCTCTAATGTGAATGAGCCTTGGCCAGTCCATTGAGGGCCTGAATAGAACAAATAAACAAACAAAATGGAGGAAGGGAGGAGTCTCTCTTTCTATCTGATGGTTAGGCTGGGACATTTACCTTCTTCTGCCCTTGGACTGGGGAATTACACCATTGGTTCTTTTGTTCTCAGGCCTTTGGACTTGGACTCAAACTCTACCACTGCCTTTCCTGCATCTCCAGCTTGCTGCTGGCTGATCATGGGATCTCTCAGCCTCCATAATCACGCGAGCCAGTTCTGTATAATAAATCTCTCTGTGTACATGTATCTACCCGGTTGCTTCAGTTATTCTGGAGAACCATGATCAATACGCTTAGAGAATGTACTAGTTTCCTAGGGCTGCTATAAGGAATTACCAGAAACCAAAAACACAAAGTTATCCTCTCCTAGTTTTGGAAGCCAGAAGTTCAAAATCAAGGAGACAGGGCCACATTACCCCAAAGGCTCTAGGGGAGAATCCTCCTTTGTGTCTTCCAGCTTCTGGTGGCTGCCAGCAATCCTTGATGTTCCTTGGCTTGTAGACACATTCCGCCCTCACTGCCTGCTCCTTGGAGTGTTGATAATCCAGAATAATATCATTTCAAGATCTTTAATTTAACTGCATCCATGAAGATCCTATTCCAAATAAGGTCACCACAAATTTTGGGTGACATACCGTTTGGGGGATGTTGTGAACTGAGTGTGTCTCCCCAAAACTCATATGTTGAAGTTCTAACCTCCATTGTGATGGTATTTAGAAATAGGGCCTTTGGAAGGTAATTAGGGTTAGGTGAAGGTGGTCCTCATGAGGGTATTAGTGCCCTTATAAGAAGAGGTACCAGAGTGCTTTCTCTCTCTGCACACAGAAATAAGAGGCCATATGAACACATGGTGAGATTGTGGATGTCTATGAGCCAAAACAAGAGGCTTCAGAGTGAAACCTACCTTGCTGGCACCTCTATCTTTAACTTCCCAGCCTCCTAACTGTGAGGAATAAATATCTGTTATTTAAGTCACCCAGTCTGTAGTATTTGGTTATGGCAGTCCAAGCAGACTGACATGGGAGCCACCCCCAAGCCTCTACCGGGAGGGTCAGCAGTTGTCTAGGTCACTGGAAGCCTCAGCTCTTTGCCACTTCCTGTGAGGACCTTTGAAAGGCTTTATAACAATTTATCATGAGGGCACTTACCTAAGAGGTAGTGAAATTTTTTTTTTTTAATGAGGGGAAGGGAGATAGACAGACTCTCACATGTACACCGACTGGAATCCACTTGGCAACCCCTGTCTGGGGCCAATGCTCAAATCAACTGAGCTACTTTTAGAGCCTTAGGCTGATGCTCGGACCAACAAACCAATGAGCTATCCTCAGTGCTCGGTGCAGATACTCAAACCAACCAAGCCACTGATAGAAGGGGAAGAGGGAGAGAAGGGGGAGTGGGAGGGAAAGAGAAGCAAATGGTCACTTTTCCTGTGTGCCTTGACTGGGAATTGAAACTGGGACATCTATATGCCAGGCCGACGCTCTATCCATTGGGCAAACTGGCCAGGGCAGAGGTAACGAAGTTCTACTGTGAGCGTGCAATTGGACCCACTGATCCTGGGTAAGATGGTGGGACCCGTTTGAGTCCTGGAGTTCTGCAATGGTGCTGGACTGCCCTTCTTGCCTCTGTCCACTAGCAGGGAGCTCAGAACTTCCAGGCAAAGTCACCTCTGTGAATGGAACTTAAGGCATCTATTTAATATTTATAGAGGATGACACCTTCAACAGGAACCTGAGTCATGACCTCTGGGGGATGTTTCCACCTGTGGAAAGGGCTGGTATACATCTGGCTATCAGCTTTCCAGAGTAGAGAGAGGGTCAAGTCAGAGAAGGCAGATAAAACCTCCCACTGAATAACTCATACCCCAGAATGGGCTGGAAAGTTACAGGGATCTTTAAAGATCTCTGGCCCTTCCGCAAGACTGAGCATTGGGAAAGCTCCAGTTCATGCTTGGGGTGGGAGGGGAGGGTTTCTTAGAGCCATAGGCCCTGCTGGATTTGAAATCAGTGTCCCCCGCACTGCCCTCCCCAATCCAGCCTTTCCCCAGCCTTCCCTGGCATCTATAATTCCATTTGTTGTGCTCGAAAACACTGTGTTGGAAGATTTCATGTTAATGAAAGGGTTTCTTGATTAGGTTATGCTGTTACTGTAAATGTTCCCTCATTATCTATGTTATGGTAGGAATTTGAAAAAGTATAAATTCAGCGTCTTGCATAATTTATAAAACCTGAATGTTTCCTAATTAGTTCGGTTAGGTTAATGATGATGCAGCATCACTTCTTTCTGGCCCCTGCTAATGACCTTTCCCCTCTTCATTTTCAACACTTTTTGTTATTTACAAAACGCCCCACCAAATCCAACTAACAGCATCCAGAGTGGCACCATCTAGCTCCAGATGAGAGGGTGGAATGCCTCGGAAAATATGAATAGCTCCTTTTTTCTTTGCATGTCCCTCACCCTCCTTTGAGGCCAGAGGCGGCCTGCTTCAGGTAGGCCAGCGGGAGATTTGGCTGAAGCCCACCCCCTGAAGAATGCTGGGGAGGTGCATTCCTTTGGCATTTGCAGCCAGGGAAGTGAAAATGTTGGAGAAGGTAAGGGAGGGGGAAAAAATCCCTCTCAAAAGAATTCTAAAATAACATTTTGCATCCTCAAGTAATTCCCAGTTCTCCCTGGCAACCATTCATTTCTTTCGAACAGCAGAAATTTGCAATATGAAAGTGGATTGGCTTCTCTCTCCCTTGGGGCCCCTGTATCTCTTCATCCAGCGCCTTGGGTAAAAAGCAATGCATACGTTTACAATATAAATGTGATTTAATCGACCTCCCTGTCAGGGAGAAATGGCAAGCGTATCAAACAAGACCAAGATGTTAGAAAGAAAAATCATAAATTATTTCAGTGACGAGTTTCTGAGCCACCTCCCAGACTACTAGATGATGCTATATAAGGCTGTTCCTTGAAACAATAATTAAGATAATTCCGTATGACAAGGAGAAAAATGTCCAGCTTTGTATGAAATGTGCTTCACGTTAGCAAGCTGAATGCTTGGTATTGATTACACTCCCCCTGCCCCCCACAATCCCTTCCACCCCAGCCACAGCGATTCAAGGCTAAAATTAATTGAATGATGCAACATTTCTTTTCTTGCATCCTTATTTACCGCACATGCTTCCTAGAAGCCATGCAAAGTGGGCTGGCCTCTAATTCTCTAAATTGATCTCTTCCTCTGCTGGTGTCTCAGAGATGCACGTGTGTGCGCACACACACCCTCAGCTGGGAGTCCATTGTTCTCTGCTCTGGAAGGCATGATGTCGCCCCTCGGGGGCAGATTTGATGGACATATCAGCATAGCAGAGCCCTAACTTTCCATTACGAGGCCACTATGGGGGCTCTTCTGCAGAAATACAGCCAATGTCTTGGGGGAAATACAGTCCCCATGCTGACGGCCCTCCCCCCATGTCAGTCTATAGAACAGCACCTGGCCTCCATCTAGCAGAACATCCTTTCTCCCCTCCCCCTCCCACCTTCCCAGGGTAAAGGAAGGACCTAGAGAATACCATCCCCCTCCCCTCTTTCATTCTAGCTACCATATCTTCAAACTGTCACCTGCACCTCCTGTGAGAAGCCCGGCCGATTCCTGGCAGAGATGGTTTATGGCTGTGGCTCTGCAGGCTTCTCTGCGGCTCTATTTCATCCTGACTGCAGTCACTGCGGCAGCGGCTGCTAGGGAGTGAGCGCGGCCTCAGGTAGTTAATCCACAGTGAGGTCCCAGATGCCTGCAGCAAGGCCAATGCCTTCCCCTGCCTGGAGAAGCAGGAGCAAGGGCAGAGGCAGCTGCTGCAGGCAGGGAGCCCAGACCGGGAGCAGGGCGGGGGAGGGGTGCGTTCCAGGGTACTGGGACTTGATGGGTGACGTGAATGAGTCCCTTCTCTGAACCCCACTTCCTCAGAGGGTGATGGATTCAAGGCAGAAGTGAGTGTCAGGCATGTTGTGCATAACAAATAATTTTTTTAAAAAAAGCCTAACCAGGCAGTGGTGCAATGGATTGAGCGTCAGCCTGGGACACTGAGGACCCAGGTTAGAAATCCCAAGTATGCTGGCTTGAGCGTGGGCTCATCAGCTTGAGCACGGGGTCACTGGTTTTAGCCTAAGGTCTCTGGCTTGAGCACGGAGTCACTGGTTTGGCTGGAGCAGCCTCCCTCCACCGTCAAGGCACATATTAGAAAACAATCAATGAACAACTAAGGTGCTGCAAGTATGAGTTGATGCTTCTCATCTCTCTTTCTTCCTGTCTGTCTGTTTCTGTCTCTCTCTCTCTTGCTAAAACAAAAAACACACAAACAGAGAAACTGCCGGCACTTAGGTGACTGTGAGATGAATTAATGGTCTTGTGGTTTGACAACCCTGTTTGTGACAACCCAGGACCCTGCTCCCAGGGAAGCATGCTTTCCAGAATGACAAAAGAGAGCTCTTCTTTTCTGCCCCAATGCCAAGGAGGGGATGTGGCTCCACTGGGACAGGCACCAGAGCACCGTGGGCCCCTGCCCCGTTGTTTCCAGGAGGCACGCGAACGTCACCTGGCTGTGGTTATAACTCGGGAAGCCCGATGGAGACCACCAGATAGAATCTGAAGGGCCCAGGAGGAGAAGAGGCAGCAGTGGCCCCTGGAGCAGCCGCTATGGGATACGGACCATCTATGTGGACTCAGAGGGCAGGAGAGGCCAGACCCACTCCCAGGGAGAAGTCAAGGGGGGAGCATTGTCACCTGCTAACACCTACCCTTAAATTTGCCCATCACTAGGGCAGGACAGGAATGGGAGTGAGGACAGGTTACCCTGGCACTATAACATCAGTGGACAAACTCTACTCATTTAAGAACCACATGAATCATATCCGTTCTCCCTGCTCTGAGCACAGTGCCCAGATCCCCAGAACATAGTAAGTACTCAGTCAAGGAGGGGAGGAGGCTCTGTGTTGGGGGAGCACAACCAAAGCATGGTCTGGGGCACTTGAAGGCTATGGCACCTTGGGACCAGGTTGTTGAAAGTCAGTGTGCGGGGGCTGTTTACAGCCTGGGTTTCTCTCTCTGCCTTCCTTCTCCAGCGGGCTGGTGGAGCACTGGGGTGGCTTAGGTCTTGCTTTCATTGGCAGCCGAGCATCTGGCCTGAGGCCCAGCCCAGCCAGAGTCTGAATTGTCCTCCTCTGACCCCAGATGATTCATCAGATCCTCAGACATCATTGATTCCCCTGCACAGCCTGGTACTTTGCAGGAGCTCGACAGGGGCGCGCTGAGTGGTTGGCTGCTAGACGAAGAAACAGCCCTTCTCTGCTGATGAAAGAGCAATTATGACTTTAGGAGTCTGCAGTCTAGACAGGGAGCTGTCATGTCTCACACAAGTGGGTCTGGGAGCTGGTGATAGGAGATCGGGGGCTCCTAGGGAAGAGAAGCTGCGTTGGACATTGCAGGAGGGAGCCTGGGGGTGGGCAGGCGGTGGGCCGGGGTCTGTTTATTGCTTGGGAGAAAAAGCTTGAAAAAGCACCCATCCCTCTGCCTCCCTGCTCTGTGGGTCTTACACGCTTGTTTTTACACTATTTTTAAAATGCCTTTACACCATAGTTAAAACAACTCTTCTGTCAACTTACTCCCTTGAAAATAGTTGAAAAGATGACACTTGGGGAGAAAAGCCTTAGGAGGAATGTGTTCTTCTGGCTGTGTGTCTGGGAAAAGCCCTGTGCTCACTGACTTGGATTTTAATCCTGCTCTCTCCCCAGTTTCCTATGTGACCTTGGCCAAGTTACTGCACCGCTCTGAGCCCCAATCCCTCACCTGTAAAACAGGGTTAAGGCTCAGTGGTGCATAGGACTGGATCATTCCTAGAGTGTAGCCTCCCAACAGTGTGCTCAGCCATGTCCTCAAACAGTGGCCTGGGAAAGCTTCCTGGAGGAGGTGGCACAGAAGAGGGTTGCTGGATAAAAGGTGAAGCTGGAAGTTCAGCCACTGCAGGCTGAGCGTCTGTGTGAGTCCCACCAGCAGCAAGCCAGTTCCTTGGATTCTATCCTCATTGGTCGCCTCTCTGTCCAAAGGGCACCCATCCC
This sequence comes from Saccopteryx leptura, assembly GCF_036850995.1. Taxonomy (NCBI): domain Eukaryota; kingdom Metazoa; phylum Chordata; class Mammalia; order Chiroptera; family Emballonuridae; genus Saccopteryx; species Saccopteryx leptura. The sequence goes on from NC_089511.1 coordinate 79,799,663, forward strand.
TGTCCCTTTCCCTCTGCTCTGCATCTCTGGTCTTTACACATCAACCCTGCCCCTGCCCCTTCCTCCGGAAGCCTGCCTAGCTGGAGGAGGGGCATGGCCTCGGCTCCTAGAATTTGGGAGACTTATATTTGCTCTTTTTTGGCCACGGACAATTAGGATGACTCCAGCTTGGAGATAATTAGTAAATTATTATTTTTAGTTTCCATTTGTAAGGTGCTGCCCTTTGAGGAACCAGCTGATTTAGCCAGAGCTGGTTAATGGGAGCACAAGCAGCTCCCCTCACTCCCCATGTGCCTGGGATGCCAGAGTGAATAAATAGATGGGACCCGTGGGAGCTCTGCATTTGTGCAGTAATGAACCTCTTTCCAATGCACGGTGCCTGGTGCTCCCGGCTCACAGGCGGGGATCCTGGGAGCTGAGGAGCTGGGGACAGAAGGACATGGCTGGGTGGGAGGCTGGTTCTCCTAACCCCACTGCCCATGCCTCACCTCAGTCTCCCTCATCCTCTCTCTTCAGACATACTCTAGTCCAGGGGGGCTCAATCTCTGACCCGGGTCAGGATCACCTGTCAACACAGATCACTGAGCTCTACTGTAGCATGTCTGGTTTGTGGAGAAGGGGCAGGGTCCACGAATTTGCATTTCTACCAGTTCCTAGGGGCTGCTGCTGCTGCTGGTGCCAGAACCACCCTTTGAGAACTGCCTATCCGGTGGTTCTCTCTCCTGGCTGCACACAAGAGTCCTCTGTCTGGGGAGCTTTATGATTGATCAGTTTCTAGCTCCCTTTCCAAGCTGAGGTCTATTGATCTGAAGTGGGATCTGGGGTGGATATTTTTTTAAATCATTTTTTATTGCTTGATTTCAGAGAGAAAGGGAGAGAGAAGAAGAAGAAGAAGAAGAAGAAGAAGAAGAAGAAGAAGAAGAAGAAGAAGAAGAAGAAGAGGAAGAAGAGAGATACAGAGAGAGAGAGAGACTGGAGAGAGGGAGAGATATCAACTTGTTCCATTCATTTATGTACCCACCAGTTGACCCCTGTATGTGCCCTGACTCCTGTATGTGTCCTGACCGGTGATCAAATCTGCAACCTTGGCATATAGGGATGTTGCTTCAGCCAACTGAGCTACCCTGCCAAGGCTGAGGTGGACATTTTTAAAAGACTTCTCAGGTGAGTCTGATGTGTAGCTGAGATGAGAACACAGGCGAAGACCTTTCCTGTAACACAAGGGCCATCTTTCTGGGCATCAGAAAGCTCTTGATCAGTGGCCGAGAGGCTGAGCGTGGAGGCTGGTCCGTTCTGCTCTGAAACATCAGTGTCCCAGGCGTGTCGGGATCCCCCCTGCTGGGGAGGAGAGACGTTCTGCTCTGAAACATCAGTGTCCCAGGCGTGTCGGGATCCCCCTTGCTGGGGAGGAGAGATGGCCTGCTCTGAAACATCAGTGTCCCAGGCGGGTCGGGATCCCCCTTGCTGGGGAGGAGAGACGTTCTGCTCTGAAACATCAGTGTCCCAGGCGGGTCGGGATCCCCCTTGCTGGGGAGGAGAGACGTTCTGCTCTGAAACATCAGTGTCCCAGGCGGGTCGGGATCCCCCCTGCTGGGGAGGAGAGATGGCCTGCTCATCGACACTGCTCCTCTCCTCCCCTGTGTCTTCCGGAACAGGAGGTTCGGAGCCCTTCCTGCTTCCTTGTCTCCCATCAGTGAAATGGACTGATTTTGCCTCCTATTCTGCCACCAGGGGTCCACAGTTCCATCTCTCTGGTCAGGCAGGTGTTGGCAGCCACTGCGGTGCCTCAGCAGGCCACGGTTCCTGCCCTGTCCTTTAACCTCTGTGATCATGCGTGTGGAGCCTCAAGGTTCTCCCTGTGTTCTCAGGACTTGGGAAAACCATGATGAGGTTGGTTCAGTTTCTAAGCCCCGGTCCCTTCTGCCTTCACAAGCACAAGTCTCTTCTGCAAGCCTCCTTCCTGGAGAACCCAACAGACACTAAGGCACCACTTCCTGTGTTCGCATTTCCACCTCAAATCCCAGGGAACGTGGGTTAAGCCCTCCCAAGGACTCCCCCACCCCATCTTCAGACTGCAGCATTCAGCCAGCACTCAGCTGGGGGTAAGGGGGCAGCCCTACTTCCTGCAGGCCTCCCTGTCTCTAGGAACAATTCTCCTTGGGCCTTTCTTCTGCTTGGCCTGGCAGATCGCATCCTCTCACCACGATTTCACTCCTCCGCAGGCCGGAGTGCCCAGACCCTCTCCGAGTGCTCCTCGAGGGGGGGCAGGGTGAGGGGAGGAGCGTGTGGGAGCTGGCCCACCCAGCTGGCTGGGTGTGTTGTTGGCGCTCCTTCATCACCTCTGCAGGCCCCAGCAGCCATCCTGGGACCCAGGGGAAAGGTCCTTTCAGCATCTTATGATCTAACCACCACTGTCCTTTTCTCTTTTGTGTCTTTCTTCCCTTCCCACTCTGCACAGTTAGTGAGCCTGACTCTCTTGCCAGCTCTGTTCTAGATACTGGGAGGTGTAAACATGTTCTAAAAGTGGATTATCAAGAATTGGGGCACAACAGCTCCCCATTGAACTTACTGAGAAGTGGCAGACAGTCCTATTGTCACCTACACCATCTGATGCCCTCCAGGGGCTCCTGGTCTGACAGGTGATCAGAGTGTGAAAATAGGGTAATCGACCTGTCGGGGAGGCAAGCCCAGGGGTGTGGGAACACAGGATAAGGCCAACTCACCAAATTTGGGAGCTCATGGCAAGCTTCCTGGCATGGAAGAAGTGACACCCGAATGAGAGCTTGAAGGCTGAGTAAGAACTCAGCGCTCTGAGGGAATAAAACAGGAAAGGGCGCTGGTTGTTTGGGGACCTACGCAGGTGTTTGGTGTGACTGTAGCCTGGAAGACATGGCGGGAGGAGTGAGGGGCAGAGAGGAAGCTGCTAGGCATGCTCCGGACCAGGAGCACTCCTCAGGGGTGTCTCCAGGTGACCTGGGTGAGCAGCCCTTCCTCCCCACAAGGCTTCCGTTTTGAAGGGTCTGGTCAGTCACCTTCCTCCCGAGATGTGGAGCTCTAAAGCCCCTGTCACTTGTGCGGCCACCATTTCTGAAAGGGGATGTCTGGGCTGCAGCAGGGCTGAGGGGCAGTGGGCGGAGAGACAGGGTGGGTGAGAGGGGAGGCAGCTGCCTCGTCCTAATTCAGACCGGCTTGCACGGGAGGAGGCTATTTGTCTGGGACTCTGGCTATAACAGGAGTGGCAGAAATCTTGGCTGGGAGCTGAGGAATTCACAGGACTCGAATGACTTACCTAAAAGAAAAAGTAGAACAGCAATTACTTTTCAGAGGTGGGGCTTAGGCATGACATTTAAAAAATTGCCTGTTTTCATTTCTCATGTGTTTTAAGAGCATATGCTGCTTTTCGGTAGGGAAAAAGCCCACACTCATTCCACAGCTATTTATTCCACCCCAGGCCTTTGAGACCCCGTGGGTCTAGTGGCGCACCAGATGGGTGCCTCTCCCTCCCAGAGGGGATCTTGTCTCTTAGTTAGCCGGGTCTGCTGTGGTCTGGGTGCACTTCTTACACAACCTCATTAGTCTTGACAACGACTCTTGGAGATGGGCATAATTAACACCAACTTATAGACGAAGAACTGGAGACTCAGAGAAGTTAAATCTCTCGGCTTAGGTTACACAGTTGAGGAAACAGCTGGACTGGGACTCAAGCCCAGACACATTTGGTTCCAAAGACTGGTCCTCCGGTGTGGATTCTGTTGGTCTAGTAGTCACCTAGGCAGGCTTGATATGCCAGGCCAGACTCTTCCTCTGTGGGTCACCCTGGGGAAGTTACTCTGCTTGTCATAGCCTCAGTATCCCTGCCTGTAAAATGGGGTAATTGCATGTCCCTCCCAGACTGGTAAGGAGCAGAGAGGATGGACTGAACGTAAGTTACTACAGACAGTGCCTGACGCTAATGGCAGCCTGGCCAGTGAGAACTGCTAATCCTAGCAGATGGTGGTGTGAGATGGTGTTGGGTCTCCTGCTTCCTGAACTAGCGGAGGGTCCACTTCTCTATCTGCTTCCAGTTCCTGGCTTTGGAAGATACAGGTTGTAGCTTGAGCCACTTTACTCAGACACAGAATGGAATCATTATGGAAAGGCGGCACCATCCTGTCCTCCTCCCCTGCCCCTCCTCCCCACCTCTGTCCTCCAATTTCCCATGGCTGTTTGTCCTCAGGCCCAGGCCAACCCAGTCCTGAGCCAGCCAGACATAGGCTGTCAGTATAGCAGCAGCCCCCCCCCCCTTCACAGTGGCCTTAGGATTAGTTACCAAGACTCAGGCCGGGGTGAGCCGTAGACAGCGAGCCTGTAGATACTTCTGCTGTTCACAATCACTGCTGGTTTATACCCCTATTACTACCAGGTACTTTACACAGATAGTCCTACTTCTGCTTGCTGGGTGCCCAAGCACATGGCTCTACCCTTCCTCCGCACACAGGACCTCTGCCCTGCTGGCTACTCTCAGAGGTGACAATCGTCAACTCTCAGTAGTCTTTAGCAGAAAGAACTCTATTTCTAGAGGGTTGTAGAAAGTCGTCATTATCCACCTGTCCCCCGGAGCACCTGTGCTCAGCCTTCCCGAGTGAGCCACTCCCCACCTGCTGCTCATCCTCTTCCCAGTAGAGCTGCCTCCTTGGGCACCGCTTTGGCGCGGCGCCATGGGCTTGAGCTGAAGATGCGGTGTTAGGTGAATCATCCCTGAAAGCTCATTATTGTGCCTCTTATGGGAGAGATGCTGCCAAGGAAATTATTGGGAGACATTTCTCTCACCCTCAGGACTAGAAAAGGAGGGCTGAGAAGAGGGACTTTCTTTCTATCAAGTGGAAATAAGTCTGTAGTGGTTGTCTTCTTGCTTGCTTTTCAGGGAAGCACAGAGCCAAACGTGTAGTCATGTCGAGAAAGTGCCCAGGACTGTAGCGTCAGCATCTCTATGTGCCAGCATCACCGTCACCGAGGGCTTAGCCAGACTGTGATGGTCCCTTCAGGCCGCTCTTTGGGCTGTCCTTGGGGGTCCACCTCTGCAACTGACTTAGACCGTTCCATTCCCGTCACACAAGGTTGGGACCAGGACTTCCTTGGGCCCTGGCTGCCTCTTTTCCCTCTATAACTGTGCCTTCCGGGTGTCCCAGCAGAGGTGGCTGGGATGACATTTCATGTTTCCATGAGAACATAGTTCGCCTCTAGGCAGACAAGTAACTAGAGAGGTTGTGGAGGAGTGAGTGTGTGTGTGTGTGTGTGTGTGTGTATGCAACACTTCAGGAACCCAGGGTCCTTGCTCAGTTCCCCTCTGTCTCATGCTGGTAGCAGCAGCTTCCTCTTGGTTGCCTCATCTGCAACTCCTATATCTCCATCGTTGACATAATATTGCACCAGGGTCCATCCATCTGCATAATATCTTAACCTGCTCCCACAAGAGAGTTTAAAAGGTCTAGGCTGTTGGAAAATGACCATAAAGGCTGCACGCAGATACCTTTAGCAGCAACACCAACATCTATCACAGGGTAATTATGAGCAGGGAGAGAGGGCACAGGCCATGTCCGGGAACTGTTGGGGGCTGAGCCTGCTCTGACTTGGAAGAGAGGGAGGGAAGGACCCAGAAAGGGAGGCTGGAGTGAGTGGAGCCGTGCCTGCAGCAGCAGGAGGCTTTCTCTTTCACAGAGGAGCGATCAGCTTCCCTGAGGGGACAAGCTTTACCCTGACTGCTGGGGACTATGGGTCCTCTGTGCACACATTTGATGGGCCATGGTTTTCTGATATTTGCCAAAGAAAGCGCTTCCAACGGTGTCCTGAATCTTTAGTTCTTCTCCAGACTGGCTGTGTGGCTTTGAACAACCCGCTCCCTTTCTCTGTGACTCCTTTTTCTTATCTGTAAAATGAGGGGACTGGACAGAGCTACTGGTTTCCACACTATGTTCTGTGGAACCCAGGGTTCTGTAGCATGGTTAGGAAGGGAAGGAGTAGGCAGGAGTCTGACTTACCTCCTCGCTCCAACCAGAGCTGCTTGGCTTTCACTGGTTCTCATTCAGGGTTCCAGGCAGAGTACATGTGAAGAACAGTTTCCTGCAACTAGGAAGCTCGGCCCTCACTGGGGTTCACTCACCACTGACACAAAATTCAGAAAACCAGCTTTGGTCACCCCTGTGAAAACGTGCCTGTTGTGTAACTGCCTTTCTTGTGCGGGATGCAACCTCTCTTTAGAGAAATAGTTGGGTCTGTGCTGACAAGTCATGAGGATGCCAAGGGTGAGACACAGATGGAGCAAGTTCAACCCTGGAAAAGCACCGACTGAGCTGGGGGTCAGAGCCTGAAGCCTGCCTCCTGGGCTCCCGCCGGCTTCATCGGGAATGTCCCTTGCTGCTCAAGAGCGTCTGCTCTCCTGGACTCGACCCAGCAGGGCTGATTCTCTCCAGGCCTCAACCTTGACTGTCAGCTCGGAACAGGGCGCCCAGCACCCTGCCTCAGACTCAGGCGAGCCTCGGTCCCCTCCTCCTGGTGTCCATTACTTGCCTGCAACTTCAGAGGTGTCCGGCTACAGTCCCTGTTGCTGACCTCCTGATGTCAGCCACGGAAGACTTCTGCACATTTGTCTCTGATCTGCTGTCGTCTCCCTGCCTTCCTCTGGGGTGGGGCTCAGGCGCCCAGGAGGACAAGACTCACCCCCTCCTCCACCTGATTTGCTTGGACGTCAGGCTTCCTCAGTTCCTGGCTGTGGTGTCCTTGAAACGTTTGCCTGTCTGACCCTCCACTCTGTTCCAGACCACGCCTCGGCGAGGGGAGCCTGGTGGGTTTGCCAGACTGTATATCCGAGACTACGGGAACACTCATTTCCCTCCTGCCTCTGCTGGGTTCCACCCAGGCTGTTCTTGGCAAGCCCTGCGGCCGGCGCTGGTTCTGACCAGGCCAGAGGCTCTGGGTGTGGTCCTCTAAAGAGGGAACGATGGTCGATGGTCATACATCTCTTCCAAGCTGGACCCACCACTTCCCCTAGAGTGCTCAGCGCCTCTTTAGAGCTCACGTGTCCCCTGTAGGGAGTGCCAGGTGTCCAAGTTTCTTCTCACGACTTTGCCCTGGGTTAGTGGATGGCTCACAAGCTGAGGGTGTCCTGATGAAAGGCTGTTTGAGGGTCCTTTGCCCATGTGCTGCTCCTCATGCTGAGCCAGTATAGCTTCTTAAAGAGCTGCCCCTTGGGGATGGAGGTGTGGGGGACAGGGCAGTGTCACATATTCATTTAGTAGTAGAATCACTGTTTTTGATAACTCTAAGCAGAGGCCCCAGAGGAAAGACATTTGAAAGCAGAGCCGCCTAGGTGAACCAGGAGGGCAGGATTCTGGACTCCCTTCTCAAGGAGTCCCTCCCACCTCTTACCTCCCACTGCCACACACACACATTTGCTTTGATCTGGTCCATGACCCCCCTTCCTACTTGAGAAAGCCAGCCTTCCAAGGTCCTGGAGGCCCAGACAGGGGAAGTGCCCGTGGTGCTGGAACCCAGGTCTCTGCTTCCTGTGCAGTTCTCCTCAGCTCAGAGGAAGCTGTGTGCTCCGTGGCAGGTGTTATATTACCTTGTTGTGTCTATTGAGGTCTGACAGTCACACGGAGACGCAAACACTCCTGTGAGGTTCTGGGGGTGCTGGAAAGAGTAACTCCTGGGAGGCAAGAGGCTTGGCTTGTGGTGTCAGATCTGCTAAATTACTGTGTGACGTCAAGTGAGTGGCTTTCCCTCTCTGGGCCTCAGCACCATAGCTACACAGTGAGTGGGCTGACTGGGATCTCTCATGGCCTCTTGAGGGACCCCTGCTCCAGGTAATGTCAAAATCTTCCCAGAGGCATGAAGGAGAAGCTTTAGGTAGTGGACATGAGCACTAGGAGTCATACTGGGGCCCAGTTGCTCTGTAAGAGAAGGTCCCCCTTCTGTCCTGTCTTGGGAGCCCTGGAGTGAGTATGGTAACCCTGGGCCTGCCTGCTTCCTCCTGCAGGCACAGTGAGTGATCTCTTGCTCTGTGTCCTCGTCCCATGTTTTTCCTGGGAACCCGCTGCTGATGAACATTTAGAACCTCTTGATGGGAAGTAGAGCTGGCTCTCCGGGTGTGGCAAAGTCCAGCTGTTATTGTGGAGCACTTGCCTGGGCAGGGGTGAAGTGGCAGAGAGGAAGGAACATCGTGCCTGCCCTCGGGCAGCGCCTCGTCTGGGCGGCTATGTACAGTGGCCGTGGTTGTAAGTCTTTGTCCACCAGCGCAGGCATGTCCCTTGTTCCTATTTCCTACAGCTCACAGCTCTTCTGGGATCGTCCTCCTGCCTCCCAGCAGGGGGCATCATTCAGCACACCTGGACCTTTGAGGGAGGGCCCTCTGGTCCTTGCTCCCCGATCCCCAGGACTTGCCACTCACCCTGCCTGTGTGGCTCCTCAGGGTGCAGCGGGCTCTCTGCCACCTTCCAGGGCTACCTAGGGCACAGGTTCTTCTCTGGGGCTCTCCACAGTCCTGACCCCTAGAGGCCCCACAGAGCCATTGCTCTGGGCGCTCTCTTGTCCCAGAGGGGCAGTGGGCAGACCCCTCTCCTGGAGGAACACCTTCCTTGCTCTCCTCCCTACACCTCAAGAAAATCTTTTTTGGTTTAGGGAGAAATCTTTCCTCATTCATGATTTGTTTTGAGGATTTCTTGCTTCTTGCTGAGAGCTTGGTTCACACACTCTCTGCAAACCCTCCAATTCTTCTTACAGTTTTATGCTTTTGGAAGCAAAAGCTGGATCATCCTGCAGGCATTTTCTGCTCTCTGCTGAACACAGTCCTCTTGTGCAACAAGGATACATGGAGACCAGAGGCTGGGAAAGGAAAGTAGAAGATTCAGAAAGGAAGAGACTCCATGAGCTGGTATTTCAAAATAGCAGCCAGGCACACCATTTGGTGGGAACATATGTGAACTCAAGTGCCTGTGACTAGGTTCGTGAGAAAAGTCCCCATGAAGCAAGCAGAACTCAGACATGCGCTGCAGTCAGTTGTGCTGGTCCAGGCCCTGGGGTAGAGACAGGGTAGGACAGGTCTTTGGCTTCATAACTGAGAGCCATCCATGATGTTGAAGGAGCACAAAGCTGTACTCGGGCCAAGCAGGAAGTCCACCGGAAGCTTCACGTCTTGAGGTGCAATGCAGAGAGAGGGCAGCCGGGTACTGGGCAGCAGGCAGGGGTGGGACTCCTGAGACTGAGAACACAGGGAAGAGGTGGGGCTCGGGGCATGGCTCCAGGAGAGGCAGGGCTGCAGTTCAGGCCAAGGAGTTCAAACCTGGGCCTCGGTCCACAGGCAGCCATGGAAGGTTTCAATGAGAAGAGTGGGTGGTGGGAGAACTGGCAGGCCCTGAGTTCCTTTAAAGAGAAGAGAGGACAGATAATCACTGAGCTGGAGGGTGTTTGGAAGGCTTCTTAATGGAATCCATTCATTCATTCATTCATTCACTCAGCAAACAATTTATTTCACACTTTTCTTGTGCCAGATGCTGTTCCACAAAGATAAACAAAATCAAGTGTCTGTCTTTACATTGGGGTTTGGGGAGACAGACACAAATTAACCAGTACACAGTGTGGGGCAAAGGAGGTTTACAGTTGTGAGTATGCAGAACAGAGTTTATTCTTGTATTATTAATTAATTATTGTATTCTTTTCCATACGAACAACTGTAAACCTACTTATGCCCCACTCTGTATAAACACGTCTACCAGGTAGTGAGAGAGGCTCAGAAGGAAAATATAGCAGAGTAAGGAGACTGAAAAAGAGAAGGACACTTTTTTAGGTCAGGTGTCTAGTGTGACAGAAAAATGTACTCATGACACTTGTTAAAGGAGGTAAGTCAGACTTGAATTCAGGGTGTGGTTACTACGGTGTGGTTTTGTCGTACAGAACAGAGATTGGGCTCAACGCAGAATACAAGGAGCAGGGTGGGGGTCAGTGGATGGAAAGCCACTAAGAAGAAACACCAGGGGTCAGGAGGATTCTAGCTAAACTGATCTAAAAAGGTTCTTACTGAAGGCAGGCCGAGGGGATCAGACATCTCCCAGGGGAGGGTGGAGGAGGAGGAGCCCCATCAGATATGGAAAGGTGGTTCTGGGTAACACGAGCCTAGCAGGATTCTTGCTGAAATTGGATAATGCAGAGATGAACATGGGAGCCTGAAATTTGAGGTCTAGTTGGGAAAGGATTTGGAAGAGCCTTGCTAGAGCCTGGTTAAGGAGAACATCTTGGTTGGTTCCTGCTCTTGCTCAAGTCGCAGTGGTATTGGGGTAGAGAATGAAGAGGAGGTGGGTTGAGTTATTCTTGGGTAAGTGCTGGCCTCAGGCAGCTAAAATGAAGAGGGGCTTTGTCTAGGCGAGAGAAATGGTACAGGTGAAGCCTTTGAGGGGAGTTCATAGGAGCTGGACCCAGCAGTCTTGCTGGCCCAGAATCCTGTGAGGGGAGCTTTGAGGGATGAGGTGGGGAGGGAGGTGGTGTTGTTGCGAAGAGAACACTACTTCTGGGCTTGGGACTTTTGTTTGCTTTCTGAGCTATAATAGGTTACTGAGCGGGAGGGCAGCAATGAGTGAAAAGGTGCTCAGGTCCCTGGGGAATGCTACCTTCCAAAATGTGGTGGGGGTGGTCAGGGCTGGGGCCAGGAGCCGACGGCTCGAGCTTCCAGAGCCCCTCCTTCACAGTTACAAGCTATGTCTCAGGGCAGGGTCAGACCAGATGAGAATCTTCTCCATATCCAAGGGGAGATTAGCTCGGAGCCCTAACAATGTTAGATGTGCTGCCCTCGCTCAGTGGCAACGCCTCTGAGACTGTCAGCTTTATATCTGCTTCTTTTTATCAATACGGGCAAATAATTCTCTAGACATTTATCATTTTAAACTGTCACAGTCCAGTGCCTTTCCTGAGGACCAAAATCAATACTGATCTTGGTTTGAATACTTTTCTGACAAGGTTCCTATTTGTAGATTCACAAGTAGAACTAATGTGTGTTAAAGCTATTCAGTTTGGCATTTTGCAGCTCCATTGACACATTAAATATAGGCGTTCACCATGACGATTAACCTTACAACTATTAAGTAATAAAAATCCTGCATACATATTTATTAGCTCAACATAGACTCCAGCACGATGCCTTCCCAACAAGATGAAAATCAGAGAGGTGGAGACAGTTGCCGAGGAGATGAGCTGAGGCTGTCAGGAGGGAGGCAGGGCCTCCAGGCCTTGGGGAAGGAGGGGAGCTGTTCTGGGGATGAAGACCCAGATGGATCTGGAGCTGGCAGGGGGCTGAGGCAGGGCGAGCAGAGCTGAGGTGTCCTGGGACGGTGACCCAGCAGTAACTTTGGATGAGGACCCAGACTTCCTCATTTCTGAGGCCTTTGAGGGAGTGCCCTTTCTTATATAATGGGGGAATTGGTGCCTTCTGACACTTTCGTAATGTCATGGTGTGCACCGGGAAGGACACACTTCATACAGCCTTCTGGGGCCACAGGCAAGGAGGGTGGCTAACAGCCAGGACAAGCCATCTCAGGGGGTTCTGGAGACCCTGGGGCCTGCTCTGGCCATCACAGGGAAGGAGGTAGATGTCTTAGCCAGCTGGTATCTCGCTCATGCTTGGCATTGTAGGGGACTGTCAAGTAGATGAGCCAGATGTTCCTCTTAGTGTGACTCAAAGTGCCTCCCACCTCACTGATAGGGACACCTGCTTCCTGAATGCTGTCTCTTCTGAGCCAGTATCAAGAAGTGTCCTGAGTACCTGTTTCCCAGCACATGGGTGCAAGAGCCCCAGCAAGCTGGATTTGGACATAGGCTAAGGAGGGTGGATATCTACCCATGTCTACTGTCCTTCTGACTGGTTGGTCTTGTGCCCTTTCTGTTACTAATACTTTGCATACCCCCCCCCCCCCGTCCCGAAGAGGTCCTTCAGGGAGGATATGCAGAGAACAGGTGAGAGCTTCTGGAACCAGCACTGGTCTGTTCAAATACCCTTGCCTGCCCCTGGGTCATTCACCTGTCTCAGCGATATTTCAGAGCTCTGGCACAGTCCCAGGCCCAGGGCGGGCGAGGGGAGTGGCACAGCTATGAACAGGTCTTAGTATAGTGGGGTGGGGGACAGAGGTTTTTCGTGCAATTACAGCATATGACAGTAATGACGGAAGGGACGAGGGTGCAGGTCAGAGAGTCTCTGGAGGAAGGGACTTCTACATCCAGACTCACTGAACAAGCGGGGGGTAATGAGGCCAAGAGTAGAGGAGGGGATGCAGACGGGGGCAGCATGTGGGACGGTGCTGGGAAAGTGGTGAGGGGCCTTGCACACCTTCCACTGTGGGGGCAGAGCCCACCCTCAGCCTCAGCAGCTGGGCTCTGATCACCATAGCTTGTGTTTGTGACAGCATGGCAGGGGTGTCGCAAGAGACAAGAGACATCTCTGACCAGAGCTCTGGTCTTGCCAAACCCTCCTTGGCAAGCAAGATGCCCTCTCCTTCTCCTATTCTCCTGGTTAGCCCTGCACTGTAACCTGCTGGCTCACCAGGCTTTTCCAGCCCCCTGCCCCCTTTCTCTCTCAGAGCCGGTTCCCTAACTCATCCCTCCCCCGTAGAACCCTATCTCTGTGTCTCTTTCTGGAAGGCAGGGGCTAACACCAGCAGGAAGTCCATTCTGGTTTAGGGGAAAGTGTGAGGCTTGAACTGTCATTTCCATCTTACAGAAGGGGACAGATGCTCAGCAATGTCCTAGATGTAAAATGCTTTCAACAGTGGTGTGGTTTGCAGAGACAGGATCATGTTGGTTGCTGTGGAAGGGGTTGGCATGAAGCAAACACCTGCTAGGGACCTGAATGCACATTTGGTATTTTATAAAAGCCTCCTGGTGGATCCAAGAGGTAAGTGCTTTCGTCTCCACGAAAATTCAAGGCTCGAAGATGTCAAGTGCTTCAGCCAAGGGCATGTGAACTCTGGGTTTGACATTTCAACTCAAGTCTGTCTGACTCCAAAGTGCATCTTGGCGTTTTCCAATACTTGGAGGTGTTTCTACACTGTCCATGTGCTGATGACAATCAAAATCTATTGCCTTTTCCCAGCTCTAACTGACAGGGGTAGGCTCCCACTCAGACCCTGGTTACAACCCCTGGAGACCCCAGCTGCAGCCTGGAGGCCTGGGATGCAACGCCCCTCAGGAAGAGGACCCTAGAGCCCCCACGCAGGGCAGCAGCAAGGCCAGGACCTGTGGCCGCTTCTGTAGCACTGTGGTTCCCTCAAGACCCTGGCCCCTAGGCTTGCCCCGCTCTCCTCCTGTGCTTCCGGGGCCTCACGGGCTTTCTCATGACTTCAGAAGGGAAAAGTAAGGAGGCCTGGTTTGTGGCTGGCTCTTCCATTGCTGAGCAGCTGGGTCAACAGCGACCTGGTCACCGTCTGGGACTCTCCAAAACCTGAAAGGCCTGTCACTGGAGCACAGCCACCAGCTGCAGGTGGGGGCACCATGGAGGAGCTGACATGGCAACAGGCAGAGCGCAGTTCTCCTTTCTCAGACACAGGGGGCAGAAGGTGGTGCGCGCATGCACTTTTCCTGGGGCTCAGGGCGGGGGTGGGGTGGGGTGGGGTGGGGGGAAGGGCCCCGTCCTTGCTCAGGGGTGGGGGGTGGGGGAAAGGGCCTCATTCTTGCTCATGACTGCAGGTCGGATTTGCCAGTCTCAGCTGGCGCATGCTAAAGTGCTCCTGGTTTTTCTCTGTTTCTATTTTCTATCTTGACAGAAAAATTGTGATTTTCACACTGTCATGAAACCAATAGGTCCCTGACATATGTTTTTGTAATCTGTGTAGCTGATTTCCTGTACTTCTGACAGTTCTATTACATCTCTGACAGTTTTATAAAATTTTTCCTCTGGGAAGCTGAGGGGGCACCTGCCTCCCCTCCCACCGCACTCCCCAGTCCTCCTGTTAACTGTGTCTGAGATGAAAGCACAGGATGGATGCTTTTCTTGTTTTTGCTCAATGTTAGCTGCCAGCCGCCTCCTGGGAGGGGAGGGGCGAAGTATACAACCAGCAGGAACATGAGGGGCCCTGAATGTCAGGTGACACTGTGGAGGCTGGAGAGTGGAGAGGACTCCGTGCCCAGCTGTGTGGACCAGGAAGTCATGTGGGGTGAGGGGGCTGCGTCTGCGGCCTTCAGATTGGGCTGGTTCCCTTTGAGCATCCTGACCTCGTCCCTGGCACACCTCAAAGCACCATGCTGAGGGAGAGAGGAGGGATCCCTGCTTTATGCTGGAACCCAGCCACAGTGCTTGTGGGCCGGGGCAGAGCCTGACAGCATGTGTGTGTGTGTATGTGTTGAGCTCAAGTGTCACATTCACCTCTTCTTTGTAAGACACTGTGCTAGGCCCTGGGGTGACAAAGTACTGGCCCCTGAGCTTAAGGACCCCCCAGGTGTGTTTGGGTGTGTATGACATTAGTGCCACACCCACAGATGGAGCACATACTCTGCGTGGAGAGCTGACACGGGGCACATGTGTCCCTGGGCATGGATGAATGGGCTGTGCTAGTGTGGACAGGTGCTGGGGACACGTTTCATCACTCAGCTGATGCTAAGGGCTGATGTCTGTCTTCAGAACAACTGGGGAAGCAGCAGAACTGGGGGGGTACGGGAGGATGGGGATCAATATCACCTCAGCTGTGAGCTTACCTGCCCGAGGAAGCAGGAGCCCGGTCATCCCGGCCCTGTCCCTGCATTGTCTGGTGGCCTTGAGCAAATCACATCCTGTAATCACCAAGCCTGTGACAAAGAGGAGGAGGCACTCACCATTATCCTGGAAATTCTCCACGAAGCATATGTGAGGTGGCCCCGAGACTCCAGATAGCACCCCAGGCTCTGTGAAAGCCCGAGCCACATCTCAGCTTGCTCTTGAGACATTATTTGGGGCCTCTCAATCGACTTAGCCACTCTGATTTTCCTGTCTATGGAAAACGAGGCGTTGCCATGGCAACTGCCACATTACATGGTTCTGTCCTGGCGATGCCTCTGAGATACAGAGCAGCTTCTCAAAGAGATACACTTTTCAACATGTCATGTAGAATTCTGTACTTGTTAGAGAAAATCGCATTTCCAGCAAAATGACATGCTTCTCCTGGGCTTGCAGACGGGCAGCTCACGCCTTTTTTAAACAAAGAATTTCATTCACTGCCTCGCTGGCCTGCCACTGGCTACCCACCCTCCCAAGGTCGGGTCTCCTTCGCATAAAGCATGGAGCTGGAGAGAGGGGCCGGGTGGAGGGCAGGGCTCAAATAGCCAGGATAGAAGCGCCCGGAGCCGGCTTTCCCTGCAGCGGAGGGGCTGAGAAGCCAGATCCAGGGTGAGTGGGTGCCCAGGTGCCCTCGGCTCTGACTGAGACATCAGCTAGCTGGTCGGGGGCTGGCCTGGTCTTCTGATGTCCCTTGGCTTGTTTCCCAGACAATGACCCAATTTCTCAGGGTGGCATTTAGAAGCAGGATCACGACTACTCCAGCCCTACTTCTCAGTCAGTGTTATCAAGGGTCAGTGAGGGGCTGGTGTTTGGGTCCAACATGTACCCCATGTGTTCAGCAGAACTGTATCATCTTCTTCCTTGTGGACAGCACTTTTCTGAGCACTGGGATGGGGCAGTGCATGAAGACAGGCAGTGCTGTGGGGACAATGCCACTTCAGTCCTGCCATCTTTTGTGTCACATTGGGTCCGACTTGTCACCTTGGGCTACTTATCCATCTTGGCCTCAGATTTGCCGTCTGTCCAATGAGCAGGTAAGGCTGGAAGCCCTTGGAAGAGCCTGCTCTGAGACTCTGTTCCCTACAAGCCAGTGGGGTCTCCAGACCCTGATTCACCCTAGAGTCCTGCTTAGACCTGTAACCCTTCCCTCAGGTGCCGTGACGGACGAATCGGCTCCTGGGATAGCCCAGTGGAGCCTGTGTTGATATGGCATGAACCTCTACTCGAGGGCCAGGCTGACGAAGTGGCCGGGACCAGACCTGCCTGCGTTGATGCATGAAAGCAAATTGATGAATTGATTCTCCAAGTGCTTCTTAGGGCTCTGTCATAAATGAGTTAATCCAGGTGAAGTTGCTTGAAGAGTACTTGGCACGTGAGAGAGACCCCTCTGGCTGCACTCTGGCCAGGCGCAGTGAGGGGTTTTGGGGAAGCTGAGGTGCCGAGCACAGACATTTCTCTCCAAGAGCTCTCAGCAGGCAGGGCAGCCTGGTGAGGAGGAGTCTCTGCCCAGGCAGAAGGTGTGGTGCTCCACGTGGCCTGGTTCTGGGCTGGGGGAGCCCCTCTCGTTAAAGGGAGCTATTGCTTGCTGCTGTTTTCATAAGGTCCCCTCATTCTTTCCTGTTAGAATGGCTTAAGAACTAAGAAGCTCCCCAGTGGTGAATCCCATAGCTCACCTTGGCTGGTCTCCGGAGTGAACTGGAGGAGGTTTCCCCTTCTGCCTTTCCCATTGCTCCTGGAAAGAGCTTGGCTAGGGAGGCTTCCTAAGTTCCTGGGACCCCAGGTGGGTGGTGAGGGACTTGAGGCCAGCCTCTGTTCACAGGCTGGTCACCTGGGAGGTTGTCACTCCTGAACAAGCTGATCAGCAGCTGTCCCTCTGCCGAGGGCACAGGTAACCTCTGGAAGGGTACTGTGGGTAGGCATTGGATGCTGGAGCAATTAAGAAACAGTAAGGCTTGCGGCAGACACAGAGAAACCAGCCTTTTCCCTTGTCTAGGAAGGCAGCCTTACATGAGGAAGTCAGGGTCCTCTTGCCTTGAAACCAGTGATATTCAAAGTGTGGTCCTTAGATTGGTGCTGGTCTGCAAACTGTCACTGGCCCACAAAGGAGGAAGGAGCTTGCATTAGGGTGTAAAGCAAATACAACACTAAGTATGTGTTTAATCCAGCTGATTATATACACACATAACAATACTTTTGTAGCAAGACTTTCACGATGAAGGAAGGAGAACATTGCATTAGTTCTGGTGCAAGCTTGGAATCTCGTGCAGGCAACCCTCTGAGTAGCTCTGTTGGAAACCATCCCTCATCAGCCTTCCAGTGTGAGACAGGACCTTCCAGCATGCTGCTTCAAGCAAATGTCAGCTGCTTATCAGCCTCCAGCAGCCTCCCACTCGGTCTCCCTGCCCCCACATCTGCCCTTCTCCAAGCCACTGCATGCTTCACCCCACAACTAGAATTTTTCCAAAATGCAACCCTGTTCATGTCACTTTCTTGTCAAACACCCCAGTAGGTCTCTGTTACTCTTAGATTAAGCTCAAGCTCCTCTACATGGTAAAAAGGTCCTACAAGCTTGGTCATCTAGTGACAGGACTTCTTTCAGTTCTTCAAGTGTACCAAGCTTTCTCTCACTTCTAGGCCTTTGCCCAAGCTGTCCTCCCGTCTGGAACCCTGTTCTCCCTTCCTTTGGCTGGGATATCTCTTAACTCCACTCCCTTCTTCATCAGAGAAGCCGTCTTAGAGTTGCTCCTCACTCAAGTGTCAGCCACCACCTTGATTAATCAGGCTGGCCTCAGCTGGATGGCAGAGGCCGCTTATTGCTACCAAATAGCCTTCTTTCTTTCTTATCAATAGAATTCTTCCTTTATGGTTAATGGCTACTTAGAATAGACATGGTTCCCAAACTCCCTTGGAGCCAGATATAGTTATGTCACTAAATTCTATCCAATGGGATATAAACAGAAGAGCTTCTGGGAAGTGTGCTCGAGGATGGGTGCACCCTTCCTCCACCTCTACTCTGTTTTCCTGCCAGGTGAAATGCCAGTGTGATGCCTGGAGCTTGGGCAGCCATCTTTGATTCAGGTGAGTGCAAGTAACAAGCTAGGAATGGCAGGGCATCAGCAGAAAGGGCGCTGGGCTCTGGTAACTTTAAAGCCTTCCCATCATTCTGGACTGTTTATCTTCAGATTTATCTATTCATATTTTGTTATCAGGTTTGCTATCCTTTCTTGGTCTTTCTTTCCTTCTTTTCTTTTCCTTTTTTTCCCCCCGTAGTTTTATATTTTTCCGAAGTTAGAAGTGGGGAGGCAGTCAGACTCCTGCATGCGCCCGACCAGAATCCACCCCAAATGCCCACCAGCGGGCGATGCTCTGCCCATCTGGGGCATTGCTCCTTTGTAGCCAGAGCCATTCTAGCGCCTGAGGCAGAGGCCATGGAGCCGTCCTCAGTGCCCAGGCCAACTTTGCTCCAATGGAGCCTTGGCTGCAGGAGGGGAGGAGAGATAGACAGGAAGAAGAAGGGGAGGGGTGGAGAAGCAGATGGGTGCTTCTCCTGTGTGCCCTGTCCAGGAATCGAACCCAGGACTTCTACACGCTGGGTCGACACTCTACCACTGAGCCAACTGGCCAGGGCTTCCTTCTATTCTTAAAAAATAAATTTATTAAAAAAAAATTTCACCCACCTCTTCACCCCCTCCTCTTTGACAAACATGAGCTTGTTCTTTATATCAGTGGGTCTGTTTCTATTTTGTTTATTTGTTTTTGTTTTTGCTTTTTGTTTTAGATTTTGCACAAGATTATATGGCATTTGTCTTTCTCTGTTTGACTTATTTCATTTAGCATAATCCCTCTAGGTCAATGCATGTTGTCACAAATGGCAAGATTTTGTTCTTTTTTATTTCTAAGTAATACTCCATTGTGTATTTGTACCACATTTTCTTTATTCATTCATCTATTGATGGACCTAAGCAACTTAAGTTGCTTCCATATCTTGGCTATTATAATTAATGCTGTGATGAACATAGGGGTGAATGTATCTTCTCAAATTAGTGTTTTGGATTTCTTTGAATAGATACCCAGAAGTGAAATTGCTGGGTGGTAAGATAGCTCTATTTAAAATTTTTGTGGTCCTGGTCAGTTGGCTCAGCCATAGAGCATCGACCCTGTGTGTGGAACTCCTAGGTTCTATTCCCGGTCAGGGCCCACAGGAGAAGCAACCATCTGCTTCTCCACCCTTCCCCCTTTTCTCTTGCTCCTTCTCTCTCTCTCCCACTCCTGCAGCCATGGCTCACATAGTTTGAGCAAAGTTGGCCTCAGGCACTGAGGATGGCTCCATAGCCTTACCTCAAGTGCTAAAATAGCTTGGCTGCTGAGCAATGGAGCAGCAGCTCCAGAAGGGCAGAGCATTCCCCCTGGAAGGGGCTTGCTGGGTGGATGCCAGTCAGGGCACATACAGTAGTCTGTCTTTCTGCCTCCCAGTCTCTCACTTAATATTAAAAAATATACATATATATGTATATTTATATATATATTTTAAGAATCTCCAAGCTGTTTTCCATAGTGGTTGTACCAATTTACAATCCTGCCAACAGTTCAAGAGGGCCCCCTTTTCTCCACATACTCACCAATACTGTATTTGCTGTTTGTTGATTTTTTTTTTGATGACAGCCATTCTGACAGGTGTGAGGCAATATCTCATTGTAGTTGTGATTTGCATTTTCTGATAATTAGTGATGTTGAGCATCTTTTCACATATCTATTGACCATTGTATGTCCTCTTTGTAGACATGCTTTTTCAGGTCCTCTGTCCATATTTTAATTGGATTTTTTTGGGGGGTATTGAGTTGTATGAGTCCCTAATATATTTTGGATATCAAACCCTTATCAGGTGTATTATTTACAAATATATCTTCTTTCATTTAGTAAGATCTTTTCATTTTGTTGATGGTTTCCTCTGTTGTGTGAAAATATTTTAGTTTGATGTAGTCCCCTTATTTTTTATATTGTTGCCTTTGCCTGAGGAGACATATCCAAAAAGATATTGCTAAAACTGATGTTAAAGAGTTTACTGCCTATGTTTTCTTGTAGGATTTTTATGGTTTCAGGTCTTACATTTAGGTCTTTGATCCGTTTTGAGTTTTTTATATGGTGTAAGAAAGTTGTCTCATTTTATTATTATTATTTTGCATATAGCTGTCCAGTTTTCCCAGTGCCACTTGTTGAAGAGACTATATTTACCCCATTCTATATCTTTGCCCACTTTATCATAGATTGATCATATAAGTGAGGATTTATTTCTGGGTGCTCCTGTCTGTTTTTATGTCAGTACCATGCTATTTTGATTATTGTAACTTTGAAGTATAGTTTGAAATCAGACTTGTTTTATATAAGAGAGAAAGAAACTTCTATTTTACATAAGCCACTGTTATTTTGGGGATTTCTGTTGGCTTCTCCTTAGAGCAGGAGCTCAGTGAGGACAGCAGCTGGTACTAGGAGATACTACACAGAGCTGTTAGGAGTGTAGGCTCTGGAGCTTGACATCTGGGTTCAAATCCTGGCTCTGCTTCTCTGCCTTGGCTGAGTGAACATTTCTGTGCTTCATTACTAAAAAGGGGATAATTATTCTTACCTGCCTCTGAAGGCTGTTTGGTGATGAAATAGTTCCTATATGTGGACCAGTTAGAATGCTGGTTCTGAAACTTGGCTGTGCACTGGAATCACATAGCAGTTCTGTGTCTCTGGGCCCCACCTGCAGAGACTAGGGCCTAACTGGTCTGGGGTTCGGCTTGGGCACTGGGATTTTAAAAGCTCTTTAGTCAATTCTAATGTGCAGCCAAGAGCAGTGCCTGGCACAAAGTGTCTAATGAGTATGAGTCCCAATTGGCTTTGTTCTTTATGGCCCTAGTCCCTAACCTGAGACCCAGCACATAACAGGCCCTAAATAATTGTTTGTTGAATGAATAAATGAAAGTTTCAGAATAAGACATTTTGAGTTGAGGTCATTTGGTTCAGCCATCTGGCAATGGGATTGCTGTTTTCTGCCCATTTAGTCCCAGCTTTACTTGTAAAATCTCTGCTGGGCTCCAGGGTGGTCAGTTTCCTCCCTCTCTAGGACAGGCACCCAAGGGTTTGTGCAGACAGCATAGTGTCTCCCTCTTCTGCATCCCACAAAGAGGATGAGGAAAGCCCCTGAGAGGAGGACTTGTGGAACCTGCACAGAAATTTTGTGACCGGACTGCATAGCTCTCCCATCTCTCATTTAGCCACAAGCTTTGTCTCACGGGCAGCACCCTAGGGATGCATCATGGGCCTTAAAGGGGCACTGCCCTTTTATTGGTTCCATCCTGGCTGGGTGGTATGGATTTCTGCTGCAATGTGGCCCATCTGGGAGAAGCCCAGGTGCCACATTTTGAACAGCTCTAAAACTTAAAGCTCGTAAGGCTTTGAAATGCAAATATTTTGAAGGAAACATAAGGTAAACACCAGTGCTTATTTCTTCCTGATGAAAACAATATGCTGTTTGCTCTGACATGTAAATAGTACCTAGATCACTTATAAAGAAAGCCATGTCTTATATTTAGGGTAATATTGTTCTTAAAAATATGTGCGTCTGGCAGCCTTCGCAGCCCCCTGAGTCCACACTCCCTTTTCTGTCCTGGATGGCCCTCATTCCAGAAGTTGCTGTTTACTCTGTAAAACTGTTCTAAATACTTCCCCTCCTCTCAATCTGGAATGCCACAGTGCCTCCTCCTCAGCTCTCATCTAACTTTTCCAACACCCTCTGACTGCTTGGGAGTTCCTTTTGGATAGAATTCAGGGGGGAAAATCTGTAGCCCAAGGCACTTCACTGACTTGAAAGAGATTTTATGGTGCATTGAGTTCTAATCAACTTTAATAAGTATTTAATGCAGGAAGAAGACTTTGCCTTCAGCCCGGAGGCTGGCCATGCCTGCTCACGACCCTATGTTGGCCATGGGAGAAAGAAACGGTGTGGGGGCCCACGGTTTAGGTGGATGCATCCAGTGACAGCTGCAGAGAAACGAATAATTAGCGATTTCAACCCCTGATAATGAGTAGCTCCATGATCCTTCTTGGAGCCGTTAGGAACATCTATCTTATTAATGATTCCGCCAGACAGCTGCAGGCTCAGGCACCCGGCTCTTCTCCAGTGGGGCTCTCAAATCTCCTCTGTACACTGAAGCTCAGAGATGGAAGGTGGCCATTTCTCATCTCTCTTTGTAGTGAGGCTAGGCTCTCTGGGCTGGTAGCACTCCTGGGCTGATTGAAGAGCCACCCCCTACCCTGTTCATTGCCACTGAACACCCCTTTTCCATCCAGTGGAGGAAAACAGTAACCACACCCTCATGTGTGCCCTCCCTGTGCCACCGGCGCCAGGAGGTGTTTTTCCCTGCTCTTTCCTCCTGCCACTTGCCTGGGAAGTGCTATTATCATCACATTTATGCAGAGAGCTGCTAAGAGGGTTGTGCAAACTCATACAGATGGTAAGGACCAGTGCCAGGATTGGAAATCCTGTCTTTTTGGTGGGTCTTCCTGGTGCCCTATACTGCCCAATGAATAAATTCAAGGAAATAGTAGCCCCTCCTGGTTGGGTTTTCAAAGACAATGCCTAAGCCCAAGTTGCAGAATAATCATCCAACAGCCACATCTAGTTTATAGACGTGAATCTATATGATCCACACATGTCTTAATAATTGGAAAATGTCCACAGAAAATTCCAGATGTACTGAAAAACTTGGAAGATTTGGACACACTAGTTTGTCGTCCCACATGGCTAGATCTCGGGGTACCTGCTCTTTCTAGATGCTTCGCCACAGGCCTCTGTCTCCTGTTATACCATGCTTTTTCTGATTTGTTTATTTACATCACCTGTCTGTCTCTATAAGTGCTTGAGTCATTTGGATCTGTGATTTTCAAACCTTATTTTATCATCAGATTTCTCAAACTATAAAGCAGATGATAGGAAATACGATGGTTAAGGTTGAAATGGACATCGGATCCCATTGAACCTTTCATCCCAGCAGCCTCTGAAGTTTGTGGAAACCTTAGGTCTCACAGAACCAATTTGTGAATGATTTTCATTGAGAAAAAATAAGTGGCAACATCCCAAGGAGCTATGGAACTCAACAGAAGATGCATGCTTAGAACCAATACCTGGGAAATCAAGTCTATCAGTGTTTGAGAAGCGCTTAGAGACTATTGGAGAAGCCAGGGAGGATGCCTGATGGGCTCGTGCTCACATAGAAAATGAATATCTGCATTAGTGCTAAAACCTGCAGCCTGGGTCTTCTTGTCAATCCTAAAAGTTCTTCCAGAAGAACCTCAAGTCTAAAGCTACCAATGTGTGTCCAAACCTCTCATTCCCCTAGCACCCCTCACATTGGCATTGCTCTCTCGCCCTGGAGTCATGAACTTGTTGAAAAATGAAGACTAACTCCTACTCACCAAGCACGCAGAACTCGATGCTGGGGTCCCCAAACTTTTTACACAGAGGGCCAGTTCACTGTCCCTCAGACTGTTGGAGGGCCACCACATACAGTGCTCCTCTCACTGACCACCAGTGAGAGAGGTGCCCCTTTCGGAAGTGCGGCAGGGGGCCGGATAAATGGCCTCAGGGGGCTGCATGTGGCCTGCGGGCCGTAGTTTGGGGATCCCTGCTAGGCAGTACCTCCTCAACTGTGGTTTGGTCTAAATCTGGAGCATCTTTAAAATGTAGAGCATCTTCCAGGCATATTTACTTAACTGGTAGAAATATAAAAATTGCTTTCATTTGAAATGTGTACATATAGGCATCTAAAATAGAAGAGAATGCAGCATTTATCTGAGCTTTCAAAATAAAACATAAGACTTGAAAGGGATTTGGAGGTTATAATGTTGACTTGGACAACATTTTCTGGTGCTCCTTTAAGGATGAGATAGTAACTATTTTAGAGTTAGAAGGTTGTGTAGTCATTGTTGTAACTACTCAGTTTTGGTATTGTAACTTGAAAACAGCCATAGATAACACGTAAAGAAATGGGTATGGCTATGCTCCAGTAAAACCTGATTTACAAAATCAGGGGATGGGCTGGATGTGGCTGGGGGGCCAGAGTTGGTGATATCTGCTCTCGGTCTGTGTGGACACTCTGCTTTGTATGTATGTATGTATGTATGTATGTATATATGTATTTATTTATATTTTTTTAGTGAGAGAGAGAGAGAAGAACAGATAGAGACAGACAGACAAAAAGGGAGAGAGATGAGAGGCATCAATTCTTCGTTGCAGCACCTTAGTTGTTCATTGATTGCTTTCTCATATGTGCCTTGATGGGGAGGGGGTCTCCAGATGAGCCAGTGACACCTTTCCCAAGCCAGTGACCTTGGGCTTAAGCCAGTGACCTTGGGCTTTAAGCCAGCGACCTTTGGGCTTAAGCTAGTGACCATGGGGTCTTGCCTATGCTCCCATGCTCATGCCTGTGCTCAAGCCAATGAACCCACGCTCAAGCTGGCAACCTCAGTGTTTTGAACCTGGGTCCTCTGCTTCCCTGGCTGATGCTCTATCCACTGCATCATCACCTGATTAGGTTCTGCTTTGTCTTTAGAAGTTCCTTAGTAGCTGAATCTGAGAGCAGTGTATGGGGTGTAATTGGAACTTTCCAGTTCCAACCCTTTGACACTAACTTGTTATCTTATAATTCAACTTAATTCTGACACGAACCACCTGGAGTTAGCACAGGCCTCACAGTTGAAAGGCTCAGTCCCACAAGACTTCCCCCACTTCAGACAGCAACTGCAAATCTCAGGTAGCTCAGCCACCTACAGATTCAGAGGTTCCCATGACACCCCCGTGTGTCCTTTCCACTCTCACCTGTGTTCCCTGCTATTCATTAATTTGCTAGAATGACTCACAGAACTTAAGAGAGTGCTATACTTACAATGATCATTTTCTTATAAATGATACAAATGAACAGCCAGATGAAGAGTTAGGGGGCAAGGTCTTTGGTGGGGGGTTGCTGGCTTCCATGCCCTCTCCTTAAGGAATACTGGTGTGCACCTCCCCCCAATTCCCTCCATTCCCAGCCCCAACATAGTACACCGGTGTGTTTACCAACTGGGAAGCTAGCTGCCTGACCTTGTCGTTAGGTAAACACACTGACTCAGTCATTGGCTAGGTGATGGAACTCAGTGTCCAGCACCCTCCTACCTTCCTGGAACCACATGCTTGGTCTTTCTGGTGTGGCAGGTCCTTCCTCAGAAGCTATCTAAGAGCCCACTAGGAGTCATTTTATTAGCATAAACTCAAGATAACCAAAGATGTTCCTACCATTCAGGAACTCTGAGAGCACTTGAAACTCTGTGCCAGCAACAGCAGACAAAGACCAAAACAATTTTTTAAAATTTTATTTTAGCATAATTGGCATTAGGGTTTCACTTCATTTGCCACCTCCCATTAATTGGCCATGCCTACTTGGAGATTCTGACGCAGGGTGCAAGTTCACCGGAAAGAAATCCACTGGTGGTGTGTGCCACAGGTGACGCAGGGTTCATTAGCATGTGCCACACATCGGCCATTCCTGAAGAGGGGAATCTCTTTCTCTCGGACCTGTTTTCCAGATAATATCTTCTTATCCTCTGAATTTTGCCCTCTAACCTGTGACTGAGCTACACAGCTTCTCCAAGGATCTGTGCTGAGATCACTAACTGCTGGAGAAGGGAGAAAGGATCCAGTAAAAAGAAACCACTTTTCCTGACTTGATTTTAAGTGTCTGGAAAGTAGGTATTTGGTCACTTAGGTGTGAGAACTCAAAAGAGGATTACAAGGCAGCATTGCCCAGAGCAGCTATTAATGACATGCAGAGTTCATACGGTTAAAGGCAGTAGGGATCATGACTCAACCACAGCATACAGAGATCAACCTCCTCAAGGGAGGGAGTGCCCTTGGGTACCTGGGGGATGCCAGGATGGGGCAGGCAAAGGTCAGCTGAAGGACATCTCAGGAAGTAGGATGTAGAGTGGAGCATAAATGAGTGAGTAAGGAGCTGTAGGGAGGTCGGGTTGAGGGCTGAGTCTGGTTCCTGACTCTGGGGGGCCTGGGGATTGGGCAGAGCTGGTAGCAGCGGAACCACTGTTGTTCCTGAGCAGGAGAATGACATGGAAAACTGTATTTTAGGCCGCCGAGCCGAGCAGAACAGAGGAGGTAGTGTTCCTGTTTGACACAGCTACGTCACTGCGGGGAAAGGAGACCCCCTCCAGGTGCATACCCGGGCCCAGTGTGTAGGGAAAGCTGATCAGTTACCTTCCTACGTCACCTCACCAGCAGTCACCAAGGCCAAGGAAAGGGAGTTCTCCAAAATCATGGCAGCATCTGCAGGAGTCTAGTGGTGGGAGCAGGGAGAACAGGAACTTCTAGAGGACAGAGGATTCTTAGAAGAAGGGAAATGTCATAGAGATAGTGAACAGAGGTTTTCCGGACTTCCGAGTTGGGGCCACTGCTGTGAGTACGTGGAACTACCCTGTGCAGCAGGAGCTGTGAAATCTACGTGGTGGGTCTGGGTCGGATGTTCTGACTGCGGTCTTTCCCCCTATTGATGAGGCTGGAAACCTACATAAACCTGTACCCACTTAACAGATGAGGATGCCAAAGTGGAGAGAAGTTAAGTGACTTGCTTTAGCTAATAAATGGCAAAATTCTGTTTTAAATTTAATTCTTTTGATTCTAAATTCAGGACAGTTTTTAACATGACCAGCTGATTCTGTGAACAAGAACTAAATAGACAGGGAAACCAGAAGGGTAGAGAATAGTTTTTCAAGTGACTCCCTAGAAATCTTTCCTCGGATTCAAGTTCTGGACTTCAGTAGACAACTACTGTGTCATCTGCCAGTGTCTGCTCCCTTTATTTGGGACATTCCCTTTCTTGTAAACATTCTCCATCCCCTAGGTGTTTCTATTCTCCTTGCTTACACCATGAGGCTCCCGTAGATGCCATGTGTGTTTAGAGGATGCTCTGCTCTGATGTGGGCACTAGACCCACGCTGTGCTGATCAGAGTCCTTGCCTGAGATTCTTCAGGATGGAGCTGCAAAGGAGTCTGCAGGCTCCCCGCATAGAATGGGCTCTGGGAGGTACAAGCCTGAGCACCAGCCTCCAGACTGCATGCCACGTCGAGGAGCTGCCCTGAAGGGAGAAAATGAAGAACTGGGTACAGAGAAGTGGAGATGAGAAATGGAGGGAGAAGATTCTGATCCATTCTGGTTCCTGTTGTTTGGAGGCCCAGCTGTGTCTTGCCTTTTCTCAGTTTGGTCATTCAATCTTCTTTTGGATTTTATGAGTCAGTCAGTTCCCCTTTTGGCCTCAGCTAGTTTCACTTGGGTTTCTGTTACTGGCAACCCAAGTACTGAGGGACATATGGCTCATGAGGGAGCACTTGCTGTTCTTACAGGAACTGGACATTTACAGGACTTGCCCTGTATGCATGGCAGTCCTTACAGCTTCAAAGGAGGGCATGGGTTGGGGGGTAGGGAGGCTCTGTTTAAAGACTTGGGGTGTTGGCCTTCTGGATGGCTCAGTGGTAGGGAGTTGGCCTGGTGTGTGGATGTCCAGGGTTTCATTCCCGGTCAGAGCACACAGGAGAAGCAACCATCTGCTTCTTCACCCCTCCCTCTTCTCTCTTTTTTTTTCTTTCTTTCTTTTCTTTCTTTCTTTCTTTCTTTCTTTCTTTCTTTCTTTCTTTCTTTCTTTCTTTCTTTCTTTCTTTCTTTCTTCCTTCCTTCCTTCCTTCCTTCCTTCCTTCCTTCCTTCCTTCCTTCCTTCCTTCCTTCTTTCCTCCCTTCCTTCCTTCCTTCCTTCCTTCCTTCCTTCCTTCCTTCCTTCCTTCCTTCCTTCCTTCCTTCCTCCCTTCCTTTCCACCCTCCCTCCCTCCCTCCCTCCCTCCTTTCTTCCTTCCTTCCTTCCTTCCTTCCTTCCTTCCTTCCTCCCTTCCTTTCCTCCCTCCCTCCCTCCCTCCCTCCCTCCCTCCCTCCTTTCTTTCTTTCTTTCTTTCTTTCTTTCTTTCTTTCTTTCTTTCTTTCTTTCTTTCTTTCTTTCTTTCTTTCCTTCTTTCCTTCCTTCCTCCCTCCCTCCCTCCCTCCCTCCCTCCTTTCTTTCTCTTTCTTTCTTTCCTCCCTCCCTCCCTCCCTCCCTCCCTCCCTCCCTCCCTCCCTTCCTCCCTCCCTCCCTCCTTCCCTTCCTCCTTTCTTTCTTTCTTTCTCTCTTTCTTTCTTTCTTTCTTTCTTTCTTTCTTTCTTTCCTTCCTTCCTTCCTTCCTTCCTTCCTTCCTTCCTTCCTTCTTTCTTTCTTTCTTTCTTTCTTTCTTTCTTTCTTTCTTTCTTTCTCTTCCCTTCCTTCAGCCATGGCTCGATTGGTTTGAGTGTATTGGCACTGAGTGCTGAGGATGACTCCATGGAGCCTCCACCTCAGGTGCTAAAAATAGGTTGGTTGCGAGTGGCCCCAGATGGTCAGAGCATCAGCCCCAGATTGGAGTTTCCAGGTGGATCATGGTCAGGGCACATGCAAGAGTCTGTCTTTCTATCTCCCCTCCTCTTACTTGAAAAAGGAGAAAAAAAAGACTTGGGGTGCAGACAGTATCCATCTGAAGGGGACAGGTATATATGAGCTTATCATAGACTCTGAGATGTGAAGGGACCCCCGAATCTTGCCTAGCTCTGTGTCTAAGGCTGGACTTATGACTCTTGGAGGGTGAACACGAATATCCCAGATCTCAAGGAAAAAACTTCCTGACTCACTGAACCAGAGCAAGATCAAGTGACTTTGTGTTCATAGATTAATCCCAAGCACCAAGTGCAGTGCCAGGTGTGGAGGCGGCACTTCACGATGAGAGCTGAATAAATAAGTGACTACATGACTGCACCACTCCTCTGAGCTCAGAGCTGTGGAGAAGGGTGGAAACTCACAGAAGTGAGTTGGCAATACTGGCTTTAGCACGTTGCTCTCTTCTCAAAGCTTTCTCCCCCTCCGCCCCCCGCCCTCAGCACACATACATACCCAGGAGGAGACAGGTAGGAGGAGGGTCAAGGCTCCAAGTCCCAAGAGCAACTTCTCCCCACCACAGAGGGGAGTCCTACCCACCATACTCCTGCCTTCCAGGCACGCTCTCTCTCTCTCTTTCTCTCTCTGTCTCTCTCTCTGTCTCTCTCTCTCTCCTGCCATGAATCTACTCCACATATACCCCCAGGTATATGCCAAACTGATACTGCTTTGGCACTCACTGTCTTAGAGGCACTCAGCAAATGTTTGCTGAATGAATGTGGAATGAATGAGATTAAATGGATACAGTTATCTTCTCTAGTCTCTGGGAGATGTTTCACTTTTAAAGAGCTCAGCAGCTCACAGGGAAGACAACACCTCAGGGACTGAAATGAATAAGGTACTAAAGGGCTGGACTAGACGGAGGTTCAGGGCACTGTGGACCTACAACAGAGGGACTTTACTCAGAGGCTGGAAACGACTGCCCAGAAGGAGTGACATTTGTCTTGGGCTTGGAAGGCATGGATAAAAGTGTGTCTGGTGAAGAAATGGGCTTGTCTGTCAGGATGCTGTCGGAATCACAATTTTGACAAAAGAAAAATGGATTGTCTCAGATGGAGGCAGTTCAGGCTTCTGGGCAGATTGCTTCAGCAGCTCAATGGTGTAACCTGGTCTCAGCTTACTTCTCTCCCTCCACTCCGTCACCCACTGCATTGGCTTCATTCTACAGTCAAAATATGGCTGTCAGCCGCATCGGTGACTATGTGTGCCCTGTTCTTGTCTAATGCGAGAGGGAGCAATCACTCCCCCAAGCACAGGTTATAACTAGACGGGGCTACTTTGGAGAAGAAATTGCCCTGGACCTCTTAGTCACCATGTCCATCCCCTGCATTGAGTGGGTTAGACTAATAGGACCCACCTCTGTGAAGGTTAGATTGACCTTTCTGGAGCCACCAGGCTTTGTGAGGAGAAGATATTGGGGCTGAATTGAGGCTAGAAGGATGGGGGATTGGTAGGCAATGAAGAGCACCCATACAGGGGGACGGAAATATTGTGGGGGAGAATTTCTGGCTGCTGAGCTGTGTGTCCAGATGAGCATCATGTGTTTGGAGGACGGCAGGAGCTGGGTGGGTGAAAGGCAGCTGCCTGAGGGCAGTCTTGAATCCGTGCTGAGCAGTGGGTTCTGCCCAGGAAGTGGGTTTCTGTGAACAAAGGGGAATGGGAAGTATGCTGATCAGACCCACACCACACCCCTCAGTTCACTCCATGATGCCAGTCCTAGATTCATCATCTGCACAAGATTACATCCTGTCAGCTTGGCTGAGGAGGGGACCTGCATTTTCCCAGAATCCCCTTTTCTATGGGGTTCAGGGTTAGGGTCGGTATAAGTAGAATCGTGTAAGATTTGGAAGGTGGAAGCAAGAAAGAATTCATCATTCTTAGAAGGTTGTGTCGATCAGACACAGTGACAAGAAATTCCTCAGAGGCAGCGGCTTCCACAGAACTCCCTGCGAGCTCCCCCTTCAGTGGCCAGAGGGGCTGGGTTTCCTGCCGGCACCTCCTGCCCCCCTGTGCCCATGCTCTGGGCTGTCGGGGCCTTCCTCTGGTTCTTCCCAGACTTCCACTTATGCAACCCCACCCACAATGGAGTAAGCTCCTCTGAGAAGCAGGGCTAAGACAGAGCTTGTTAAGAATGTTGGAGGATCTCATGAATTAACAAGGCAGAACACTTAGGACCCTGCCTGGCACATAGTAGGAACCTTGAAATGTGAGCGGTTGTTGTCAACACCTACTTACCCTGTTTCAGGCACTGGCCAGGTGATGGCACAGGTGATAATTCAGTTCATTCCCCCACCAGTCTTAGGAAAGCGGTACTGCAATTAACCCCATTTACAGAGTCACAGAGAGGCTATTAGGGTGGAACATATGAAATTGCTAGTTTTGTAGGTCAAACAGTTTTGTATCAGCTCACAGCTAGTACAACTGCGGGTCCCAAAGCCGAGCGACCTGCCTAAACTGTGCTGCCTGCACATTTATTACACGCTTACTATGCGCCGTAAAGACCGTGCTGGGCAGTCTGCACATTTACCGTGTGCCTACTGTGTGCCGTAAGGACTGCACCTTCTGTTACAGCACTTATAGCTTTACAGCTGGCCCTTTGTTACAAATGTCATGTACAAGTGGAAGAGGGAGCAAAGGGCTATTTTAAGATTTTATGTATTGACTTTACAGGGATGGGGTGGATGAGAGGTAGGTGCTTCACTCTAGCTGTTCATTGATTTTTTGTCGTATGTGCCTTGAACGGGCAAGCCCAGGGTTTTGAACCAGAGACCTCAGCACTCCAGATTGGAGCTCTATCCACTGCACCATGACAGGCCAGGCAGCAAAGGGCTATTTTAAATACCTTTTCCCAATACTTTATCTCCTCCAGTGTCCAGTGCAGACACCCCTCCTCTAAGAAGCCTTCCTTGTCTCTCCCAGCAGAGGAGTCAGCCCGCGTAAGGGCTCAGAGGCAGGAAAGGGCCTGTTCGTGACGGACAGTGGGAAGTGTCACGGGGCTGGAGTGTCAGATGCACTTGTGGGAGAGGCTGGAAAGGGACCAGAGCAATGAGGGACAAACCCGAGGCTGTGGGGACTTTGACCATATTGTTATCTTGAGAACGAGGCACCAGGACCAGCTGTGCTTACTCTGGAGATGTCCTTGACTCTGCTCCCCTATCTTGTTGCCTGCTCACGGGCCTGCTGAAAGGGTGCTCCTTGGTGAGGGCCCCTCATGGGAACCTGAAATGGCCCATCTTGCAGGAGGCAAGAGGGTGAGTTTAAGAGCCTGGTTGGCATCATGGCAGCAACCTCCTGCTTATGCCCACAGTCCTTGTAAGAGTGATCGAGGCCCTTGACCTCTGCCCTCAATTTGCTCCATGATAGCAGGCAACTTCCCCTCCCACGCTGCTTTCCAAACCCATGCCCAAGGCTTTGCTCCAGCAAGTGCCATCATATCCCAGGCCTGATGCTGCCCAGCTCAGCTTCCTTTTCCCTTTTGCTCCTCAAGACATCCTCGTGGCCCTTGGCATGAACGGTCCATCATGTCTGCTCCTTCCTCTCGGCAGTTCCCTCTTGTCTGGGGACATATGAACCGGAAGCAGGCTCTCCCTGGCGCTGCGTGGGAGAACTGGGGGTGACCAGGATGCCCCTTCCCCTTCTGTGTGCTTAAGAGCTTGACTCGGAGGCCAGGCTGCCTGGCAGGATCCGGCGCTTTCCGTCCTCACCATCTCCCCTGTAAAATGGGCTTCCAGACAGTGCCTGCCTGGGCTGCGTCTGCGCCAGCGAACGCTTAGCAGCCAGCTCGCCAGCTGTAGTTCCGGCCGGGACGTAGACTGGCACTTTGGTTCACATTCATGAAGATGAAAGTGCAGCAATGAAAGGTATATACAAACTTCACTCATTCTTCAAAGGCCTTATGACCTCTTTGCTGAATCAGATGGTCGTTTTTGAATACAGGACAATATTCTCCTTTTTTTGCGGGGGAGATGACTCACAAAGTAACTGCTGCAGACTAAGCACACCTTCCGTTTCATTTGCGTGAGTAAAACTTCCTTCATCATTTATCTTAAGTCTAAGGAATCAACACAAAATAAGTCAAGTCCTGATCTGTAGCCCTTGACAATTTCCGTGTGACGGCAGCACAAGCGGAGTCAGGAAGAGATGCTTGGTCGCACCCTCGAAGCCTGTCTCCACCGCGGAGGCGTGACGGGCGCGAGCCACCGCCGAGCAGCAAGGGCAAGGGCACAGTGCAGAGAGGGAAGTAGGAGTGATGAGTTTGATTGTTTACTACTTTTGTTTTTAATATAATCTGTTTAATTGTAAATTTATGTAATTGAATTTGTTAATAATCGCTGTGTCTCACACTCATCCTGTAAAATTCCCGAAAATTTAATAACTGGCTCTTGTGAGTTGATATGAGCCAACTCTAATGTGCTGTCCCAGAGTTACTGTGGGGAATAAATTGCTTAATATTTTCACAATGTCCAGGAGACCTTGGCATACAGAAAGCACCCAATAAATGTTAGGTCATCTCTTTCATGTTTACTATTATTGTTCTGGAGTGAAACTTGGTGTCGGCAGTGTGGGGTGGGTGAGGTCCCGGGGACCTGCTTCTGTCCAGCTCTTTGCTGCCCTCCGCGTCCTGCACAGTGTCTGCGGGGACCTGCTTCTGTCCAGCTCTTTGCTGCCCTCCGCGTCCTGCACAGTGTCTGCGTGAAGATGCGGAGCAGGTGCTGGCCGAGCTCGTCTTTTCCCTCCATGAGCTGGACGCCATGGTCCTTTCATCTCGGCTGACCGTGGCCACCCTGGGTCCTCCCTGTCCGGCAGGGCTGTTGACCTTGGCCAGAGCTTGTCTAGAGAGTGTACATGTGGGAGCCCTGTTCTCAGGGACTGACCTGGGGTAGAAGTCAGACACTCTCCTCGGGCTTCCTGCCTGCTCACTGCCTCTGAAAAGACCTGGGATGTGGACAAGGGTAGCTAACGCCCTGCAACGTGGGGGTTAGATAGCTCCATAAAGGATGGCTCTGCTTCCATCTCCCTGCAGAGGCCGCAGAGCTGCCAGCTTTGTGCAGGGAAAGCCACCTGGGATCTGACTCCCAACCAAATCCTGCTGGAGGAGGGGAGGGGCCATGAGGCAGGAGGAGCAGAGAGATTTGCATAAATGCTCATTCTTTTTTCCTTTCTTTTTTCCAAGTGAGAAGAGGGGAGATAGAGAGACAGACTTCCATATGAGTCCCAACTGGGACCCACCCTGCAACCCCCATCTGGGACTGATGCTCTGTCTATCTGGGACCATGCTCGCAACTGAGCTATTTTTTTTTTTTTTTGTATTTTTCTGAAGCTGGAAATGGGGAGACAGTCAGACAGACTCCCGCATGTGCCCGCCCGACCAGGATCCACCCGGCACGCCCACCAGGAGCGAAGCTCTGCCCACCAGGGGGCGATGCTCTGCCCCTCCGGGGCATCGCTCTGTTGCGACCAGAGCCACTCTAGCGCCTGGGGCAGAGGCCAAGGAGCCATCCCCAGCGCTCGGGCCATCTTTGCTCCAATGGAGCCTCTGCTGCGGGAGGGGAAGAGAGAGACAGAGAGGAAGGAGAGGGGGAGGGGTGGAGAAGCAGATGGGCGTTTCTCCTGTGTGCCCTGGCTGGGAATCGAACCCAGGACTCCTGCACACCAGGCAGACGCTCTACCACTGAGCCAACCGTCCAGGGCCAACTGAGCTATTTTTAATGCCTGAAGTAGAGGCTCCACGGAGCCATCCTCAGCCTCTGGGGTCCATGCGTTGGAACCAATAGAGCCATGACTGTGGGAGGGAAGAGGGAATGAGAGAGAAGAGGGAGGGGGAGGGGTGGAGAAGCAGATGGTTCCTTCTTTTGTGTGCCCTGACTGCAAATTGAACCCAGGATATCCACACACCAGGCCAATACTCTACCATTGAGTCAACTGGCCAGGGCCAGAATGCTCATTCTTTTATCCACTTTTATTGAGCATAGACCATGAACCGGGACTGTGTTAACATCTGGAGATATGCAGGCAGAACGCCACAGCCCGTGCTCAGGGAGTCCATGTTACTGTAAAAGGGAACAAAGAATGTACAGGAGAGGCTCTCACCCAGTCCCACCTGCACAGGTGGAGAGTTTTGGTAGTGGGGAGTGTAGGGAAAGACTCTGTGGAAGGGCAAGGGTGGGGGTGTGATATGCAAGCCTGGAAAGGTACATGACTCCAGGTGGCTGAGGTTGTTAGAGGCAAGGACTTGATCCTCCTTGGGTTCTAGGCCCCAGAACCTTCCCCTGTCTTCAGTGATTTGATTTCTTCTGCTTCTTCCAGGAAAGGGTGAATCAAATCACAGTTGGCAAAGGCATGGCTCAGGTACTGGCATTTCCTGTCCCTAGAAGACATTAGGACTGGACCTGATACTCTTTCTGATGGAGCTGGGACATTTTCTCATTCATCTTCTTGACCTGGGCTCCAGATGAACCCTGCAATTGGTCAGACTGGCCACAGGAGATGATCATCTAGGACTAGATGAACTCTAGAGATGCTCCTGTCCTTAGGCTTGGACAAGCCTGGCTCCTGCCCATGCCCCATGCTTTGCAGTGTCTTCCTCAAGTTTTTACAGCTGGTCCCAATTTCTCCACTTAGGGTTCTCTCCCCGACAGCTCAGTAGATCAGGTGAGCTGCAAGACTTCTGCCGATGGGCTGTTTGGGTCCTAATTCCTGGGGATCAGTCTGTTGAGCAGACTGCTTATGCTGGATAATGTGATATTTTTTTCTTTTTTCTTTTTTAAATAGCCATGTTATTAAGACACAGTCGACATACCATATTCTCACCCATTAAAGTGTATAATTTAAATGGTTGCATTGTTGTGCGACCATCACCACAATCTATTTTAGAACATTTTTATCACCAAAATGAAACCCTGTATTCTTTATACAACATGTCCATTCTCATCTTCTCTATCTCCCCCATTGTCAAGCAACCACTAATTATATTCTGTCTCTAAAGTGTTACCTGTTCTGGACATTTCACATGAATAGAATCATATAAGATGTGGTCTTTTATGACTGACTTTTCACTTGGCACAATGACTTTAAGGTTTATTATGTATCATATCAGTACTCCATTCTTTTTATGGTTGAATAATATTCCATTGTAGAGAAATGTTACATTTTGTTTGTGCATTTGTCAACAGATAGACTTTGGGTTGTTTCTGCTTTGGGGTTACTATGAATAATGTTGTATGAACATTTGTGTATAGATTTTTCTGTGAATATATGTTTCCATTTCTCTTGGGTATATACCAAGGAGGGGAATTGATAGATCATGTGCTAACTCTATGTTCAATTTTTTGAGAAATTGTCAGATTTTTTTTTCCAAAGTGGCTATTTGAAAAATGTATCATTTTTTATTCCTGCCAGCAGGGTATTAGGGTTTTAATTTTTTACATTTTCATCAATGTGACTTTGATTTTAGCCATGTAAGTGGGTATAAAGAGGTGTCTCATTGTGATTTTGGTCTGCATTTACCTAGTGAAATGTGATACTAAGCATTTTTCATGTACCTGTTGCCATTCATATGTCTTCTTTGGAGGAATGTCTATTTAGATCCTTTGCCTATTTTTAATTGTTTTTGTTTTTTTCATTTTATTGTTGAGTTATAAAAATTCTTTATGTATCCAAATACAAGTCCCTTATTATATATATGATTTGGAAATATTTTCTCCTCTTGCATAGGTTGTCTTTTCACTTTCTTGATGGTGACCTTTAAAAGAGAAAAGTTTTTAATTTTGAGGAAGTTCAATTTTTCTATTTTTTCTGTTGTTGCATGTGCTTTTAGGGTCATTTCTAAGAAATCATTGTCTGACTCAAAATTAGAAAAAAATTATCCCTAATTTCTGGGGATCAGTTTGTTGAGCAGACTGCCTATGCTGAATAATGTGGTATTTCTTATAAGTTTTCTTATAAGTTTTATAGTCTTAACTCTCACATTTGGAATTTTGGCCAACTTTTAGTTAATTTTTGTATATGGTGTGAGGTAGGGATCTAATTTTATTCTTCTGCTGTTGTGCCAGCACCATTTTATTGAAAAGACCATTCTTTTCTCATTGAACTGTTTTGACACCTTTGTTGAAAATAAATTGACTGTAATTGACAGTTTATCTCTGAGTTTTTAATTCTATTCCATTAATTTGTGTTTATTCTTATACAAGTACCACATGGTCTTGATTATTGTAATTTTGAAGTAAGTTTTAAAACTGGGAAGTATGAATTCTCCAAATTTGTTCTTTTTCAAGATTGTTTCATCTATTTTCCTCAAATTACCGTGTGAATTTTAGGATCAGCCTGAGCATTTTGCAAAGAAGCCTGTTGGATTTAGACAGGAATTGCACTGAATCTGTAGATTAGTTTGGAGAGTGTTTTCACTTAACAATATTAAGTCTAATGATCCATTAGATGTCTTTCCATTTATTTAGAGCTTTAATTTCCTTCAACCATGTTTTGTGGTTTTTAGAGTATAACTCTTACATTTTTTTTGTTAAATGTTTTTCCAATTATTCTTTTTGACACTATTATAAATGGAATTGTTTTCTTAGTTTCATCTTTAGATTGTTTATTACTTAATATTTATTTTGTGGGACTGCATGAGATTGGGTCATTGAAATGGTGCTGACACACTGACTTTGAATGACTCAAATTGTTTACATCGACAAAGACTTCTCAGAAAAGTGTTATCTTGCACACACTAGGTGCATTCGAGCTCCTTCTAATTCTGAGATGTTTTATTACAACAGTTCATTTACTTATTCATTCATTGATTTATGAGTTGAGGGCTCCCATGGGCCAGACACTGTTATAGGATTGAAGAGTATGGCAGTGGACATGGCAAAGTGTCTGCTCTTATGAATCTTTCATTCTCATGGGAAAGAAACAGATTATAAACTAAGTAGCTAACTAAATAATATAATTTTAGGCAATCACTTTGAAAGAAAATGAATTAGCCTTAGGGTAGAGAGTTGAGGGACACAAAGGCAGATTTAATTGGGTGGTAGGGAATGTCTTTCTAAAGAGGTGACTTGGGGATATAATGCAGTCCAGGACAGTGAAGAACTAGAGAAGGAGGATGATAGCCCAGGGCCCTGGGTGAGTGGGAACACACTCCAAGGGCTAGGGGAGATGTAGAGAGGCCAGTGTGGCTGGAGTAGAAGAAGTGAGCTGAGAGTAGCGGAGAAAAAGCTGAGGAGTTGGGTCAGGCCATGGGGTCAGGTGGGCTACAGAAAGAACTGTGACTTTCATTCTGAGGGTGATACAATGTCACTTATGGGCTTTGAGAGAAAGAAAAAAAGGTTATTGAGAACTAAAGAAGTCAGGTGCCTTGAAAGTCAAGGTATTGAGTAGGGTCCTGCAGGGAGAAGCTGCTTAAACAGAATCCAAGAGAAGGCAAGCCAGGTGGAAGCAACAGCAGGAAAAGGCATCGGGGTGGGCTCCCTTGGCCAGAGCAAATGTGGAGCAAGACATAAGAGGAGAGGGAGACAGTCTCAGGAATAAACTTGCTCACTCTTCTGGTTAAATCATGAGCTATCGAAAGGCAGCATCAGTTTCAGTCCAGACTGGAAATCAAAGGTTGGGACCCCTAGTATTGAGCTTGGCTCTGACATTGCTTTGCTATATGATCTTGGGCAAGTCACCTTTCTTCCTTGGAGCTCAACACTGTGATATGTACAATGGACATCTTAGAGCAAGAACAGCTCCAAGTAGGTTGGCCCTGTGATATATATCTTTAGGGATTGCTTGATGCACAAACCTTGGGAGGGTACCCTTGATGAGACAGAGGTATCCCTTTCTGTTAACTTACCTTGTCTATGGCTGCCTTGAGCTGAGATGCTTCCTGCTCAGAGGTTTGACAAGGATGCAGTAGAGTGTTTTCCTTTCATCACTGCCTAGCTAATGTCATGGTCTGTGGCTGGTCTGTAAGTGGCCCAGCTTGTAAGGGGCTAATTGGCTGAAATTAAGTGTGGCTGAGTTGACAGGTGGGGTTGAAGTGAGATGGAGAGAGGTTAAGCATGGCAGTGCCAAGCTATGCTATACAACATTCTTCCAGAAAAGCTTAAAGGGAATTTGACACTGACTGGTCCACCTCTATTGGTTTGAAGAGGAAGTATGTATGTCCTACAGAGGGCATAGCTCCTGGCTTAGGTCACACAGTAAATTGGAGACAGAACAGAAACAAGGGCCCTGGCTCCTAGACCCATAGTTTTAACACAATTCCCCACTGCCTCTGGTGATTTGGGCCCCAATAAGGACCAGGAGAAGAATTAACATAAAGCAGAAAGAAGAATTAGTGTGAGCACTATTTAGATGGTAAGAGAAACAAGAAGCAAGCATCCTACTGGCAGCCACACATCCACTGGATGAGGGTGCAGCAGCAGAGTCGCAGACCCTTGGCAGGACTGGGGTCTGGCTGTTCCTGTCCTGGGGCCAACGGGGGAAGCTGCTAGAAAATCCTGCGGAGTTAGCCTGAGAGTGCTTGCTGTTTCATGCTTCTGTACCTGACAATCTCTCCACCTGGATGACCTTGACAATGCCCTTGTCTGTCTAGAAACCTTTCTTTTGCTCATTTTAAAATTCAATAGGGAAGAGCTGAGGGCAGCCTCCCCCTTGGGCTGCTCTATTCAGATAATGACTTGGGAAAATCAGTTGCCCTTATTTTGGTTACCACTTGGGAATATAATATTGGAGTCACCTGGGATACAGACTGGCCCAGCACCTAGGAGACAGGAGCTTCCTCCATGCCAAATGCGGCATCCATTGACACAGAGTATTTCCTCACTCCTTACCCTTCTTAGGGTTCAGCAAGCCTCCTTCACCAACTGGAGTGTGGTGGTTACTGCCTTTGCCCTGAGCCCTAACCTTGCCTGCTCCTGGGCACTGACTGTCTTCTCCTCCTGGGCCCCGTGATGGCTGCGCACCCCGAGCCAGGCCAACCAGAGCCCTTGCCCAGGATTTTTGCTACTGGAAATAGCCCAGAAGAGACTATTTTTTTTTGTACCAATTTATTTAGGTATAAGCTAGAGTGGCCTGTGACCAGTATTTCATTCTCCAAAACACATGGAATTGAAAGAATAAAATCAACATTCAGAGAAACAAGGTGGAAGATGGAGAGAGAGCACCAGGGCCCTGCGTGCCTGGATCGCACATTCCGGAAGCCAGACCTCTCTTCTTTTCTTGAGAAAGCTGGTTCCCTTGAGATTTTGCAGCAGCTGAAGAAGCTCTGGCTAATCTGTGGGGCTGATAATCTTTGCGTGACCTCCTTGTGGCTTGTGTGTGTCCTAGGCCTCCAGGGGCCTAGGTGTGGCCCACAGCCAGCCGTGGGTAGATATTATGGAAGACCATCAGAATTCTACCCCAGCCCCAACTTCTGTCTGGTAGCTTTTCTACCCACCATGTGAAAAAATGGGTGACCCAAAAAAGACAGGAATGGGAGGACCCATAATTGCTGGGGCTTGGCATATATATTACCTTTATTTTATGGTAAAACAAAGAAATAAAACTCTATTTTACAGACAGAGAATCAAGGCAATGCAAACTTGGTTCCTTCAGGCTCTGGGGAGGCAGTGTCTGAGCTCAGATGGCCATTCGGACAAGATGGTCCCACCTCTGGCTGGACCCTGGACCAGCACCTTGCCCTGATCTCTGGACCTTTTCAAGCCCATAGGTTCTCTTTCCAGGACACATCTCTAGAGATTCAGCATTGACCAGGGCTGCGTGTGATCAGAACCACTGAAGTTAGTGCCTGGAGGAATCTTTGAGACCCTGAGTGGGGGACAATGCATGAGCTAAATGTGGCCAGGCTCACATAGCCATGCACAGCTGTGTACTGTCCTTGGCAAGGGATGAGGAAACGAGCTCAGGAGCTCCCATCATTGCTCCTGGTGGTCACACTGTTCCTGATGGTTCATTAGTGTCCCCAGAAGGTGACCTTGAACAGAGTCCCAGCAGCCCAGTGATGTCCCAGGATCAGACCTGGATTATGGGGGGCGGGGTTAGGTCTGATGGATGCTACTCAGTAGCACGTTATCCAAGTGTAGTAAAAAATATAAAGGGTTTATATTGGGGACCTGCATCTTTGCAGGAGATGCTGGAATTTGCTAGCATCTTGAATGTTGCATTTTGAGTGTTTATACGCTGCTTCGTGAGCTCAGCTACACAATCCAGGCATGTCTCCTCTTCTAGAGGAGATACAGAACTTGTTTCAAGGAAATAATATATTACTGGCCCATGAAGTAAATTCTCACCAGGATTAAAATAATAAGCCATAGGATTTCTAATTGACCATCTGCTGGGCCATGTTTTGTGAGGGTCTGTTCACCAGCCCAGGTGACTGGCCAAGGGTGAGAAGGTACCCCCTCCATCCTCTCATCACCCCTTCATTCTGTTGATATCAGATGAAGAGAAGGTCTTACCTGCCCCGGCATTCACTGCTCACTGAGACCAAGCACCATGTTGGTGTCTTTGCCCTCACCGGGGCTTTTCCTGCCACTTGTCCTCATCCATTTGGCCACACCCAAAGCCTGGCTCTGTGAGGTCTTCAGCCAGAAGTAGTGTCTTTCTAAACATTTATAGTAAGACACAGTCCATGCAAAGGTCCCAGACAGAGACTTGAAAAGAAAGGGGAAGAGGGTGACAGAGCATTGCACTTGGATTTGAAATCTTGGGTTGGCCATACATTCATTGAGCCAAGTCACCTCACCTCCTCTGCTCCTTCACCTGTTGTATAAAGGAGATTTTACCTTTCTCACCCTGGCTTGTTAGGAGCCTGGATGCTAGAGGTTAGGAGTGAGGTGGGGTGCAAAACTCTGGACATAAAGTAGATAGGTGACCAGGAAGCCAGTGCCTGATGTGTGGGGTCCCCATTGGCACTTACGCAGGAGCGTGGAGGAGCCACAGCCAGAGAGAGCTGAGCTGTTGCTGGGGCCATGATGAGTGGGACAGGGACCGAGGATTTAATGAGATGACAAGTCAGTTGCCTCCAATTCTCTATGCCAGTGAGGGCCTGTTTCTGTACCCGGGACCAGCACTGTTTGAGAAGCATCACTTGTCCCCAGTGAGCAGCTGTTTTGCTTCTCTCGGCACCAGCCCCTCAGGGAATTCCCAGCAGACCCTCGCGGTGTGCTACAGAGTGATGCTTTTCCAGCTTGGCTGCAACACAGCCTTTAGGCAGGGGACTGTGTCTGAAACATAAAATACCTTCATTTAAATGCTTTAGGTAGATCTGGGAGAGGGGACATGGAGGTGGATAGGGAGAGGGGGCAAATGAGGAGCTGACCGGGAGAACTATGGAGGTGCAGCCTGGTCCTGGGTCCCTGGAGACTGCAGCAGACAGAGCACAACAAGACTGCATCTACCTGCAGAGGTCTCTGATGAACCTTACTTGTCAGTGTGCAGACTGGCTCAACGCCATATTTCTCAATCAGCGTCCTGTCTGGTGTGCTTGGCTGCTGGTGGGTATGACCACTAGGAAGAACAGCCATATAGCTATGGTCATGTTGCTTTCAGAGGGGAAGGTTAATCATCCCTGTGATATGAAAGTTGGCATGAGCTCTGGGATCCTTTCCTTTTACGCATGTAGTTACAGAGCATGTATTCACTGCCAGGCTCTGGGCCCCTCTGGGGACTCAGTGGTGGGTAGGACACACCTGGCTCTGCCTCTCCCATCCCCATTGTTCCAGCCTGCCTTGGCTCCCACCTGGATTACAGCCAAGCAGAGCAAGCCCGGGGTGAGACAGACCCTGGAGCAGGACCACCTGGGCTCAGCTCTTAGCTATGCCACTTCCTTTCTTGGCGACTTTGGATAAGAAGCTTTCATTTTCCATGTTCTCATCTGTAAAATGGGGATAAGAATAGTATCTATCTTGTGCAGTTGTTATGAAATTTGGTAGGGTAATAAGTGTGAGGAGCTTGGAACAGGGCCTGGAATGTGGTACTAGAATAATAAATAACATTGTTGAGCTGCTTTTTGCGTAACATTCTTCTAATCTGTTCTCCACATTTTAATTTTTCTAGAAGATACGTCTGCTCATTGTCAAGTCATTCAAAGATTTCCCTTGGTTTAAAGTCTAGACTTTTCTATGGCTTTCAGAGCCCTGCTCTCCTGTACCTTACCCCCACCCCCCATGCCCTGGCACTTCCCATTGCATCCCTGTGCCTTTCTCCTCTCCTCTCCCCACCTTGCAGCCATCTAGATGGTCTGCATTTGCTAAACGTGCATCAGAAGATGCTCTCTCTGGGGGACCTCTCCTATTGCCTCCCTATGTCCCAGGACACCTGCATGGGTCCTTCAATAAGAGGACAGGTCTGTGTTTAAAGCCCTTCTCTATTTCTCCTTTCCCAATCAAAGCCTGAACCCCATTGACTCTATTCACCGCAGGTCTCCTGCACCAAGCAGGGTTTTGTAATTGTTCGAGCAAATATGTGTCTCCCATCAAACCCTGTGTCCCCTGGTCAGTCTGGCTTTCTCTCTGGGCTGATATAAGTAGACCCTCAGCAAATAGTTGTTGAATGAATGAATAAACAAGGTGCTTTATGAACACTTGTTAGATGGAAATAGTCTAACAAGCAGGTGATATCATTTCATGCTTACAACCACCCCTAAAGCAGGTGGGAAAACAGTTGAAGCCAGCTATGAAGACCTGCTGCCTTGCTAGTGTAGGTGACAGCTGGCTGATCTCGGGGGACTGCAAGTAAGGACCGGATCTGCCTGTCTCCTGGGATAGTGCTCATTCCCCTCCTCCATTAGTGTAAGTTTCTTTGCTTGGGAAGAATAGGTTGGCGGATGCGACAGTATTTTCTAGAATGGCCATTGCACTATTTCCACGCGGTATGACCTTGCCCATTCCCAAATAAGAGGTGGACTCCTATACCTCTTGCTTTGAATCTGGGCTGGGCTTGGGCCTCTTCGACCAATAGAATGATGTGGAAGTGATTTTCCAAGACTTCCGCAACCAGGATATAAGAAGCCATGCAGCTTCTGCCTGGTCCCTTGGAATTCTCTCTTGGGATATTCTTCTTGGAAAGCCAGTTGCCATGCTATGAGAGGGACAAGCCACACGGAGAGACCATGTGTAGGGACTCTGGAGGACAACCTCAGCTGAGCTCCCGGATGAAAGCCTGGCCACATGGAGCCACCGGGACTTTCAGAGCAGTTAAACCTTTTGATGACTGCAGCCCCAGAGGACATCTGACTGCAGTCCCATTTGGGACCTGGAGTGGGAACTGCCCAGGTGAACCCAGTCAATCCATGCAACGTGAGAGATGATGATAAATGTTTGTTTTAATTTAAGTTACTGAGTTTTGGGGTGGCAATAAACGGAAAGCTGGACTCAGCGCCAACCAGAGGCATGTGATTATGAAGCTCCCTGTCTCCTATGATTTCTCAGAATGTGGGGGATGAGGGAACCATTTGATTTCCAAGGTCCTCTTATTCTCTGTGGTGCTCCTCTGATTTGCAGACTGCCCTGAGGAGAAAGGTAGATAGACAGTTGGGATAGTTTCACATCTAGTTACCTGGCTTAGGCTGTAGAACATAGCCAAGAGTCAAGGGCATCATATAATGCCTTTACCCACATCCTGTCTTAGCCCATTCTCTGACCACTCCTCCAGGAAAATGGTCTAGGCGCTTGATACAGGGAGAAGGAAGGAAGGAAGTGGCGATGGAGCACCCACTCTATGCCAGGTATCAACCTCCATTGCTTCATTTACCCTTCACAGTGGTTTGAAGAGCATGGCAATATTATCTCC
The DNA here is from genome assembly GCF_036850995.1 of Saccopteryx leptura. NCBI lineage: Eukaryota > Metazoa > Chordata > Mammalia > Chiroptera > Emballonuridae > Saccopteryx > Saccopteryx leptura. Next base: position 79,843,776 of record NC_089511.1, read on the forward strand.
ATTGTATAGATGAAGAAACTGGGTCAGAAAGGTTCAGTGATGTGTCCACACAGCTAGCAAGTGGCAAAGCTGACAAAGCCCAGGCCTGCATCACAAATGCTGATACATTTGGAATGGTCTCAAAGATGCTGGGAAGGTTCCAGATCCTCTCTTCAGCCCCCAAGTCCCCTCCTCATGGCTTTACTGTTTTGGTTTAAATCCTGGATCCTGCTAATGCTAATTGCCCTGGAAGGGTGATGCATTAAGATGTTAGTAACCTCTCATCCCAGTCGGAGTGAGGTCCTGTGTCTACTACCCTGGGAGGCTGTCTCAGTGGGAGGGAGTGTGGGGTGATGAGCCTGGTTGCCAGGATGGAAGGGCAGAGGTGGGACTAGCAAAGGGCTCTCACCAGGCTCTTGCCCATTCTTTCAGGGTGGAGTTTGATGATGGAGTTGGACAGAGAGGTAGTCCTTCAGCCCTGGCATAGGACAAGCCCCACCCCCTGTCTGAGATCGAGCTTCCCCATTGGCAGCTCTAGAGAGTGTCTAAATCTCCAGCTGATGGCATCCATCCCTGGCACAGATGTGGGCACATTCAGTCTTCTAATCAGCCTCCCTCCAGGGCTCCTGGAAGAGCTGCGTTTAGTTCTGGGCTCCAAACTCAAGAAGTGGTATTAACCAACTGGTATAAGGCCAGAGCAGGCGGCCAGGGGGGCAGGGAGGGGTGCCCATTCCTAGCACAGCAGTGGCTGAGGTCTCTTGGTAAAGGAGAACTGGGAGGGGGATGGAGAGCTGACTTCCACCCTGAGGGTGCTGGTCAGCTTGAGTGTGTCACTGGGTTTTGCTGAGTGTTCTTAATCATCCTCTTTGGATTGCCCAATTCCTGGGAGGCTGAGGCCACTCAGTATGGGCCATCTTATGAGTAGTGGTTACTAGAGGTGGGCACTGTCACTAGAGGTGGCTGAGATAACCTGACTGCTCATTCTAGCTCTGCAGAGAGGGCTGTCACAGTAGAGGGACCAGGTAACCTCAGGGGTTACAATACTTGGCTCACAGGCTCTGAGAAGGAACAAGCCCTGCCTGACCCAGCAAGATTTTAACCACCTGAGCTAAAATAAGGGGAACAAAATATCCTGGCTATCCTGGCACTCACGTCAGCCTCCACAGCTCCCATTTTCTCTGCTCTTTCTGTTGTCTAACTTCCCTTGCACAGGAGGTCTTGCTGCTTGGCCCTCCCTCTGCTTCCTCCTTCTGTCCTTTCACGCTATAAATAGCACTTACTTTTATTGAGCACTTTCTATGCTGGGCAATGTGCTGAGTCTTGGAAGACCCAGGGGTGAGCAGAGTAAGTGAATTCCTGCCCTGTGGTACAGCAGTGGAGGTGGGGGCACTGGCAGGGTGGAAGAGGAGGAACTGGTGGGGTGTGGGGGGTTGAGAGGAAAGCCGGAAGACCGGCGGTTGGGAAGTTAGGATAGGATCCTTCTTGGGGATGATGAGGGGGGTTGGCAGGGATGGTGGCAGTGGGACCAGGAAAGTAGATGGATTCAGAAGACAGAGAGTTGGAAACCTCAGCGGGGCTTGGTGAAGGGCTGACTGTTTCAGGGAGGAGTGTCCGAGGCAGACTCTGCCCTCCCTGGCTTAAGCACTGGGTAAGCAAGTGAGCCAGCCACAGGGTTCCTGGCAGCAAGGCTGGTTCTGTGGGATTTCTGGCTGGCAAAGCTGCTCCCATGCTGGTGCGAAGGCCACTGCACCACCGTTTCCTCTTGGGCAGGGCTAGGAGCTAGGTGCAGCTGGAAAAACTAGGGTGCGGACAACACCCTCTCCCCAGAGCCTGCTTCCATCTTTTCTGCTCTTCCCAGCAGCTCCCAGAAGCCAGTCTTTTTCTTGCAAACCTCCCAGGTGCCTGCCCTCCTTCTTATTGTTCCTCTCCTCATGATGGCAGGGCAGTGATGATTGATTGAAATACTGGGAGGCCAATGAGCTGCCTAGCTGCACCCACTACCCTAGGTTCTCTTTATGCCCTCTCAGCCCTCTTCAGCTCCCCTCCTCTAAGATCCCTCATGATATTAACATACCAGGAACTTCAGGGGCGGCAGCAGCAGACCTGATTTACAACTAAGGAGAAGAGGCCTGGGCCCAACGGAGTCTTCTCACTGCCTCCTGCTGCCCTGGATCTACCCACCTGGCCACCGGATGCCTCTGGGGGGCAGGGGTGTTTCAGGCTTCTGGGCCAGGATCTGCAGCCTGTAAACAATCCTTCCCATTTAGATGGTTGCCAGATGGGCGTGAACCACAGAGGGTAGAAAGGGGCTTTAGCTGGGCCTGTCTATGGGACTTGGGGGATTCGGTGGTTCTCTGTTTCCAACTTAGCTCACTAGGAGTTGTAATGAACAGCCCCTCTCCTCTGCAACTAAAGTGCACGAAGCCACTGAATCTCTGGCTCCTCCCTCCCTGTCTACATGAGGTCCTCTTACTCCTGGGTCCCTTCCCTGTGTGCTTGAGGCCAGTGCCATCTGGGGTCCTCCTTCCTGTCTTTGTGAAGTCTGTGCAGCCCGAGGTTCATTCCTCTGGTCTGAGACAGGGAATCCTCATCTTGGGGCTTGCTTTGTTAGCCCCCAGGGGATAGGCTTCAGTCTTTAGTTGTTTAAACAGAGGAAAAAGAAGATGATCATGTTTATCTAACTGCTTATGGGATGGGTATGGCTTGGCCTCGACCTAGGACAATCTTTTATTATTTATTTATTTGTTTATTTATTTATTTATTTTGACAGAGACAGAGAAAGAGTCAGAGAAAGGAACAGATAGGGACAGACAGACAGGAACGGAAACAGATGAGAAGCATCAATTCTTTGTTGTAGTTCCTTAGTTGTTCAGTGATTGCTTTCTCATATGTGCCTTGACTGGGGGCAACAGCAGACCGAGTGACCCCTTGCTCAAGCCAGCAACCTTGGACTCAAGCCAGCGACCATGGGGTCATGTCTGTATGATCCCATGCTCAAACCAGCAAACCCCTTCACCCCCACGCTCAAGCTGGTGAGCCTCTGATCAAGCAAGATGAATCCATGCTCAAGCTGGTGACCTTGGGGGTTCGAACCTGGGTCCTCCACGTCCCAGTCCAACACTGTCTACCCACGCCCGGTCAGGCTAGGACAATCTTTTTAATTTTTTTTTTTTAGTATGAGAGACAGAGAAACAGAACAATAGACAGAGAGACAGACAGGAAGGGAGAGGGATGAGATGCATCAACTCGTAGTTGCATCACTTTAGTTGTTCATTAACTGCTTCTCATATGTGCCTTGACCTGGGGGCTTCAGTTGAGCCAGTGACCCCTTGCTCAAGCCAGAGACCTTGGGCTCAAGCCAGTGACCATGGGATCATAGACATGATCCCACACTCAAGCCATGGGCTCAAACTGGTGAGCCCATACTCAAGCTGGTGACCTCGGGGTTTCAAACCGGGGTCCTCAGCATCCCAGGTCAATGCTCTCCCCACTGTGGCATGACCAATAAGGCAATCTTTTAAATATTAAACTCAGTGCCACAAGATGTTTGTTATCATCACAGCCTCAAGAAGTCAAATGGGGCTTACTTAGCTATCTCGAATGGAGTAATATTTATGCTACCAGCTACCCTTCTTGATGGTGTTTTATACACACTCCTTAATCATAACAATGACATCCTGAGTATTATTGTGTCCATTTATTGATGACAGAAGTGATGCCCAAAGAATGTGATGGCTAGGTCATCGTGTCACACTGAGGAAACGGAGCTCGGCCTTAGTTCTCGTGGCTTAGGCCCCAGCCGGCTCTGGCTGGGTGGGTCCTGCCTCTGTTTAGGAACACTGAGCATAAATAAGTAGTCCTGTCTAGGCCTGCTTTATACCTGGGCTCCTTCACCCTCTGCTGCAGCCTAGTGTGTGTGGCTTGTCTCAGGTATCATTCCTGAATAACAGAAGAGGAGGCAGATCATAGAGGGAAATCAACTTGCCCATGGCCACACAGCTGCTCAGTGGTAGAACCAGGACTGAAACTCAGCTTCTCTAAGTTCCTTTCAGGTGCTTGTTCCAACCACATGCTGCCTCCAGCTAACTGCATACCACTCTCCATGTGGCCTGAACACACGGTTAGGATAGAGCAATTGACCGCAAGAGGAGGGCAGTGAGGGGTGGGGCAGGAGACTGGGCAGCAGTCCTGTCTTGACACAATGCCCTTGGGCGATTAACTTCTGCCCTCTGAGTCTCCACGTTTTTGTGTGTCCAGCTCTCCTCGAGGACAAAGACTGGGCATGGTCTTAGTTCTGCAGACAGGCAGGGGCAGTGTTTCTTCCTGTTGTGAAGCCCCACACCTGGGTCAACCGCACACCCAGGTCAGCGAGGCTCGGGCCAGCTGTGGCCAATGCCCCAGGGCCAGAGTCCCACCCAATCGCAAGCAGCTTGTGTCTTCCAATGGCAGGAGCACTTAGGTCTTGGTGAGGGGGCTATCTCTGAGATAGCCTTTCCAAGCCCCAGGTGTGCCACACACAGCACCCTGTCCCCTGCCTTCACGTCCCTCCCAGGCCTGCAGGCTCGGGAAAGCAGACTGGCCCCAGCAGAGGCCCCCAGTGTCCAGAAATTCTCTCTGTAGCTTTCTTTCTCAGGAGTTGGTGCCAAACAGGCTCCGCCTCAGCGTCTGGCGGGGCTCCAGGCATTCTGTCTTGAGCACTTCAGCAGCAGCAGGAAGACCAACCTCATCAGGACAGGAGAGACCCAGCCACTGGCCTCTGCCTGCTTTGTCCCAGCTGTATAATGTGTGCATGGTTAACACTTCCAAATCCACACAGAGGGCCTGTGGGTGGTCTGGAGCCCCTCCGTGCCAGCACCTAGCTAGCTGCCTGTAGGGAAGGAGCTGATGAGAGTCTGATGAAGCCCAGGCTTTAGGGAGCACTCCCATGTGTGTTCTCTGTGTTGATGCTACACAAGACAGGGGGAAATACCATGGGCCAAGCTCCCCTGCCTGCCTGTCCTTTACAAGTGCAGTCTCATGTGACATGAACCCACATCCCTGCAAGGTGTGGGCCACAAATTTTAGTTAAGATTGAGACAACAAGGTGCAGCAAGGTTAAGAACTTGCCAGGGTCACTCAGCTATCTGTGGCAGAGCTGGATTTGAACCCAGGCAGGCTGGTTCTGGAGCCCTGTCCCTGCCTCCACAGCACAGGGTGTGTCCGAGGATCTGCCATCCATGGCCTCTGTCCGTGCTTGTTTTGCCCTTGCTCCTGCAGGACGCAACTCCATCCTACAGAGGAGCAGGGGCTCAACACATGTGTGTGCAGGTGTGAGGCAACTGTTCTGACCAGGGCACCCAGGAAAGAAGTCTAGGTGCCAGGGTGGGTGTCTGGCAGGAGCTGGCAGGGGGTAGAGGGATGAGGAGAGCTGTGTGCCAGCTGACCTGGTGGTCTCGGGAAAGAGTAGGGGCTCGGATCTCTCTCTCAGTCCCCTGTCTGACCCGGTGGTCTCGGGAAGAGTAGGGGCTCGGATCTCTCTCTCAGTCCCCTGTCTGACCCGGTGGTCTTGGGAAGAGTAGGGGCTCGGATCTCTCTCTCAGTCCCCTGTCTGACCCGGTGGTCTCGGGAAGAGTAGGGGCTCGGATCTCTCTCTCAGTCCCCTGTCTGACCCGGTGGTCTTGGGAAGAGTAGGGGCTCGGATCTCTCTCTCAGTCCCCTGTCTGACCCGGTGGTCTCGGGAAGAGTAGGGGCTCGGATCTCTCTCTCAGTCCCCTGTCTGACCCGGTGGTCTTGGGAAGAGTAGGGGCTCGGATCTCTCTCTCAGTCCCCTGTCTGACCCGGTGGTCTCGGGAAAGAGTAGGGGCTCGGATCTCTCTCTCAGTCCCCTGTCTGGACTGGCAGTGTCACTTGTGGACACGGGTGGCAGGGGGATGAGGGAGGAGTTAGTCTCCAGTGTCTTATCCTCTGCCCTTGAAAGTGCCTCCCAGGCAGAGCTTCTCTCTGGACTCCAGCTCTTTAAACCTGGTCATTTTCCCATTTGGATGTTTGATATTGTGCTGTCTCTGCATGGCATCCTTGGTTTTCTGTAGCTCACAACTAAATTTCCCATTGTTCCTTCTTGCTCCATTCTGTCCATTTCCACCCATGCCCCTGTTTCCCCTCCTCTGTACTTTGGTTCCAGCTGTTTCCCTAGTCAGGTCCTGTCTGTGGCCATGTTGAGAAGGACAGCCTCTCCCTTTGGTTCCAGCTGTTTCCCTAATCAGGTCCTGTCTGTGGCCATGTTGAGAAGGGCAGCCTCTCCCTCCCGGAACTCTCAGCATCAGGTGGGAGTGACAGAAGAAGCACAGGGGAGACTGGCTGGTTCTTTACCCCTCCCCAGCCCAACCATGGGACCCTGGAGGGAAAATTCCATAGCAGAGTTGTTTTTTAGTTTTTCTAGATGTTTGTAGATTACACAGAAGGAAAGAATGTGTGAGCCCAGGGTAGAGGCTCCGGTGGGACTGGGAAACAGGACACTCAATGCCTTCGTCCTCTGGCATCTCAGCTGGAGAGTAGGGAGGGTGCTACACAGTTCAGGACCATTGTATTTCTAAGCCTTGATGCCTTACTGTTCTGGAGGACATTTGCATTTTAATAGGGGCCTTGAGGAGGACCCAGGAGTAACACTGAGATGCCTGGTGCTGGGGAAGGTCGTGGGTGGAGGGCCGTCTGTGCCTGGCTCCTGTCCTGGCTGTCTCCCTTGCACAGGGCCTCTGTGCGGGTTGGCTAGCAGCACCCCTGACCCTCCCTTTGCTACTCTTTAGCTGAGCCTGTTCAGGGAAGCATGGCCCTTCTCCTTCGCTCTGTCTAGGTCATGGGGTGGTGACATTTTAAAATACTGTTAATAGGTGACATTTATCCAATGCCACATGCAGGAATGGTGCTGAGTGCTTACATGCGCTATCCAATCTCATCTACACTCCAGCCCTGAGAGGCGTGATGGTCACCCGCCCTCCTTTAGCAGGGAAGTCTCATTTGTCTCCATGTCCGCCTTCCTCACAGGAGGCCTGGATTCCTGGGGAGGCAGGGACTGTGCCTGCTTCTGCCCTGTGCCCGCAGCTCCTCACATACAAGAGCAGAGAGTGGGTGCTTCGTGCTGGCTGGTCAAACACGGGGAGGATGAGTGAATCTCTGGGGCTCCAACCCTTCCCATGGGCCTGATTCAAGAACAACTGCTCCAATGCTATCACCTCAAATGACAAAAGAAGATCTGAAGTGTGGTGTGTCTGTACGAGGCACACAGAGGTGGTGGCATGTTGGCCATGACGAGAATGTGAGCTCTGGGTTCTGCTGTTCAGGGGGAACCCTGGTTCTACGTCTTTTCTTCTGTGGGATTTGGGGTGAGATGTCTAAACTCTCTGGGACCCCGATTCCTTTCGTATAACAGAGAGCTGATAACAATGTTCACCTGATAGGGTGGTTGTGTGGATGGAATGAGTTATTACACATAAAATGCTTAGAACCCTCCTGCCCCAGAAAGCACTGCACAAGTGTTTGTTATAGTAATTAGCAGACAGTTTGGGACAAAGGGTGCTAGAGGGAGGGATATGTATTGTCATCAGCAGCACTGGCCGCTTGGCCTTGTGACATTGTAAGCAGTGAACTTCCTTCTTTTTGTGTGCTTCAGCTCCTTCGCCTCCCACCACCCAGGGTGACCCCTAAGGGCACCTGCCGTTCCCGGCTCCGCAAGCAAGGTGTGTGAGGGGCCTTGGCAGCGTCTGTGAAGGGACCTTGTGAATGTGATGAGGGATTGAATGCACTTGGCCGAAGGGGACACCGAGGTCTTGTGGGCATCCACGGCCGAAGAGCAGCATGGCTCAGCTGGCCAGGGCCTTCTCTCCCCAGCCCAGAGCCCCTCTCCCGCAGAGGCAGGCGGAGCCGTGTTTCAGGAGGAGGAGGGGGCAGACACGTTCCGAGCCACCGCACTGAGGTGTGCACGTGTCGAGAAGACGCAGTGACAGCATTCACATGGGACTGCTTAGATAAGCATCTCTGCTCTGGGGAGAACGGGACTCAAGAAAGAAATGAAGTATATTTACAGGAAAATAATAAAAATGGCATTTTATTTCCTGTACATGCTTATGTGGCTCATGAAATTCTCGCTAGCATATATATACATCAATATGTTTTCCTTCCTGTATATAATTTCAAAACATGTGTAGCAGTGTGTGATAATATGTACATATATATTATATTATATACATAATATGTATGTATATGGTTGACCCTGAACGACGTGGGAGTTAGGGATGATGACCCCCTCACACAGTTGAAAATCTGCATATAACTGAAGTCAGCCCTCTGCATTGTGGGCCCCAACCACAGATTGGAAATGAAGTTGGCCCTTGAACAACATGGGTTTGAGCTGCACTTATATATAGTGTTTGGTTTTCTCTGGATGAAGAAATATGAGCTATTTTTTAAAATAAATTTTTATTAATTTTAATGGGGTGACATCAATAAATCAGGGTACATAGATTCAAAGAAAACATGTCCAGGTTATCTTGTCATTCAATTATGTTGCATACCCATCACCCAAAGTCAGATTGTCCTCCGTCATCTTCTATCTAGTTTTCTTTGTGCCCCTCCCCCTCTTCCTCTCCCATCTTTTCCCCCCCTCCCCCTCCCCCTAACCACCACACTCTTGTCCATGCCTCTTAAGTCTCATTTTTATGTCCCACCTATGTATGGAATCATGCAGTTCTTGTTTTTTTCTGATTTACTTATTTCACTCTGTATAATGTTATCAAGATCCCACCATTTTGTTGTAAGTGATCCGATGTCATCGTTTCTTATGGCTGAGTAGTATACCATAGTGTATATGTGCCACATCTTCTTTATCCAGTCTTCTATTTTTTTTTTACAGTGATTAAAGCCTTTAAGCAAACTCTTGGCCAATACAGCAAGAATCCATAAAAGAGTAGTGTCCTTAACATGTTCACCTTAACAAGTTCAAGTTGGCACCAACACCATTCCAAATCCCTGCAAATGCAACCCAGTCCGTTAGGAGCTGTCACAAGGAGCAGGAGGAAATATGAGCTATTTTTAATTTTCCTTAATTCACTGTATCTTTCCAATTTTCTAAAGTAAACATGATCAGAAAGATAAAAGAAATGAGCTGGCTGTAAACTGTGTTCTTAGCTATGACCCATGTCCTTTGTGTCAGACACATTGGGCCCGTCAATAGTGTGTGCCTGGCTGTAGGCCAGGGTCTGTGTCCCGTCAGTCCTTTTCCCCCCCTGAGCATGAATGGGGCCATCTCACTGCCACACGCTCCTCATGTGACCAGGACCCCATGGATTGTTTGTGTCAGATGTGAGTCCCCTCCAAGAAGCAGAGCCATCACCCCACCCACAGTGCCGGCGGTGGAGGAGTTGTCCTCGCTGGGTCACAGATCAGAACTGGTTACTCAGGGAGGTCTCGGGACTTGCTTAGGGCCACACAGTCAGGGCCTCGGACCCCCAGCCCAGGTTTGTCTCACATCACACAGCATCAGGTGGTCAGCAAGAAGCTGTTCTGTGACATATCTCTGGTCCCACATCCTTGATACCTGATGGGGATTTATGGCTCAGAGAGAGTAAAAGCTTAGGGGTTTTATGACTCGTCCAAGGTCACACAGCAAGGAGCAGAGCTGGAACTGGGATTCTGATGTTCCGTGTCAGAACAGTAAGATGTTCAGAAAAGGGCTAAAGAGAGAAAAGAAATGAGAAGAAAGGAAAAATTCAACAGTTCTCGCTGGAGCAAAGGACACGGTTCAGGCATACATACATGTGTGCATGTGTGAGTGAGCAGTGAGTGGGAAAGGTGCTGTGGGGTGGGGGAGGCAGGAGGTAAGAAATGGTAGCTGCAGAGTGGGACGGAGGGAGGGAGAAAGAGAGACAGATGGGAAACAGTTTGTGAAAGCCAAAAACCTCAAGTAAGACAAATGTTTATTTTATTTATTGGTGATACCAGGAAAAAAATGCTGACAGAAACTCACAACTAGCACAGGCTACTGCCAGCTCTTCAGACCCCCATGGAAAGTGCTAGAAAGTGCCTCCGCTCTGCGGCAGGCCGCAGTGGGGCCGGCAAGCCCTAGGAAGGCATGACACCTGCCAGGACCACCTACTTGAGGAGCCTGCTCCAGCAAAAGGGGTCCTGAAATTGGGACCAGAGGCTGGACTCCATAAGGGGTTAGGTCTGGCAGCCCAGACCGCTTCTCAGACTGCGGGTCCTGGTCTGGGGATTGGACACCGTCATTCCGGCTCTGTCCACCCAGGCAAACTGTTGGGAGAACTTTGCTTCTGGCCAACACAGAATAATAAGGACTAGTTCTAACTCTGGCCTGAAAGGCCTGAAACAGAAATCACAACATCAGTAACAACAAAAATAATCAAAATATATAAAAACTAGTCTTCAAGACAGTGGGCATCAGGAGCTGAAGTATTGTGATCTATGAAAGATAGGAAACATACAAGGTGAGTCCTATGATTGCCCCCAGCTACCTGCCTGGAGAGAGCTCTCAGGCTGCCTCACAAGAAGGGGACCCAAGGTGCCTGTGGGACCTCCTAACTCGAGACAAAGCCAAGAGCACAGGGAGACCATGGAGGTGAGAGCACACATGACAGAGTGCTGGAGAGGGGAAGGACGGAGAGAGGACCCCTGAGGGCTACAGAGGGTCCCCTTCCAGTACTTGGCAAAACTGAATATTGATCAGCATATGCCTATGAGGAAATCACCTGAGATCAGGGGAAACCCCACCCAAAAGGAACAGAGAGGGCAGAGTATGGAGTTTACTTGAAGATGGTTATAGTTTCTGTTCCCACCAGCTGGACTGAAAGAGTCATGCTTAAAGGTATTGAGTGGCTACCCTAAAGCTCGGTCCATATTCAAATGATCCTGCTGGTCCCTCCTCTCTCCTCCAAATGTCTTTGTTTTCAGTTACTTTGTTTGAATCATATCCAATCTGGACTGTCTCTTTAATTTGGTTTTCATGGCTCTAAATAGAACAGCCTCTCTGTTTCCCACCCTGACCCCCTTATTTCTCATGCTTTTGAATCAATAAAGAATATAGGTCAGTAGTCCCATGGAGTGTCTCATTTGGAATTTGATTGACTTTGTCCTTGTGGTGTTGAACTGGTTCCTCTCTCCTTGGTATGTCTCACACCAACGGCTCAATCTAAAGGCTCCACCAGACTCAGGTTCAATTCTTTTGACAAGAACATTTCATGGAGGGTGTTGGCTGCCTGACTTTGAGGTAGTAGTATTCTATTGTAATTCCCAATCGGCTCAGGGGATTGCTGCTCATTTCAGCTGCTGGTAATGGAGTGCCCTGGCAGGCTAATGATAGTTTCACTTCTTTCCTTCCCACACAAGAAAGCATGTTAGAGTTCACATAGGTCAGAATGTTGTCAGACTGCATATGAACAACCTTGAGTCCACTTTTACTTAAAAAAAAATCTTTCTAAACTTTGATCCTTAAAAAAAAATACTTTAGTATTCATAAAAAATGATGATGAAACGTGGTGTGTCACAACCCTAAACCATTGACTTCCCCCATCCTAAAGGATAAAATGTGAGTTTTGTGGTTGTCGCCTGTAAAGCCTACAATATAAAGTGACTATTTGGAACAATGGGGTTTTCCAGGATGTGTGACTTTCAGCGCTAAAGCTGGGCATGTCTTGGGCAAACCAAGACTGGCTAGCAACCCTATAACAACATTAAGACTTCTTTGGTCACCAGGATAATAAACAAGTCCCTTAGTATGTCAGTATTGTTCTAGTGTTAGCCTTGGTCTTATCTGATTCCTCTTTAAAACCACTGAGAAACTGGTGGTTGTCTGGGATTTCCAGGAGTGGGGACCTCAGTCCTTTTTCCAGGGTGGCCTATTGCATTGGTGAGTAAGTTTGTCTGTTAGAAGATTGGGCCTTCCTATAAATCCCATGAACTCACTTGTCAGTTGGAATTTGATCACAATGGAGCCGAGCATATGATGTTATTCAGCCAATCAGACAACTGAAAGTTGACCGTGTGCCCTCCAAGCAAATGTTCCCAGGTCATTCCTGGTCATGACTTCATGTCTCCTCACCCTACTTTCCCACCTATGGCCTCAGGACATAGTGCAGGTTCTGGGATTGGAAGGTCACTGGCACTGGGGCAAGAGCCCGACTTGAGATGTGAGAGAATCCTCTGCCTCCCTCGAATCCAGGAACTCAGGCATTTCCATGCCTTGCCTCCAAGCCTAGTGCCATCTGGCCCCTGTACTGGGGAGAAATGTGCTATCAAAAGGGAGCCCTCTGTGTCCTTACATCCTCTTAAGTGGCTAGGAGGGGAAGAGAGTCCCAGCTTCATCCATTAAGGATTAGCCAGCTATTGGAACCCACTAGAGAGGATTTCAAAGTAGAGCCAAGAATTTAACTTCAAGATGTACTTTACCTCCTGAAATCAAATCATCTCATTTTCAGCACAATTGAACAGACACTCTGTTGGGTTAAATTCTGCAGCTTTTCCGGAAACTCTGGGGTGGGATGGAGGTCAGGATGTTATGGGCTCAGATGCATTCCCGTCACTAGCAAGGTGATTGTTCTGGGGACAGGCTGGCTCCATTTCTGATGTCTCTCTTGTCTGGTCCCTGCTCAGTGCCATTTTCACTATCTTCATTTCCTCACTCAAGGATTCTCAGAAGGACCCTTTAACATGTCCCCTGCTGCTAATTCTTCCCCAGAAGCCTCACCTCTGCCAAATGCCCATTTCATACTAACTGTCCCATCATCTCCCACCCAGTTTCCCAGGCTGTGTTCCTTAGGCCTCACTCTCTGGCCCCCTGTCCCTGACCAAACTCCCTCCTTCCTTGGCCTCTACCTTCCTTCTTCTGAGACTAGTCAGATTATCTGTTCCCATTTTGGTATTGAATAATTACCTCTTTCTAGGTTAACCTCTTACAGGAAGCTTTCCCTGATTACTTTAAACCTTCTCATGGACCCCTTTCCCTTCTCTGGTCTCTAGTGTTACACAAACTCAAGACCAGTTTCTCTTCCCCAGTGGCCTTTTCTTTTCTCCCTGCCTAATTTGTAAGTCCCTAGAGGATTAAGATCATACTGTCTGTGTCAGAGACATTGAGTGCTCACCAGAGATCCATGTTATTCCTTATATATCTAGTCTCCCTTGCTGGCAGGGGGTGGAGACATGTGGGTAGTTCCAGACTGAGCAGAAGTGACATGTGTCACTTCCTGGCTGAGGAAGTTAAGAGCTGGCAGGTGTCCTCCTCCATCCCTTTCACCCCCTTCTGCAGTGACCACAGATAATGTGATCCAGATGGTTCAGCTATAAGAGGACAGATCTTCTGTTAGCCTGGTTACCTGTGTGATTGTGTGGATCCAAGCTTCCCACTGTCCTGCATTAGGCATGTAATATGAACAAGAAACAGACTTTATCCTGTGAAGACTCTGAGATTTTGGGGATTTTCTGCTGCAGCAGCTGGTATGATTTAACACTAATATAACATCTCTTTTGTCTCTCCATCTCATCTTCCTCTTCCTGGAAGCCCTGAGCACAGACTGGGCAGCTAGTAGAGCTTCAGTAAATAAAGCTTTTCAGTCTAAACAATAAATTTCATGGGATGGTAAGTGGGACATGGAACTTATAAATGGAACAACTTAAAAGAATGTTCTCAGCAACACTATGACCAATGAAAACCACCCCTGAATAGGCCACCACCCAGTCTGACCTCGTGGACCAAGCCTACAACAATGCCAACCTTCTCTACCTCCTGGATATTTGATGTGAGGAAGATAAAATTGTGATGCATCAGGGAGAGCTCCTGATGGAAACCTTGGAGTTGCAGACCATGGCCTTTGATTTGTTTGGTCATTGCCTTTCTTTGGATCGGAAGACAAGTGGGCGTGAAGCCCCAAAGGAAGAGTGTACAGGCCAGCCCTGCCCTCTCCATGATAATTAGTTAGAACTTCCCATTCCACTGAAAGCCCTCTGGGACCATAGCTGTGTCCTTTTCTCAATCTCATTCTCCGTATTCTATTCAGAGCCTGGCCCAGAGAAAGCTCTAGGAAGACAATGGACCTCCTTTGGGGTGGTGAGTGCCCTATGAGCTGAGGCTGGATGGTGGCTGAACAGGGATGAAGTAGAGGGTGTCCTGAACTGTGAGAAGAGCAGAGGAGTTGACCAGGTATGTTTGTCTGGGCTGCAATTCCACAGGTTCGCCTGGGTGAAGCTGGGTGGGGTGTCTGTGAAGCCAGCTCTCAGGGCTGGGGGCTCCGGAAAGGCCCACATGAGGTGAGGGGTCCCCTTGCTTCCATGTTGAAGTGGGATGCCTGCAGCGCATATTCTTAACATACATTAACCTTGGCGCTGTGCTCCTGTCAAGAAGCTGTCACAGAGGCATTTAGCAGAGGAGATGGCATAGGAAACATTCCTGTTGTATTTTGGGGCACTGTGCAGCTAATGGGGCATGCACGACGAGGGGCCATGGGCGGGGGCTGACCTTGCCGAAGTCTGTGGTGTCCAGCACCAGAGGAATAGGCATTAATAGTGTCTGGCGGCCAAGGCGCAGGCTCCACAGCTGTCAGAACAAAGCACAGCTGATTGTGGCTGAGCACCTACTATGTGCTAGGTGCCAGCTTTGGGCCTCACACATCTACTGTCCCTCTCAGTTCATCCTCTCAATAGCTGTCTTGAGTTGATCTGACTCTAAGCAAATCTATTTCTAATGAAACCCTAAGAAAATAATGTGACAATTTCATTGGTGACTCAAATCCAATGAGCCCTCCCAGGATGTGGGAACATGCATGTGACATCTGATGCTACTTGTCTGATCTGTGGTGTCATGAGAGAAGCATAAGTTAACCTAAATGGGGATGATTTTAAGAGACCACTGACACTCGTCATTGATACCAGGCACTGTGGTTTTCATCTTAGGAAAGGTGTGCATTTTATGGCCTCTCATTCTCCTCAATCCCAAACACACAGCAACACACACATCCACCTACATGGGTGCACTTTGATAACCCCATGCACCTAAATACACATATCCACACTCACACGTATGAATACATGGTCACGATGCAGCTCACACGCCACGCCCACATACACCTGCTAGTGTACTCACACACATATGTGTATCCACAGGGTCCCTTACTTTCACATATACAACCCACATCAAATTGCCTTCATACACACATTCACCCTCACATGGACATCTCTCTCTCACACACACACACACACACACACAGAGCAGGCATAAGCAGAAAACACATTTGCATGTGCTTTTTCTCCAAGCAAAGACATTCTGTCTTTTAGAGGAGAAGACAAGGAAAGTGAGCCGGAGTCCTCAGTTGCTTCCTGCCATTCCCTGCTCAGCAACAGTGAGCAGTTTTGTATAGGAACAAGAAAGGGGGCGGGTTCGAGGAGCCTGGCGCCTGGTCTGGAGTTCCAGGAATGGACCGGTCTGTGCCTTTACCTCCTGGGTCCCAGCTTCCACATCGCTCGAGGGGGCTGGAGCCCCTTCCAGCTCCCCCACTCAGCCCCTGTGAGCCCAACGCGGGCATGGAGCTGATTTTCCCGCTATGACCCCAGAGTCTGTTCTCTGTCCCATTGCCCCCTTTCTGTATCAGCCCAGGTGGTGTAGAGCGGCAGTCAGACCCTGAAGGGACATTAGCTGGTTGTCACAGTTTCAGAGCTGCATAGTCCTTTAGTCATTTGAAATCCGCCCTTACTTTGCAGGTGGGGAAACAGGCCAGAGAGGGAAGGACGAGCATGTGCCATAACCGGCACTGCCCAGGTCCACAGGGGACACGTGGTGAGCGACTGTCAGATGCTGCTCTTTGCCATTTTTGAATCAGCTCTTGAGGCATCTGAGAACATGTGGAATGTGAGGGACCATGTGAAGCAATATATGATTTTATGCAAATGATCCTGGGACATCTGAATGCTGGCCTGCTCCCTGTTCCCAGGCAAGGCCGACCTCTTTTTCCCCTGTGTGGAAGTCTCGCCCAGGGAGGGAGACTTCCTCCTTGCCCAGCTCCTCAGGATTTGCTGTATGCATGCATGCACCAACCACAGGCACACACACACACACACGCACACACAACATACACTCTCTCACACGTGCACACTCACACAGGAAACCGTCTCTGGATTGCTGAGTTCCTTGTGGGAAAGAAGACACAGGGAGGGGCAGTAAGAGTTCCCCAGCCTGACTGCCCCTGAAGTCCCAAATGACACATTTAGGCTGATCAGTGTTCAAATAAATTTTAAGTCCATCTTTCTGGCCAAGCACTGATTTCCACCAATGTGAGGATGACTATGGTTGGGTTCCTCCCCTTGCATAGCTTCAAGTCTGGTAGAGGGTCACCACGTGATCATAGACAGGGCCACAGATTGGAGGAAAGCTATGACATGTGTCTGAACAGGGTCCTATGGGCACTTGAAGAGAGAATGACAGACTCCAATGGGCTCCAGCTAAGACCTCTGAGACTATCAAATGACACGTAGAATTCTGACAAATAAAATAACCCAGGGCTGGAGTAGTCAGTGTGCACCAGCTGGGGCATGGTGGAGTGTGCAGCATATTAAGGTGGGTAAGCGGTCCCCTTATGTGACAGAGCCTGGGGCAGGAGGGGACAGAGAGGCAGTGTGGGGACAGATGGAAGGGACATCAATGCCTTGCCAGGGTTGCCTTTATTCTAAGGGTAGGAGAGTGGGTCCTGCAATGGGTTTAAGAGAGAAGGGACAAGAAAGGCGGCCATAAGGGGCTCAATGGAGTCAGGAAACTGGCATCTAACTAAAGGCACCAGAGGCTGCAGTGAGGAACCCAGGAGCCCTGCCCTCCTGGAGCTTCCAGACCCAATAGGAGGTTGTCACAACAGCTGTGGCAGGTGCTGGGAGGCGGTCTGGGCCAGCAGAGGACAGGGAGCAGGAGGAGTGGGTTAGTGAAGGTTTTCTGAGTCAGACCTGAAATGAGATGGAAGAATGGGAGGCGTCAAGAGCAAAGGCCGGGTTTGTCTGGGGTGGTAGGAGGCCTTGCCATCCCCAGGCTGGGCCGGCAGCCGCGTGACACCACTCCCCAGGCTGCCTTGGGCAGGCACCAGCCGTTGTTTGTCAGCCTGTGCTGTCCCGGGAACTGCAGCCCAGAATATTAAAATCCCTCTCAGGTTTATCTCCTTCCCATCTCACTGATTTGAAATCCCCGCAATTCGGGGAGAAAGTTACTTTAATCCTCTGGTTCCTATCAGCCTAATTACAGTTTCAATAGGCAACGGGCAGGGCTCTAAATGAGATCGGAGGACGCAGGAACACATTATGTTGGTGCTAATAATGATCTGTCTTTGTTTTATCATTTCGTGTTGTTGCCTCTCATTTTGGCTGCCTGAATTCTTAATGCCTCTGAGTGTCTCACGGAGATTGCTTCCTCTGGCTGCCAGGCCGGACACAGTCGCCGACTTGCATATGAAAACACCCAGCCTGATGCCTGCAGCTAACAAACCAGCCGCCATTTAAATTTCAATCAGCCCTTCTGTTTGTATGTGAGTTCCTTGGATGGATGAAATTAGCAATTTTGAAAAATTGATTAAAATTGCTGGTTTCACAAGCCTCAAAACATCAAAATCAATCTTAAAAAAAATCTGCCGAAATCCTTGTTGGACTCACCATGTCTGCAGTATGAGAAACTGCCAATTGTGCTGACGGGGAACAGGTTGATCGTTTGGGCTGGAGTTTGTCTTGGCTCGAGACTAACTCCTGTGTAACCCTCCTAAGTGTTTGAACCTCTCTGAGTCTAATTTTTCCCCCATCTCTAGATTAAAGGGATTTGACTGGATAAGGGATCTCAAGAAGGCTCTGCAATATCTGAGACTATATAATTATGTATTCTGAGTCAGGTTTAAAAAAAAAAGAAATGGATCTTTGCAGGTAGAATCTGCATTTAGATGAAGAGAGAATACTAACAACAGATAGCACATTCAGGAACATTTTTAGCTAAATCCAGGCACTTTATATGCATTATTTATATCCACTGAAGCATCATGAGAAGACGATGAGAAAACACAATTATTATCCCCATTTTCTGCTGTGAAAACGGAGGTGTACACCTTCCACAGTGCTGTGATTCCCAGCCCAGGGACCGGAAGCCTTCCCTCTGTAAGGTATTTTTCCCCGCTGAGGAAGAAGGAAGGGGCCAGAGTCATGAACTGTGGAATAATAAAAGGCTGTATTGAGTACAGAGCGCATCCCGCCCACGAGGGTCCCTGGTCCCAGGGACACAGAGGCCAGGGAAGTTGCATAGGGTGACCCGCGTGGGAGATATTTAAAGGGTCTGTAGGGTGGTCGAGCTAATATGACATGGTAAAATCTCACTGGCTGGCAGATGGTCACTCTTTTTCAAAGGGCTCCTGGGAAGTTTCTTTTGCTTCGCCTGGATGTGGGCGGTTCCAGCCAAAGTTCCCGGGTCTGGTGTCTCACGGGACTGGCCCCCATTGCTGACCACCCCACATTCCGATCTTTTTGTGTTAATTAGGGGCGCTGCTTATTAGTCTGGCTACTTCCTGCTGATTAGGGGCATCTTGGGGAGGGGGAGATCGGAAGGTGGTGGCTTTGAGGGGTGTCAGAAGGAACGTCTGTTTGGTTGTGACTGGAGAAACTTCGTGGATGCGGTCTTGTAAGGATTTAAAAAAAAGAGGAGTAATAGGGGGATCTGCAGGTTCCAACCTTTTGGTGAACTGGAAATGGGTAGAGTCCAGTGGTTTCAACTGCCAGTGGTCCTGTATGGAGGCAAGCTTGAGGCAAAACTGCATGTCAGGCACTTTATATGCATTATTTATATCCACTGAAGCATCATGAGAAGACGATGAGAAAACACAATTATTATCCCCATTTTCTGCTGTGAAAACGGAGGTGTACACCTTCCACAGTGCTGTGAAGGGGAAAGGAAGGGGTCCCATCCATTCCCATAACCAAGACTCATGAGGGAACTAGAAGTCCATAGTGTGATGGCAAAACAGAGAAGGCAGCTCCCGTGTCCACAAGAAATGAGATGGACTTATCTGTTTTTGCAGCACTACCCTGGGTTTGGTGAGGATGATGGGGGCCTCTGAGTCCAGGCCATGTCAGCCATCCATGCTCTCTAGGAGTTTGAACAATGGGCCCACCTGGCTGGCTTGGCCTCCCATCTTGGGTGGCTCGTCCTCCACGTAGAGATGCTGAGGAAAAGCCTGTTGCCCAAAAGGGGCAATAGCTCCACCAGTAACCGGACTGCTTGCAATCAGGGCAGGGCTCAGTGGGCAGCTGCGGGCAGGTGTCCTGCCGGGACCAGTGACCCTGCTTGCTACACTTAAAACAAACTGCTGGTGGGGATTCCTCTTTGTGGCTTGGACTTGGGTCGTGCACCTCCTGTGCTTTGCCCCTGTTGCTCTGCTGGCCTCAGAGCTGCCACAAGAATCTGGGTTTGGAGAATTACCTTCTGCTGCATGCAGGTCTGGCAAACAGCCTTGGCCTGTTCCTACTAGCCGTGACCATTAAAAACTCTAAATGCCATGTTCACAGGCTCCGGATAGGGGGTTGGGGTGAGAATAAGAGGAGGTGGGCTCCTGGGGAGCCTGGCACCCAGATCCAGCTGGAAATGCTGGAGCCAGAGGCAGGACAAGGCCAGAACTTCCTGCAAGAAAATTGGGGTTGGACATCCTGCAAACCAGTGTAAGAGCCAATGGCAGGCTGAGAATGGCCTGACAGAGGAGGGGATTAAGAACACAGTGTAGAAGGGAGGGGCCCCTGGCCGGCAGGGGAGGAGAAAGAGAGAATGGTATTTACAGGTGAATGAGAAACAGGATCCAGCAAAGGGAGGGGAGGGGGCTCTTAGAGGGAAGAGACCCGAGTGAAAGAGGTCCACAGAGGGACCAGAGAGGGGTGCCGAGAGAGGGGCACCCCCGGGGGTCAGGCCAGAGGGGGAGAGAGTTGGAAGTCAGGCAAAGGAGGAAAGATTAGGACTGGAGGGTTTAGGTGAGGTTTCTCTGGCCAGAAAGGGCCTGCACGTAGAACAGGTGGTACAGAGATTAGGATGGGAGCGTGAATAACTAGAAGCCCTGAATGTAAGGGATCTCTAACAAGTTCCCAGCTTTTTTGGCGATAGTTAAATTGGTGAGGGTGTTAAAACTGAAAGTCCCTTCAGGAGGCTATCTGGTCCGATTATCCAGTGAGTTCTGTGGCCTGGCCACAGCAGAGAAGAACAGTTTCTTCTTCTTTAGGGGGGGAAAGATTTCAAATAAGGCAACTCCAGGAGTGTTTTTGGATTAGGTTTAGATTTCTGTGCCTCCACAGCCACCCTCAGTTCTCGAAGTGGTCAGAGTTGAGCATTGGCGTCCCACAACTCAATCTCTGGCCACCAAACAATTAAGTAAAGTGAATGTGCTTGGGACGTCTCCACAGGCACACATGCACTTGAATGGAATGGAAGAGGTTCATGATGCAGCTGTGGTTTCAAACAGGGAGTCTCGGCAGAAAGAACTGAGGGGAGGTTGGAGGCAGGGGACTTACCTCACTGTGTGCCGAACTGAGTGGAAGGTGAGAGGTCCTGGTTCTTTCTCGGAAGGGAAGGGGAGAGGAGCGGTCCTTGCAGACTTCAACTCCTCCTGGGTTTTTGGCACCAAATGTAAGGTATTTTTCCCCACCGAGGAAGAAGGAAGGGGCCGGAGCCACAAAGTGTAGAATAATAAAAAGGCTTTATTGAGTACAGAGTGCATCCTGCCCGACGAGGTTCCCTGGTCCCAGGGACACAAAGGCCAGGGAAGTAGCATAGGGTGACCCACGTGGGAGATATTTAAAGGGTCTGTAGGATGGTCGAGCTAATATGACGTGGTGAGATCTCACTGGCTGGCAGATGGTCACTCTTTTCCAAAGGGCTCCTGGGAAGTTTCTTTTGGTTTGCCTGGATGTGGGCGGTTCCAGCCAAAGTTCCCAGGTCTGGTGTCTCACGGGACCATCCCCCATTGCTGACCACCCCACACCCTCCATGTCCAAGCGAATTGAGTCAAGGCTGTTCTGACCTGCCCAGCAGAGTCGTGCATGTGGTTACCTATTCAACAGGGACAATGACACTGGAAGAAGACATTTAAGGCATTGCTGAGCGATCTCTTCTCTGTGCTTATGTGGATGTCTTGAAAACTCTATTCGTCCACTTTGTGGCAGTGGTGATGAGGAGAAGGGAAATAGTAATAAAAAATGCGAATGCCTCATTTCCCTAAATCATGTGAATTGCTCAATAGCAGGTACCCATGGTCCTCACACAGCTAAAAGCACTCCAAAGGTATGGCTTGGTTTGAGGAAAATGGAAACACTGCTTGTGCTGTGGGTAGGAGTTAAGTTCCTTCACCAATTTGGGCATCACTTCCTGTGCCTCCATGTGGACTTGCTTTGCTCAGTAACAAGGTGCTGCCACTCCCTCCACTTCAGTCTGATTGTCACAGCCATTTTCCATCCTTTTTAGGTCCCCATGGCGCAGCTGTCAACAGTGCTTAATCACAAGAATACCTAAGGACTCTCATTAAAAAGTGAAGAGAAGATGCTCAGTACTGGCTCAGAACCACAGCCAGCTGGGGAGACCCTGGTTCTTTAACATGCTCTCTGTGTCCACAAGGACAGTGTCCTATGGTCTCACCTTCCAGTTCACTGGCCAGGGGATCAGTGCCCAGACAGTTTAAATGTTGTTCACAATCCTATACAGACTTGTCGACCCCCTACTAAAGTTAGTGAGAAAAGATAAAGGCATTATGGGAAAAAACATGTTTTCTAGATCCAAAATTGAACACAAGCTCCATCATAAATATTTTGTGACTTTGGAAAATCACTTACCTCTCCAGGCCTTGGTATTCTCAATTATCGGATAAAAACAATAGTCGCTCTCTCTGGGTTGTCTTGAGAAGACATATGTGGTATACACGTGGGGCACCTGGTATAAATGCCAGGCACAGAAGTAGCTCAAACAGCAGTAGCTACATTCCTACCGGAAGAAACCCACGGCACCTTGAAGAGCACTCTTCTAAGCCTTCTGTGAATGCCCAAGTGGCTGGCCTGTCTCTAGCATGTAATTTTTCCCTCAAGGAAAGGAGATGCTAGATGGTAGAATAGCATCTACTGGCTCCTTCCATGAACCTGAGATTGTATGGTGGGCCTCAGCATAGTACCAATACTGTATGTTCCAGAGCTCCGGGAGTTCACGACTGCTGAAATAATGAATATAGCCCCCTGCAGGGTCTAGGTTCTGCTTCCTCTAAAGCACAGTGGGAGGCACACACAGGTCATTTTTTTAGACAGTGTGGAGGACAGGCTAGAAGGAGGTGGGAGATCATGATGGAGTGAACCTGGCCTGGCTTTCTTATGAATCCAGCATCCAGCCAACGCAGTCTTGTATACAACCTTGATGAGTATCTGAGCACCATACAGGCAGAGCCACTGAGTTGGGGAGCCAGGGTTTCCCAGAAAAGGGTGAACTCTTTGACTGTACTCATCAGCACTTACTTAAGAGAGAAACCCAACTTAACCTGGCTCAAGCCAAAAGCGAAATTATCGACTTACGTGCCAGGAGTCAGGCATGACTAGACCTCAGTACTGTATGGGACTGTCAGCCTCATGTCTTGGCTTTTGTTCCTCTGTATTGACTTTCTCCTTATGCTGGCTTTGCCTATGTGGTAACAGAAATGGCCCCCAGTAGCTGCAGGCTCACATCCTGCCTGATTGGCAGGAACAGGAAGTGAACCCCTCTTCTCCAATGGTTTCAGTCAAATCCTGATGCTGACTCTCCTAGGTTCACCAGGGTCATGTGTCCAATTCTGAACAGAAGCCCATGGCCAGGGGAATGGGGGACATTGAGTGCTCAGGCCTGGCTCACTTGTCCATTCCAGGCAGGGCTGGAAGCAAAGAGTCAGGATCGGGTGGTTGATATGAAAAGGGGGCTGAGAAGCTGAGAGGGCAAAATTAAGAGGAGTCTAGTACCACTGGTCACGCAACCAGGCCAGGTGGCAGAACCAAGGATGCCTTCTCATTAATCCTGACCACTCCTCTGCAGCACATTGTTCAGGCTATCAGTTTTTGACCTATTGAAAACACAGGGTGATTTAAACAACTGAAAACATGTGAATATTTTATTAGTTTGGGGTCCTCCGAAACAGATGCTGAGACTATAAACAAGATGCGAGATGTTTACTTAGGAGGCTGTCCCAGGAAGCACAGGGCTAGAGTGTAACAAGGAAGGGAGGAAAGCCAGTGCAGGCTAAGCTAGTGAGTGGTTTTCTGCTGTGAACCACAGGTGTTCACTGCATGGGGGCCCCCTAAGTGACTGCATAGAGCACAATAGAAATGCCCTTCAAGGTGCAAAGAAGCTTGATTGTCTATTGACTAAGTCCTGCCTCTCATTGGTTTAGGGTTGCTCCTAGGGTTTAACTGACTACTGGCCCTTTGGATCTGCCCCATTAAGGGGAAAGCAGGGTTCTGCAGTGCTAATCTGCCCTCTGACGAAAATGCAGGTGCTTGAGTGGGAGGCTTAGTTCAAAAGGGTGCTGCCTGCTGTGGCTGTGGCTGATTCCCCAGTGAGAATGCCAGCAGTGTCTACTACTAGAGATGGACATTGGATTTTAAGAAATCATTATTGTGGATAACACAACTGAAAATTTGGAGGCAGACAACACCAAACCTAGACTCAACCAGCCCTACGAACAACACACCCGAAACACATAGACATAATGAGAAGACAGAGAAGTGCTATCCAAATGAAACCGCAAGAGAAATCTCCAGAAAAGGAACAAAGTGATATGGAAATAACCAAACTGCCAGATGCAGAGTTTAGAATAATGATTGTTAGGATCTTAGGGATCTTAGAACAATGGATGGTCATTATTAACACCTAAATAAGGATATAGCAAGTATAAAAAAACACATTGAAATATTAAAATAGAATCAGTCGGAGGTGACAAATACAATATCAGAAATGAAGACCACAATGGAAGGCATTAAAATCAGGATGGATGAAGCTGAGGATCGAATCAGCGAGTTGGAGGACAAGATGAACAAAGGAATGGAAGCAGAGCAGAAAAAAGAGGAGAGACTCAAAAAGTCTGAGGAAACTCTGAGAGAGCTCTGTGACAACATGAAAAGAAATAACATCTGCATCATAGGGGTTCCTGAAGAAGAAGAGAAAGAACAAGAGATACAAACTTTATTCAATCAAATCATAGCTGAAAACTTCCTTAAATTGATGCAAGGAAGGGTCTCACAAGTTCAAGAAGCATAGAGAACTCCATTAAAGAGAAACTCCAAAAGACCTACACCAAGACACATCGTAATTAAAATACCAAAGCTAAGTGATAAAGAGAAAATAATAAAAGATGCTAGAGAAAAAAAGGCCAGCACCTACAAAGTAACCCCCATAAGGAGACATTCAACTTCTCAACAGAAACACTTGAAGCCAGAAGGGAATGGCAAGAAATATTCAAAATAATGTAGAACAAGAGCCTACAACCAAGACTACTTTATCCAGCAAGACTATCATTTAAAATTGAAGGAGAAATAAAAAGCTTCCCAGACAAAAGAACACTCAAGAAATTTATTACAACCAAATCAATGCTGCAGGAAATGTTAAGGGGCCTATTGTAAACAGATCAAAGTGGGAAAAGAATATAGCAAAAGAGGAATACAGCTTTAAAGAATAAAATGGCAATAAACAACTACCTATCAATAATAACCTTAAATATAAATGGATTAAATGATCCAATCAAAAGACATAGGGTAGCTGCGTGGATAAGAAAACAGGAATGTACATATGCTGTCTACAAGAGACACACCTTAAAACAAAAGATGCACATAGACTGAAGGTAAAAGGATTGAACAAAAATATTTTATGCAAATGGAAATGAAAAAAAAGCTCAGGTAGCAATACTTATATCAGACAAAATGGACTTTAAAACAAAGACTATAGTAAGAGATAAAAAAGGCCACTACATAATGCTAAAGGGAGCAATCCAACAGGAAGATATAACCATCATAAATATCTATGCACCTAATATAGGAGCACTTAAATATATAAAGCAGACTTTGATGGATATAAAGGGAGAGATCAACAGCAATACTATAATAGTAGGAGATTTCAATACCCCACTAACATCATTAGATAGATCCTAAGAAAGAAAATTAACAAAGAAACAGCAGACTTAAAGGACATACTAGATCAACTGGATTTAATAGATACCTTTAGAACCTTTCACCCTAAAGCAGCAGAATATACATTCTTTTCAAGTGCTCATAGTACATTCTCTAAGATAGACTACATGTTAGGAAAAAAAAAAAGCAGTCTCAATAAATTTAAGAAGATTGAAATCATATCAAGCATTTTCTCTGATCACAATGGCATGAAACTAGAAATCAACCACAACAGAAAAACTCAAAAATACTCAAACATATGGAAACTAAATAGCAGGTTGTTAAATAACAAATGGGCTAACAATGAGATCAAAGAAGAAATAAAAAAATTCCTAGAAACTAATGATAATGAGCAAACAACAACTCAAAATTTATGGGACACAGCAAAAGCAGTCCTTAGAGGGAAGTTCATAGCACTACAGGCATTTTTTAAGAAGCTTGGAAAAGCTCAAATAAACAACCTAACCCTTCATCTACAAGAACTAGATAAAGAACAGCAAGTAAGGCCCAGAGGTAATAGAAGGAAGGAAATAATAAAGATCAGAGCAGAAATAAATGTCATAGAAGCTAAAGAAACAATACAGAGGTTCAATGAAACCAAGAGTTGGTTCTTTGAAAGGGTAAACAAGATCGATGAACCTTTAACAAGACTCACCAAGAAAAGAAGAGAGAGGACTCAAATAAATAAAATTAGAAATGAGAGTGGAGAAATAACAACCGACACCACAGAAATACAAAATATTATAAGGAAATACTATGAAAAACTCTATGCCAAAAAATTAAACAACCTAGGTGAAATGGACATATTTCTTGAAACATATAATCTTCCAAAAATCAATCTGGAAGAATCAGAAAACCTAAACAGACCGATTACAACAAAAGAGATCGAAACAGTTATCAAAAGGCTCCCAAAAAACAAAACTCCTGGGCCCGATGGCTTCACTGGTGAATTCTACCAAATATTCAAAGAAGAACTAACTCCCAGCCTTCTCAAGCTATTTCAAAAAATTCAGGAGAAGAAACACTTCCAAGTTCCTTTTATGAGGCGAGCATAATTCTGATTCCAAAACCAGGCAAAGACAGCACAAAGAAAGAAAATTATAGGCCAATATCCCTGATGAATTTAGATGCTAAAATCATCAACAAAATATTAGCAAACTAGATCCAGCAATGTATGAAAAAAATCATACATCATAATCAAGTGGGATTTATTCTGGGGAGGTAAGGCTAGTACAACATTCATAAATCAATTAATGTGATTCACCACATAAACAAAAGGAAGGAGGAAAAAACATGTGATAATTTAATAGATGCAGAAAAAGCATTTGATAAAATCCAGCACCCATTTATGATCAAAACTCTCAGCAAAGTGGGAATATAGGGAACATACCTCAACATGATAAAGGCCACCTATGACAAACCCACAGCCAACATTATAATTAATGGACAAAAATTGAAAGCAATTCCTCTAAAATCAGGAACAAGGCACAGGTGCCCCCTTTCACCACTCTTATTCAACATAATACTGGAAGTCCTAGCTACAGCAATCAGACAAGAAGAAGAAATAAAAGACATCCAAATTAGAAAAGAAGAAGTAAAACTATCATTATTTGCAGATAATATGATACTTTATATAGAAAACCTAAAGTCTCAGTCAAAAAACTACTGGACCTAATAAACGAATTCAGCAAGGTGGCAGGATATAAAATTAATACACAGAAATCTGAGGCATTTTTATACACAAACAATAAAATGTCAGAAAGAGAAATTAAGGAAACAATCCCCTTCACTATTGCAACCAAAAAATTAAGTACCTAGGAGTAAATTTAACCAAGGAGATTAAAGACTTATGCTCATAAAATTATAAAACATTGACAAAAGAAATCAAGGAAGACACAAACAAGTGGAAGCATATACCATGCTCATTATTAGGAAGAATAAACATAATTAAAATGTCTATATTACCAAAAAAATTCATAAATTCAATGCAATACCAATTAAAATACCAATGACATACTTCAAAGATATAGAACACATATTCCAAAAATTTATATGGAACCAAAAAAGAATACAAATAGCCTCACCAATCTTGAAAAGGAAGAATAAAGTGGGAGGTATCACACTTCCTGATATCAAGTTATACTACAAGGCCATTGTACTCAAAACAGCCTGATACTGGCATAAGAACAGGCATATAGATCAATGGAACAGAACAGAGAACCCAGAAATAAACCCACATCTTTATGGACAATTGATATTTGACAAAGGAGGTAAGACCATACAGTGGAGTAAAGACAGTCTCTTTAATAAATGGTGTTGGGAAAACTGGACAGCTACCTGAAAAAAAATGAAACTAGACCACCAACTTATGTCATTCACAAAAATAAACTGAAAATGGATAAAGGACTTAAATGTAAATTGTGAAACAATAAGTACCTTAGAAGAAAACTTAGGCAGTAAGCTCTCCGACATCTATCGCAGCAATATCTTTGCTGACTTATCTCCACAGGCAAATGAAATAAAAGGCAGGATAAACAAATGGGACTATATCAAACTAAAAAGATTTGCACAGCTAAAGACAATATGAACAGAATAAAAAGACAAACCACACAATGGGAGAACATATTCGACAGTACATCTGATAAGGGATTAATAACCAAAATTTATAAAGAACTTGTAAAACTCAACATCAGGAAGACAAACAATCCAATCAAAAAATGTGCAAAAGAAATGAATAGACACTTCTCCAAAGAGGATATACAGATGGCCAATAGACAAATGAAAAAATGTTCAACATCACTAATCATTAAAGAAATGCAAATTAAAACCACAATGAGATACCACCTCACACCAGTCAGAATGGCGCTCATCAACAAAACAACACAGAATAAGTGCTGGTGAGGATGTAGAGAAAGGGGAACCCTCCTGCACTGCTGGTGGGAATGCAGACTGGTGCAGCCACTGTGGAAAACAGTATGGGGATTCCTCAAAAAGTTAGAAATGGAACTGCCCTTTGACCCAGCTAACCCACTTATAGGAATATATCTCAAGGACACCATATCACTGACTGAAAAAAAGAAATGCACCCCCATGTTTATGGCAGCATTGTTCACAACAGCAAAGATCTGGAAACAGCCCAAGTGTCCGTCAGTGGACGGGTGGATTAAAAAGCAGTGGTACATATAAGGTCTACCGGAAAGTTCTGTACGTTTCTATCACAACAAGTTGCGATACGTAAGCACATGTTTATTTGGTGCATGTGTGCCTCTCTATCTTTATCACTTAATGTATACATACTGACATAGCAAATTAACTAAAACAAAGTTGATTCACGTTAGTCTTATGTGTGAAGTGATAGTGTACCCAATGGCTACTGATAAAGTTCATTTACGCCACTGCATTGTATACGAATTTCAATAAGGAAGAAATGCTACAGAAGTATGTAGAAATTTATTGAAAGTGTTTGGTGAAGGTACAGTTTCTGATAGGACATGCAGAAGATGGTTCGAAAAATTCCAAACAGGTGATTTAGACCTTTCTGATAAGCCACGTTCTGGGCGACCATCTTTGGTCGATGATGATGTTGTTAAGACCATGTTGGAGCAAGATCCTTTTCTGACAACATCGGAGA
The DNA here is from genome assembly GCF_036850995.1 of Saccopteryx leptura. Classification (NCBI taxonomy): domain Eukaryota; kingdom Metazoa; phylum Chordata; class Mammalia; order Chiroptera; family Emballonuridae; genus Saccopteryx; species Saccopteryx leptura. The sequence goes on from NC_089511.1 coordinate 79,872,574, forward strand.
TCGCAGAAAGGCTTAATTCAGCTCAGCAAATCATTTTGGACCATATTCGGAAGATAGGATTGGTGTGGAAATATATTATTTAATAAAGTTTATTGATGGTAAAAAAAATTGTATCTTGTTTTATTCCAAAAACAAACAGAACTTTTTGGTAGACCTATAATACAATGGAATACTATGGGGCTATGAAAAAGAAGGAAATATTACCTTTTGCAACAATATGGAGGGACCTTTAAACTATTATGTTGAGTGAAATAAGCCAGGCAGAGAAAGAAAAATATCATATGACCTCGTTCATTTGAGGAATCCAAGGAACAGTGAGAACTGAGGAACGGAATTGAGACAGAGGAGGGATCAAAGGGATCAGAGGAAAAGAGGACAGAGGGAAAGGGGATGATAGGATGAGATAAACCTGAAGGGAAGAGGGGAGGGCGCTGTAGGGAGGGGGGCAAGGGAGATGTTGAGGGGAATAGGAGGGAGGGGGGACGCTTTCAGGTGACCCTAGAATCTATGTAAACACAATTAATTAAATTAAAAAAAGAAATCATTATTGTAGAAAATCGTATGGCATTTCTTCAAAAAGTTAAAAATGGAATTGCTTTATGACCCAGCTATTCTAGGAATATACCCTAAGAATCCCAAAACACTACAAAAGAAGATATGCATCCCCATGTTCATTGCAATGTTGTTTGCAATAGCCAAGATATGGAAACAGGCCAAATGTCCATCAGTGGAGGAGTGAATAAAAAAGCAGTGGTACATATACACAATGGAATATTACGTGGCCATAAAAAAGCAGGAAATCTTACCTTTTGCAACAGCATGAATGGACCTGGAGATTATTATACTAAGTGAAATAAACCAGGCAGATAAAGACAAATATTATATGATCTCACTTATATGTGGAATCTAATGAACACAATAAATCAAGGAACAAAATAGAAACAGAGGCAGGGTCACTGGGAGCAGATGGACAGCTCTCCGAGGGAAGAGGGATGAGGGGATGGGATCAGAGAAGGTGAAGGGATTAGGCAAATTATATATATACATAACACATAGATACAGACAACAGGGTAGGAATAGCTAGAGAGAGAAAGGAGTGGAGATAAGGGGAGGGGAGAGAAAAAGGGGTGGAAAGAGACTTTACATGGGGTAGGAGGCATGATGCGGTGTGTAGAGGGTGTTATATTGAATGGGACACTTGAAACCATGTCAGTATAATAAAATAAATTATTATTGGTTTTTTTTAGATACCTTAATGACTTAAAATTAACATAGGTATATGCTCTTATTTTTTAAGAAATATATTCTAAAGAATTTGGGTGTGAATTTTATGATATTTGTGATTTGCTTTATAATATTTCAGCAAAACAAATAAACAAACAAAAAACCAAGACAAACAGTTCAAATTGTTAGCAGTTGTTAAATCTAAGTGACAGATGTATCTCTATGGGCATTAACTACAAGTAGAAATAATTATTTCTACCTTGGTGAGGTTGGGAATATTTGTGGTAAGGAGGAAACCCAGGGCCATGCTGAGATCTGTTTTTGCTTGGCGATTGGGTGGTGGTCGCTTTCCCAGGGTTCTGCCTGTCCTGGTGTGCTTAGCACAAGCAGCGCCCTGGCTGGAGCTCTGGACTGGCCTCCAAGGTGTTGTGTGATGGAGAAGTGTCAGGGCCTCAGCTTCTCTGTAAAGGACACAGTTGTTGCAGATTTCTGAGAGCTGCCACAGTCTGGGGTTCTGTGGGTCAGTGAACAGTTTCTGAAGTTCGGTGGCAATTTCAGAATATCAACAGGCAGAGCTTTGGAATTCCCAGTCAACTGACCTCTTCAGAACCTTGGGTTAGGGTCGTGGGGCCACTTTCTGAACTGCTCCAGGACACAGCACACAGTCGCTGACTTGGAAAATGGTCCCAGTTAAGTGTTCAGGACTGCCTTCTCTGGGGAGCTGACTTTGGACTGCTGGGCCTCAGTGTGTCTGAAATCCTGGGGAGAGAAGCAAGTTCAGGGAGGAGAGCAAGGCCTTGGGCCTCATGCCAAGAAGCGTGGCCTGGAAGTAAATGTATATATTCCTACTATATTTTGAGTTTTTACTATAATGATATTGAATTCTACCAAATGATTTTGGAAGAGATTCCACTAAGATAATCATTTGATTTTACTGATACTGGAATAGTACACTAACATTTATTCCTAGGATAAATCCCACTGGATCATGGTGGATTATTTTCTGTATATTGTTGAATACAATTTAGTCATATTTAAAATGTATTTTTGCCCCATAAAAGGTTGGTCTGTAGTATTCTATTTTAATATCTTTTTCTGGTTTTGGCACCAGGATAATTCAGCTTTATAAAGTGAGTTAGGAAGGGTTTTCTGAAAGAGAAAATATTGTTAGGTACAATATTTTCTTTACCTAATTCTTAAAAATAAAATTTACGTGAAACTATTGATGTCTAGTGGTTTATTTGTGGGAAGATTTATAAATACAAATTAAATTTATTTAATAGGTATAGGTTATTCAGTTTTAAATTTTCTTCTTGAGTGAGTTTGGGTAGTTTGTGTCTTTTAAGGAATTTGTGCATTTTGTCTAAGTTGTTAATTTTATGGCATAAAATTATTCATATTATTTATCATGATCATAGGTAATGTTTCTTTTTATCCCTGGATATATTCCTTTTCATGCAGTCTACTTGCCCTGTATCAATGTAGTTAATACAACCTTTTTTTAAATTAAAATTATTTTTACTGACATAATAGAACTTTCTTATAATTAGTGTTTGTGTGGTATATTTTATATCATCCTTTATTTCTAACTTATGTCTTTATATTTATTTATTTATTTAATTTTTTAAAAAATTTATTCATTTTAGAGAGGAGAGAGAGAGTGAAAGGGGGGAAGAGCTGGAAGCATCAACTCCCATATGTGCGTTGAGCAGACAGGTACAGGGTTTTGAACCAGCAACCTCAGCATTTCAGGTTGACACTTTATTCGCTGAGCCACCACAGGTCAGGCTATGTCTTTGTATTTAAAGTAGGTGTTTTGTAGTACCATGTAGTTTGGTCTTGCTTTTTTATCTGGTCTGTCAATTTGGGGCCTTTGAATTAGAATGTTCAGAAAATTTACATTTAATATGATAACTAATATATTTTATTCAAATATATCATCTTGCTATTTATTTTCTATTTTTCTCATTTGTTCTTTGTTCTACTTTTCTTCCTCCCTTACTTTGTGTCAGTTCAGTACATTTTAGAATTCTGTTCTATTTTCTCTATAAGCTTATTAGCTATACCTCTTTATTTTGTTTTTAGTAATTGCTTCAGAGTTTGTAATATATATGCTTAACTCACCATAGTCTACTTTCTAAGAATATTATACTATTTTATGTATGATTTAAGATCTTACAACAGTACAATTCCTTTTCCTTCCTGTCCTTTGTGCTATTATTGTCATATACTTTGCTTATACATACTTTATAAACTCTATAATACATTGCTATTTTTATTTTAAGTAGTCAGCTACCTTTTAGAGAAAATGAGAAAAATGTGTAAGTTTTTAAAATATACCCACTTATTTTGCATTCCCAGTATCTTCATTCATTTTTGTAGAACTGATTTTCATCTGGTATTTTCCTTTAGCCAAAAGAGCTTTATTTAATAATTCTTATCATACAACTCTGCTAGTGATAATAAATTCTCTCAGTTTTTATTTGTCTGAAAATTCTTCATTTTGCCTTTACTTTTGAAGGATATTTTCACTTGATATAGAATCTAGATTGATAGTCATTTTCCCCTTCCTCTGTGTACATTAGAAATATTGTTCCATTGTCTTCTGGCTTGCATAGATTCAGCTAGGTAGTTTTAGTAATTTTAGTTATGTTCTCCTCTACACGATGTGTATTTTCTTTTCTGTGACTACTTCTAAAATTTCCTCTTTATAATTGGTTTTTAAAAATGTGATTATGAAATGCCTTGATGTGATTTTCTTTGTATTTATCTTGCCTTGGAGTTTGTTGAGTTTTTTGTAATATGCCAATTTATGCATTTAACGAAACTTAGAAAACTTTCAACAATTACTTCTTTAAGTAATTTTCATGTTCTCTTCTTTTTCCTTGAGCCTCCAAATTATACATATGATAGACCACTTATTATTGTCTTATGTGTCATTGAGGCTCTGTTTAATTTATTATCTTTTTCTCTCTCTTTGCTTTTGTTCGGATAGTTTCTCTTGCTTATTTTTTTACTTTTACTTATATTTTATTTCTAGAATGCCTAACCTGTTCTTGAGCCTGCCTAATGAATTTTTAATTTCAGATATTGTAATATTGGGTGCTAGGATGTTCTAGTCCTCTTTCTTTCTTTATTATGCTTATATTTTTATTGTCCTTGAAAATATTTATAATAGCTGCTTTAAAGTTATTTTTCTATGCTAATTCCATCACCTCTTTAATTTCTGGATTTGATTCAATAAATTTATTCTATTGACTAGGTTACATTTTTCTGCTTTTTCATGTTTGGTTATTTTTTATTAGATGTTGGACATTGTGTGTGAGGTTGTTGAGTGTCTGGATTTTGTTTTCTTCCATAAAATGCACTGGGTCACCTTCTGGAGCTAGGTAGTTTATTTTCAGATCACCTTGTATTTATGAGACTCGTTTATAAGCTTTGAAGCATCTAGATTAGCCCTTACTCTAGGGTAGTGGTTCTCAAACTTTTTGAAGTCAGGGAACATTTAAAATCCTACAAATAATTGTAGGCGCACTATATACAAATTTATGAGAAATATGTTATAATAATTAAGTCAGATATTAAGGAAAAAATATAAAGTCCAAGTGTGCTTTTATAATTAAACAAAATAAATATGACAAAATTAAATTTATTCTGACATTAAAAAACATTTTTATGTTACATTTTTTGAGTTATGCTTTTTAGAATTTATAAAAAAGAGGGGTTAAAGAGTAAAAAAAATGACAAAAAAGTTATCTTTTTATATATATAGATACATTCTTAGTAAGATTTAGTAAATTCGGCAGGTCCCAGCACAAATGTGTTAAGTTTTTTCATTCTTGTGTTTATGCGAAACATGACTGATGTGTCCTAGAGATTTCTTCAATGTTTGAGCATACATTTGAAAGGCAAACTCTCATTTCCTCATCAATACATTGAAGAATTTCTCTTTTTTTACTCTTAATTGTGTTGAGTGCAGAAAAACCCCATCATACATATCATCTTAACTTTACACCAAACAAAAAATAGAAGAAACTTGCCTCCAGTCTTTCCGGGGAACATGGGGGGTAGTGTAAACAATCCAGCACCACAGCTTAATAGCCTTTTGCAACCTAATTAGGCAAGTGAGGTGGGGGTTGGGCAGACTGTCAGCTTACAGCCAATTCCCCACACCTCTGTCCCCCAAAAATCTAAACTCAAAAACCCTGTTGGCTTCTTGGTTCCCAAAAGGCACATATTTCTCTGGAATCCCATAAGGTGCACCTGGAAATCTTCTAGGGCACACCAGTGCGCTCTGACGCACACTTTGAGAACTACTGGTCTAGGGCTTAGTTCTACTACTAAGGTGTACCTTTAATTCTTCTGAATGCGTTGAGTACTCAGTGAGGTCTCTCATTTTTTTTAGTTAGAACTCAAATAAATGTCTCTCAACCTGCTGAGCTTCAGTATTTGTTTAGCAAACAGTTTCCCAGTAGTTGTTCCTTCTCTAGTATTGTTCTTTCTCTAGCCCCGTGGAGTATCTCCCTGTACATTCATAGATTAGTGTCCAGTCAGACTCAGGGGATGCCTGTGTAGGTTGCTGGAGTTCTTTTTTTGTATAGCTTCTTCTTCTTCAGTTCTCTAGCCCACAAAATCCAGCAGTCTCAGCCTTCCCAAACTCTAATCTCTCTCTACTCAGCTCATGAGGACTCCCTGCTCTGCTTGGATTCTCAGGAACCTTTGCCAAATTCACTAAGTGTCTCTGGGCAGGAATATTTGGAATCACAGGGCTCACCTCCTTTGTTTCTCTTTTTTCAAGGACTAAAGTGTTGTGAAGCTTATTGTCCAATGTTTGAAAAAAAAATTTTTTTTTCTATGCTTTTTTTTCTAATTGTTTTAGATGGTGTGGAAGGAAGAATATGGTCTTTTAAAGATGTTCATGTCCTAATCCCTGAAACCAGTGAATATGTTAGGTTATACAGCAAGGGGAATTAAGATTGCTAATCAGCTGACTTTAAAATAAGAAGGTTGTCTTGAATTATCCAGATGGGCCTGTAAGAGGGAGGATGAAAAAAGAGCACCAGAGAAGTGGCAGCATGAGAAACTTTGATCTGATGTTGTTGGCTTTAAAGATGGAAAAGGAAACATGAGCCAAGGAAAGGTGGCTTCTAGAAGCCAGAATAGGCAAAGAAATGGATTTTTCCTACACCCGTTAGAGGATGTGGCCCTGCTGACACCTTGAATTTAGCCCAGTGAACCCTATTTTAGATTTATAACTTACAGCTCTGTAGGATAATGCATTTATATATTTTCAACCACTAAGTTTGTGGTAATTTGTTACCACACCAATAAGAAACTTATAAAATGGGAGAACTGTTATGGTATCTGTTGATCTATCATGCCTTGAAGGAGGTATTCACTGATATGTTTTTAAAGCAGGCCAATACTTGGGACCCACTCCACATATTCTGACTCATTTAGAGTAAGGGCAATGTTATTTAAAAAACATTTATCAGGTAGTTCTTTGCACCAAGGGTTGAAAACCACTGATCTCACTTAATTTTCTCAATTTATCACTCAGGCCACTGAAGTGAAAAATGGCTAGAGACAAATTCACGTGAGATCTCAGTCTGTTGCAAAGCCCACCTAAAACAAAGTGTGTAGGATATATGTACCTTGCATGCTCCCAGGAGGCTGGGTTTTTTTTTTTTTTTTGGCATCCAGGCATTTGCACTGGTCTCAGGAGACCTGCATGCACTTGAATGCAAGATGTACATTTTCAAAACATAGTAGCTAAGGCCAACCCATTAGCTATGCAAAACTACAGATTTCTGAAGTTTTATAATCTGTTTAATCAGCCTGATTACCACAAAATGCCCACATGAAGACCTGGAGAGAGTCATTGATTTATTTTGATCAAGGTGATGAGACTTCTAGTGTTCAAGATACTTCAGCACTCCAGAGAGCCAGTGCTCATGTCAATTCCCTCTCTAGGTTGATGTCTGCAAGCATAGGTCTCAGCTTGACTTCATTGCTTTTACGCAATTAAAAATATTGTGCTTTCTCTGAACCAACAGGAACCAAAGATTGCCTAGACTTTGGTGTTCAGTAGTATTCTGAGATTTATTGATTCATATTCAAAATTTCAGGGATTCTAAGATTCCTTAGTGAGCTCATCAGATGATAATTTTTTCTCCTTTTTTCTTTCCTTCCCCTACTCTTCCTCCCCCTCTTCTTTCTTTCTCCCCACCCCCTTCCATTTTCTTTTTTCTTCTTTAAAATTCTTCAACCTTAGGTTGGTCACATCTAGAACAGTTGGATGCCTCTACCTGTGGACCACATACAAGTTAATAGGGCATTGGATTGTCCATGGGCCCTAGACAAGGGGTAGTTGGCCTTGGCATACACTGAAACTTTTGCTGATTGGCCTATGACCCAACACTGGTGTTGAATTTGAATCTGTATTAAACTGATGAACACTACTCACCCTTATCTGGTGACTCCCTGAGAGTATACCTCACCCAAATCGTGTACTGCTTGAGGCTCTTTCAGTAGCTGAGCCTAATGGGAAGCTGGCAGGCAGCAGTAGGTCTTGAGGTGCCTTGGGCCTTTTGCTGACCTGCTCCAAACCCAGTACTGAAAGCAGCAGGTCTCTGTACACAGCTTGGTCCTCCCATGTGCACCTAGACCCAGTACAGGCAGCTTCCAAATGCGGTTTGCTGTGTGGCTCCTAACAGGTAGACCAGGGCTGGTCACAGGCAGTGTCTAACATTGACCTGCATGGAGTCTCTCCTAAGAAGCCTGCACTGTTAGTGGAAAGGTAGAGTGATGCATCCACTACGGAAAACAGTATGAAGCTTTCTCAAAAAATTAAAAATAGAATTGCTTTATATATACATATATCTGATGAATCCCCAAACACTAATTTGAAAGGATATATGCATCCCTATTTTTATTGCAGCATTATTTATGATAGCAAAGATATGAAAACAACCATCAATGAATGAGTGGATAAAAAAGAGGTGGTACATATATACAATGGAATACTACTGGGCCATAAAAAGAATGAAATCTTACCATTTGTCATGACATGAATGCACCTAGAGGGTATTATCATGCTAAGTGAAATAAGTCAGAGAGAAAAAGACAAATAACCATATGATTTCACTCCAAGTATGATTGTGTTTTTGTCAGTTTTTGTTTTAAGATCAATAAGTAGCTGTCTTATATATTTTGGTGCTCCTTGGTTTGGTGCATATATATTAAGAATTGTTATGTCTTCTTGATTCAGTGTCCCCTTAGCCATTATGAAATGGCCATTTTTGTCTCTGAGTACTTTTCCTGTCTTGTAGTCAGCATTATCCGATATGAGTATTGCTACACCTGCTTTTTTTTGGATGTTATTTGCTTGGAGTATTGTTTTCCAGCCTTTCACTTTGAATTTGTTTTTATCCTTGTTACTTAGATGAGTTTCCTGTAGGCAGCATACAGTTGGATTTTCTTTTTTAATCCATTCTGCTACTCTGTGCCTTTTTATTGGTGAGTTTAATCCGTTTACATTTAGTGTAATTATTGATACTTGTGGGTTCCCTGTTGCCATTTTATATCTTGCTTTCTGTTAGTTTTGTGTCTTGTTTGATTCATATGTAGAAAATAAAGAACAAAATAAACATACAAACAAAATAGAAATAGACTCATATGCAGAGAAAAGACTGATGGTTGCTGGGGGGGGGAGGTTGGGGGACTGGGTAAAAGAGGTGAAGGGATTAAGAAGTAGAAATCAGTAGTTACAAATAGTCATGGTCTATAAAATACAACATAGGAAACATAGTCAATAGTATTGCAATAACTGTGTATGGTGTCATATGGGTACTGGAAATACCAGGGGGAACATTTTGTGAAGTGTATGAATGTCTAACAACCATGCTATACACCTGAAACTAATACAAAATAATATTGGAGAAAGCTAAACAAATAGTACTTATAGAAAAAATTATTTGAAATTCAAACAAATAAAAAATATAGGGGGTTGGATTTTTCTGGGACTCCTTTCTTGCTTTGACATTTTAAAACTTCTACAGTACCCATAGATGATTCATGGCCATTTCCCAGTTCAGGATTTTCAGTTGATAATGACAGCAGGTGACTCCCCTCTCTGCTCCTTGCTCCACAGTCAACTCTTAGCTTTGGCTTGGTCCTTCACTCAATGTTTAGTTCAGCATCGTCCACTGGAAAATGGCATTTTGCAAGTGGTTGAGGACAGATGCAGAGAGTGAAGATAAAAGTTAACACTTACAGAGTGTGTATAACTGTTCCTGGTGCTTGACTGCCAGAGCCAGGCTGTAGATGGAAATAAAGATTGGCCTCATTTTAATCAGGAGGAGACTTGGGCACAGAGGGATTAAGTAACTTTTGAAAGAACACAATAAATAACTAGTCAACCTGAAATTTGTACATGTGTCCTCTAAAGCTTGTTCTTAACCACTACCCTACCTTCAAAGAGCCAGCTTTGTGTTTGGATTAGGGTAGGTGGCAGCTGAATGCTGTGCTTCAAAGGACCACAAAAGGCATGACCCTCAATGTCCTGTCATATGCCTGCAACCTCTTCTGTAAATTTGAGCAAAGGCCTCACTTGGTTGAGTTGCTGCAGCAACAGACAGTATTCAGATTGACTCTTAGTGCTTCTACTTGGTGTCCCTGATCTCAATTTTCTTAATTGTAAAATGGAGCTACTAATACTTCCTTCAGAGGGATGTTATGAGGATGCACTAAAATTGTATATGTAAATCACTTGGCAACAAGGACATCCCATTTATAAAGAGATGGGCTATGGGAGGAAACACTGTAGTCTATTCATTGACACCAATGAAGAGCCCCAAGAGTGGAATATGGGCTGATATTTTATTTTTCATGTTTTATTTAAAATAAGAATGTTTCAAATATAGTACAGAGTGTTCCTGGATATCTTTCTCTTAGCTTTTTCTAGTTAGCCTCATATAATTGACGATTAAAACCAAGATATTAATGTTGGGAAATATCAATAATAAACTACAGACTTCATTCAGATTTCACCAGTTGTTTTTTTTTTTTTTTTCATTAACATCCTTTTCCTGTCCCAGAAGCCAATCTGGAACCCCACTGTTGTATTCAGGTGTCACGTCTCCATCCCTCCCACTCTGTGACAGTGATTTGGGGTGTTCTTGCTGCTTATAATCTTGAATGAGTATGGTGGAGCAGTTGCTTTGCAGGATGCTCCTCAGTTTACACTTGTCTGATTTTCCCCTCCTGATTAGATAGGGGTTATGTACTTTTGGCAAGAAGATCACGCAAGTGTTGTACCTTTCTTGGTGCATCATGTTAGGCACCATATGATGCTGATATATCTTATTACTGCTGACATGAATCTTGATCTTTTGGTTAAGGTGTGATATGATGGGTTTCTTCATTGCAAATTACTATGTTTTTCCCCCTTCATAATTGATAAATATCTTGGGGGAGACACTTTGTGACAATTAAAACATTTCGTTTCTCTTCACATTTTCACCCATTAATTTTAGTATCTTGTCTGCAATAATTATTACTGTGATGTTATTAAGGCAAAAATTTTAATTTGCCTCATTCATTCTACATTTATTAATTGAAATGCTTCCATAAGGAAGAGCTTCTTCCTTTAATTTATCTGTTCATTATTTATTTATAACCATATGGACTTGTGAACATTTATTTTGCTAGTTGTAATTTGATATCCCCATTATTTAACTTGTTGCTCACATTGTTCTAGCCTGGGCCCTTGGGGGCCTTTCAAAGTTGTTTCCTCTGTCTTTGACTTGAGAGGCAGGTTTATTGGATCAGTCAAGGCCAGGAGCCCAGAGATCCCCTTAGGGCAGTGATTCTCAAAGTGTGCGCCAGGCATCCAAGATTTCCAGGTGCACCCTATTGTATTCCAGAGAAATATGTGCCTTTTGGGGACCAAAAAACAAACAGGGTTTTTGGAGTTTAGATTTTTGGGGGACAGAGGTGTGGGGAATTGGCTGTAAGCTGACAGTCTGCCCAACCTCCACCTCACTTGCCTAATTAGGTTGCAAAAGGCTATTAAGCTGTGGTGCTGGATTGTTTACACTAACCCCCATGTTCCCCGGAAAGACTGGAAGCAAGTTTCTTCTATCTTTTGTTTGGTGTAAAGTTAAGATGATATGTATGGTGGGGGTTTTCTGCACTCAACACAAGAGTAAAAAGAGAGGAATTCTTCAATTTATTGATGAGGAAATGAGAATTTACCTTTCAAATATATGCTCAAACATTGAAGAAACCACTAGGACACATCAGGCTCATGTTTCTCATTAACACAAGAATAAAAAAACTTAACACATTTGCGCCAGGACCTGCCGAATTTACTAAATCTTACTAAGAATGTATCTATATATATAAAAAGATAACATTTTTGTCAATTTTTATTTTCTAACTCCTCTTTTTTACAAATTCTAAAAAGCATAACTCAAAAAATGTAACATAAAAATGTTTTTTTAATGTCAGAATAAATTTAATTTTGTCGTATTTATTTTGTTTAATTACCATAAAAGCACACTTGGACTTTATATTTTTTCTTTAATATCTGACTTAATTATTGTAACATATTCCTCAGAAATGTGTATATAGTGCACCTACAATTATTTGTAGGATTTTAAATGTGCCCCGACTTCAAAAAGTTTGAGAACCACTGCCTTAGGGAGTGAGGTGGGAAGGCGAGAGTGAGTGTGAGCATGCTGGAGGGGAGCAGACGCGAGGAGAGATGGCGGTGCCAGCACCCCTTCTCCACTAGAGTCTGCTTCTCTAAGACCCGTTCAGCTCTGAAGTTTCACTGGATCAACCTTACTTCCTGCTGTATTAATTTCCTGAGGAAATTAAGGTGTCTGCAAGGAAAGGGACTCGTAGGAGGCCACAGAGCGAGTTGGGTGGGTGGTGACATGGGGCAGTAACTTGGGCTGGGAGCCTCGTCCCTGCCATCCCAGGCTAGCCCCTAGGTCCCCATGTTGTGCCTGGTTGCGGGGCAGCCTGTTGCAAGATCTGGGAAGCTGAGGGCTGGGGGAAGTTTGCTTCATCAGCAGAAGCTTAGGAAATAAGAGGCAAGGTTTCTTCAGGAAGTCCTGGGGCTGTTGGCTCTGTTTCATCTTCTTTCTGCCCAGCTGAAAGGGAAGGGTTTTCTTTGCCAAATCCCCAGCTCCGGCTCTGTGAGGGCCTCTAATCCTCTCCTGGCTCAGGAACATGGTTCAGCCAGGTCTGGTGGAGGTGCCCTCAGACAGACGATTTCTGAAGGTTTGGGAACAGGGCACAATGTGACCCCCCAGGCCCACACAGGCAAGGGCTGGAATGCTAGCATCAGGACATGGAAACAAACAAAGGTTTGGAATTGACAGTAAGTTTTTTGAGAGTCAGGGTTAATAGAGGTCCAGTGGGAAGAACGAGGGAGATGACAGGTGATGCAACACATGAGATCAGCCTGTAGAAGCTTCTCTAGCACCTGAGTTCTACTGGCCCGGTCTGCACAAGCACTAGACCCTGGGCTGTGTGGAGACATTAAGATAGAAAAGGTTCTTTTCAATCCTGGAAGCACACATGGAAAGCAGGGATTGTGAGTTCTCCCAGACACTTTCTTGTCCACAAGAAGCTTTCCTTTCTTTTCTTTTTATGGATAGACACACATTTTGTTTATCCATTCACCCATTGGTGGATGCTTGGGTTGTTCCCACCTTTTGACTATTGTGAATAATGCTGCTATGCACATGAGTGTTGGCTTCATTATTTGTTCTTCAATATGCCAGGCACATACCTGCCTTGAGGACTTTGCACTGGCTGTTCCCTCTATGTGTAATGCTCTTCCCCAGTAGATTAACATGGCTTATTCCTCTCTGCCTTCAGGTCTTTATTTAAATGGTGCCTTCAGAGTGAGGCCTACTCTAACCACCCTAGAGGCTTTCCTTGCTAATGAGGTGGACAGGATAAGGGGTAGAGTCCCCATTTTATCGATATAGCAACTGAGGTCTGAAGAGGAAGGGGTTATAGGTTTCTCTGGGGAGGTGATCTCAGGAAAACCAGATGTTCCTACTCCTAAGTACTGGTCTATCCCATGATACTACCCTATTTTGGGGACTGTTCTTCCATATTCGATATATCTCTGACCACTGTGAGCAGGACCTGAGTATCAGGAGGTGCTTTGGAAAGTCCTCTGAGCATTCCCCGTACTTCTGGTGGGTGGACTGTGATTTTGGGTGAATCTGGGCAGAGAAGCTGTCCTCCCCTCAAGTCCATCAACCTTGACCAGCTAGGTGACTAGTTAGAATTTCTGTGTACAAGCAGGCGCACACAGGCATGTATGCGTGAATGTCTGCAGGTGAGGAACTGGCGTGTGCTTGGAGGAGCCTGCAGAGAGGCACTTGGCTGGATCCCCATGTTCATCTGGCTTTGGTTTCATACTTCCTTCCCCAGCAGGCCTGAGGAGGCCAAACTGCACAGATGGTCATGTGGCTGGCACTTTAAGATATGGCCCAGTGCTCCCTCGCAACCTTCTTCCCTCACCCTCCTCTGCTTCAGTGGCTCTAAAGGTTCTGCAAAGGAGTGACTGGGCCAGGAAGAGAGGCGTTGGGGGTTGTGGGCAGAGGACTCAGGCCCAAGACCAGCCCATGGCAGAGCTCCTCACCCCGTTCTTGATCATTGAAGGAACCGATATCTGGGAAGCAGGATGTGGAAAGCTCTAACGCTGCTCCTACTGGAAAACCTCCACTCAGGTAAGCATCCTACATGGTTCCATAAACTCCATTCTTAAGAGCTACTCAGAGAGATTGCATTTCAGCTCCTCTACTATTCATTCATTCATTCATTCATTCATTCATTCATTCATGCATTCATTCATTCCTTCAATAGATTATTCTTGGTGCTGATAGCCTGCTAGAATCTATTCTATCTAACCCTTGGCAAGGGCACCATGATGAATAAAGAGCCATTGAATTTGTTCCGAACCCACTTCAGGCTCCAGAATTTTAAAAGCTGATGGCTTGGGAGGATGAAGATAGTTCCTTCAAACCATAACTGTAGTGACCTTGTTCCCCACTCAATTTTACAGGCAGAGGGTGTTGTAAGGGGTGGTGGTGGGAGGTGCTGAAGAAAGAGGCGAGGGCTGGGTTGGGGCTGGGCTCTGCTTCCAGCTCTGGTGTCCATATACTCTATCCTGGTTGGGTTGCTGGGGTCAGTAAAAACAAAAACAGGACTCTCAGTTAAATCTTTTTTTTTTTCCAGAGACAGAGAGAGAGTCAGAGAGAGGAATAGTTAGGGACAGACAGGAACTGAGAGAGATGAGAAGCATCAATCATTAGTTTTTCGTTGCAACACCTTAGTTGTTCAATGTTTGCTTTCTCATATGTGCCTTGACTGTGTAGCTACAGCAGACCAAGTAACCCCTTGCTCAAGCCAGTGACCTTGGGTCCAAGGTTTGACCTTTGCTCAAACCAGATGAGCCCGCGCTCAAGCTGGCAACCTTGGGGTCTTGAAGCTGGGTCCTCCACATCCCAGTCCGATGCTCTATCCACTGCGCCACTGCCTGGTTAGGCTTCTCAGTTAAATCTTCATGTGAGATAAGCAATGAAAATCATGTAGGATAAGTCTGTCCCACACAATAACTGCGGGATACTTATACTAAAACATTTATTTGTTCTTTATCTAAAATCACAACTTAACTGGGCACTCTGAGTTTTACTTGACAGTCCTATGGCCTGAGCGAGTGAGGTGGTGAATCCTCCTGGGCCTCTGTGGCCTCATCTGCACCACAAAGGTGAGGAGGAGGGCCAGTGAGAGCTGAAGCCCCTCCACCTCCAGGAGGTCAGGCTGCCTGTTTTATGCTAGTCTCTGGCTCAACTGTTGGGCAAGACAGAGATCTCCAAAGTCTGTGAAGGTGAATCTGGGTAGTTGATGAGTCAGGTGCTCTTATGGGACCCCTTGTTTTCTCTTACCCTCATGACATATGTCAGGCTAAGTCAACCATTGGCTGCCATCGCGTGAGAGGGCCGGCATAGAGCTGGTCCTGAGTTACCATCCAGAGGTCCCAATACAAAAAGGGCCGGGGATGCCTGCCTATCTCAGTGCTTTTCCTGCCTCTAGTCTGACCCTGCCCTTGACTGCTACAGATAAGTTCAGAGAGGAGAAGAGGACTGCCAAGGTCACACAGCAACACTGCAAAGCAGACAGCCCTCCAGCCTCTCGACTCCCTGCCCTGTATCCCCGGGAAAACACCATGGCGGCCCTGCAGCGTTCCCTGAAGTTTATCCTGCGGCCCAGGGGGCTCTGCCCAGAAAGGGCTAATGGAGTCTGGGGGGCTCTGCCCAGAAAAGGCTAATGGAGTCCGGGGGGCTCTGCCCAAAGGCGATGGGTGCATCTATCTGAAGCCAGCCTGGCCTGGGTACTGCTAAATGCTTTGAGCATGAACAATTCCATATGTTTAACAGGCTGATTAGCACACAGAGATGGGGAGGGGGCAAGACCATGAATAAGGAATCCATATTAACCAAAGAGCTAGCAATCGGGGCCCAGCTGAAAGGAATTAAAAATACTGTGTTTTCAAATGCTGCCCTCCAACGAGGGAATTTTACTAGCTGTAAGCACGTGAGTTAAAAATTTCAGACACAAACATATTGACAAAAACAAATAAATAAACAGAAGTTGAAATGCAGGAGGCCCCCTGGGCCTGATAAAAATCTCAATGACATCCCCCTCCTTTGGTTTGTTGTTTAAAAATGCAACTAACAATAATATCTAACAGAAAATTCTTCCAGGACCCTTCGCCCATTGTTCCTCTGCAAAAATGTTGTCTCTTTAAGCGTCTGCACACTGGCGATTGTTAGGAGGAAAGAGCTCAACACAGTTTTCTTTATTTATTTATGTCCCTTTTGCTGAATTCTGATGAAGTCCAGGCAGGCAGGCTACAGAGCATCTGGCTTCTCAGAAAGATGGCTGTGCAGAGAATTAGGGGAGCTGGCTGCAGACACTAGGAGCCCTGCAGGCTCGCAGCGGAGTGGATGGAGGCTGATTTCCGCCTTCCCTGCGGTGGGGCTGCGGTGAGCTCTCTCAGCTCCCCCTGCAGACATTCCCCCAGGCCCTGCTCTCTCCCTGCCGCCCTAAGCAGGCTGTGCATGGAGTGGGCACCAGCGCTGAAAGCCTTATTCACATGTGGGGCACAGGGAGGAGGTGGTAGGAGGCATGCAGATATTAAGTTCAAATAAAAAAAAAAGGTGTAGATTCTAGAAACCACAGCTGTTGAAGGAGGCCTGTAGGATTTAAGGATGTTTAGCCAAGGAAGGTGCTGGAGGTATTGGCATACGGGGAGCCAGGCCCTACCCTGCCTTTGCGCCTAGTCAGGATCATCATGGTGGGGGAAAGAACTGTGCCCTCAAGGGGCATGTGTTATGCCAAAGATGGAGAGGAGAGGCCTTTTTTAATGCTCAGACGATGCCACTAACTGTTGGGATTGATAAAAAATTGATGGTGGGAAACCCTCGACCCTTGCACAGGGGCAGTGAATGTGTGTGACACTTGTGCACCTATGGCACATGTGCTGCGGGTTTGGGCTAGCGGGCGGGGCTGCCCACACGGAGCCTCCCTGCAGCCTGTCCATGTGGGCATGCGTACCGTGGTCTCCTAGACCGCAGGCCGAGGAGGGGGTCGGTTTGAGTAAATCTCAGTGAGTGTCAGAGCCCGAATGCCGATCCTCACTCTCTGTGGGACAAGCTGCTGTCACAGCAGAGCTGCTCCTCAAAGATGATGTGGAAGACTCAAGCACATGGTGGGGGATGGTGGAGGGAGCCCCCCATGTCCCGAGAGGTGCAACATAGTGGGACGTGAGAAGCCCTGTAGAGAAAGTCTGAGGCAATACTTGTCCCTAGCTCATGGGCAAGTCATGTGCTCACCAGCCCCCTCTTTCCTCCCTGCCCATCCCCCAGCCTATGGGTGGGGACCTTTGTGTTCAGCATGGGGCAGCCTGGCCAGTGGATAGCTTTGGAGTCTGATAAACTGGGGTCTAAGAGCTGCTTCCTGGACTGATCAGCTGGGGAACAGGGATTGAGGGGTCCCACCCCTCCCAGCCTTGGCATTTCCCTTCCCCACACAGCATGAAAGTGTTCATTAGACCCAGGGTGGGCGCTGATAACTGTTACCTCATTTGGCTAACCTCCTGCCCTTGTGGGATGAGACCCTGCCTATCTGTAACTCTTCAAACCCTCACTCCAGGGAAGCTTCCTGAGGACAGGGACGGTGTCTCTTTCATGAATCTGTGTCTAGAACCTGGGTGAGATCGTGAAGTGCATTTGTTGAATATCTTCTGAGGGCCAGGCTGGGGCATGAGGCTCCTCGAGGTGGGGTGGGAGTAGGTGGGGTGGGGAGTTCAGCTCTTGGCAGCTGTGACTTATTTGCCTGAGTGCTGTCACTTAGCACGATCAGCCTGGGCCAGCAATGGCAGCTTGCCTGAGTCTCAGCAGGTTGTCCCAGCTCTCCAGTGTCCTGCACTGATGTCCACTACAGGACCCTCAGTCACAGCGGCTTCCACAGACACCTGGTTAAGGACCTCAGGTCCGGCTGCCACCTGAACATTGGAGAAATGGGTAATGGGCAACACAAACTGCAAGTCCACTTACCCCCACTCTGCACTGCTGAGATGCTAGAAAGATTTTCCTCTTTCCATGGATCAGGAAGGACCTCTTTTGGCTTCTGAACATTTACCTCATTTTTGTCCTGTGGGTCCTCCTGCTTGGGGACAGGTTCCCAGAGGTTTGAAGACAGGTCCTTTCTGATCTCTGTCTTACACTCTGCTCCTTCGAGGCTCTCACTGGAAGGTCTCTACACACCTGCCCCATCCCTTCCTGTCTCTGGCTTCTCTTCCAGGACTCAGCACCATGACAACAGCCCCTTCCTTGGTGGGAACCAAGCTGAAGCCCAGCCATGCCCCAGGGTTGTCCAGTTGAGAAGACACACAATTAACTTCATTTCCCTGACCTCACTTCTCCATTTCCAAACTACTGTGGGCGACTGTCTTTAAGGAGGGCACAATTATTTCCTCTCCAGTAAAACCAGGAAACGACCTTTGAGACTCAGAGAGCTCAAGTAACTTGTGTAAGGTCACTCAGCATTTGCAGACAAGCCAGCCTTAGAAACCCAGACTCTGTCACCAAGAACCTCTGTGGTGACCAGCTGGCTCATCAGGCCGGGGAAGTGCTGGTGGCTGACATGACTGATGACTCAGTGCTGTGTCCGTTGTGGGGTATTCTTGTTGGGAACACAGAGGTCACAGCAGGACTGCCGGGCCCTCCCTGGGCCATGGTCACACTGGGCCTTTGTCCACCAGGCCAGAGTCTAAAAGTGGATATGGAAATCAGCTCCCGGCAGCCCCTAAAGGCCCTGCCGCCCAGCCTGTCTAAGAAGGAAGGAGAAACAGACACAGCCCAGCTCTCCCCACCCCCAGAGGAAGCCCATCACTCAGGAAAGCAGATGCAGGAACCATTTGCATTGTCAACAAAGTTTCCAAAACCACATGAACTCAGCCGAATGGCCTGGGGACGGACAGGGACACCTGTGGAAGAGGCCAGCTGTCCCCTCTGGGTTCAGATGAGGAATGTAGTACAATGTGCTCCCCTCTTTCATTGTAGCTCCTCATGAAAGAGCTTTTTTGTTGTTGTTAAGAAATTTCAGAGCTCTGATACTTGCCACCTATGGAGAAATGGTCCGTATGTCAGGCAGTTTGGCATCCCGAGAAGCTCAGAGAGGGCAGCACGGTGCACAGGACCTGGGAGGGAGTCTTCGGTTGGTGTGGAAGCTGCATGTCTCACAGATAGTGTCTTGGGCTCCCAACTCTAGCTCTGCCACCTTCTGCAGTGTGACCTTAGGAAAGGTAGGGCCCCAGGGTTTGGGGTCCTCATCGTGAACAGGGCTGGTCCAGTATGACTTTGTCCCCCAGAAGGTATAGTATAGTGTGTAGGGACAAAGCAGAGCTGCTTCTTGGAGCTCAGGCAGAGTGAAGGAACTGCCCGGGAATGGAAAGGGGCCGTGGAGTACTGGGGGCTGGTGGAAGCAGAGGCCTCTCAGTTCTGCTGTGAACCCACTGCATTCTTTGAACTAGGGGTTCTGGTGTCAGAAGGGGAAGACAGTAATGTGTTAAGTCAAGCTGGCACTCTTATTGTCAAGATGGGGAAACTGAGCCTGAACAGTGGTGGCACAGTGGATAGAGCATTGACCTGGGACACTGAGGACCCAGGTTCAAAGCCCAGAGGTTGCCAGCTTGAGCGTGGGCTCATCTGGTTTGAGCATAGGCTAGCCAGCTTGAGCTTGAACCCAAAGGCCACTGGCTTGAAGCCCATGGTTGCTGGCTTGAGTGCAAGGTCACTAGCTCTGCTTGAGCCCCTCAGTCAAGGAACGTATGAAAAGCAATCAGTGAACAATTAAAATGATACAACTACAAGTTGATGCTTCTCATCTCTCTCCCTGTCTCTCTCTCTCTTTCAGAAAAAACAGAAGATGGAGAAACTGAGGCCCACAGTGGGGGTTGTTATATGTCTGCCAGAGACCACAGAAAGGGGAATGACCAGGGCACACCTGACCTGCTGGTCTCCTGCCACCACACTGGACACTGGACTTTACCTGTGGGCCCCTGAGGGCACTTGGCCTGGGGGCTGCTGTAGGAATCCAGAGTGTTTGCCCACTTGGCCTGTACTCTGCATTTCCCTACAGGTGACCAGAGACACTGATGTCAGCTGGACAGCGGGAGGGGAAGCCAGATTACATGGGCAGAGGAGGAGCCCAGCCTCTGTCTATAAGCTGTGGCACGGCTCCTGTCACTCCGGGGCTTCCATCGTCTCACCTGTGAATTGGGAGCATGACTCCTGCCTCCTAGGGCTATTGTGAGGATTGACCATTCACTGAACAGATATTGAAAGGGTATTTTATAATTACCAGTCATTGCTCCAGAAAGGGGAATGGGTGTGATCTAGACTGGGGGGTCCTTCCTTATGAGGGCACTCCTTCTCTAGTGGACAGACAGCCAAAGACACACGGGAAATGACTGCATCGGCTTCTTTCACATGGAGATGACAGTACAGCAGAGCAGCATGAAGAAGCGCATGGGGCTGGGTAGACATTTTGATGAGAGAGAAGCAGGGGGTACAGGGCTTCCCAGGTTGTGGACAC
This sequence comes from Saccopteryx leptura, assembly GCF_036850995.1. NCBI lineage: Eukaryota > Metazoa > Chordata > Mammalia > Chiroptera > Emballonuridae > Saccopteryx > Saccopteryx leptura. The sequence continues at coordinate 79,892,992 of NC_089511.1, forward strand.
TGAAAGTGCCAAGGTCCTGGGGCAGGAACATGGCTAACAGCTGCAGCGCAGTGAGAACGGGGAGGGCTGTGGTGAAGGAGCCGGGCCAGGCGTGAGGGCTGTAGCACACGCTCAATGGCGTTCAGGCTGGAGCCAATGCAGGAAACTGAGGAGAGTCCCTATGGACAACCCAAATTCGCAAGCCCTGGCCAGAGTCTGGGCAGAACAGGCTGGCATGTGGCTTCCCTTAGAGCACAGGTGCCCATTCAGACCTGCCAGGAAGGTGGGAGTTGGTGTCTGAGCTTGTCTGGTGGACGAAGAAGTGAACAGGATGGCGCAGAGCTGCAGAACCAGAAGGCTGGGGAACTTGAATCGCTGCGGTCACCGCCCGGAGCCGTCCCAGGCAACAGGCACTCCGCAGCGGGAGGATCAGCAAGTCCTGGGCAGTGACAATGCAGCAGGAAGAAAGAAGCCCACTGAACAAAACCACTTGCTCGGATCAGCAATTCTGAACGTGTGCTGGGCTGAACCTCGGTCTCCTGCGAGGGGCAGGAGTGGAGCCCTGGCTCAGCAGTGGTCGGGTGTCTCCCTCACAGAGTCCCCTCCTTTCTTCGTAAGGGCTTGCTATTTATATGTCCCCTTTCGTGGGCTCCAGGTGAAGCAGGCTCAAGCCCCAGCCCCTCTCACCAGGAGTAAAACATGATTAGGTCTCACCTAGAAGTTCCCAAACTTCTTCAGTGATGGCCCTTTGTCTCAGTAATTTTTCTCTCAGTGTGCCTATGCTAAAAATAAATAAATAAAAAATAACCAACCAAACAAACAAAAATCTCCTAACACTCTGCTTGCTGAGGCTCAAATAACTTAATAAATATTGATGCTGGAACAACTTGTCAGCCGACTGTAAAAACAATATACATGAAGTGAAAGAAAGAAGTAATTTTTATTTTGAGTAACGACAATTACTTACTAATGGGTTGTTTGCACCTATTGGGACTGCGCGACTTCTCCAGTGTTGGGTTTACATTAGGCATCACCTCCCTCGATGGTTTTCAGTCAGTGCTTGTTTTTTCATCATAGCAACCACCAGATTGCTTCTCAAAGATACGATACCGTCAAAGGAATGTGGTGTGACCTAATGTGGAAACTACGCAGTAACACGAGCTGGAAGCTCACTTGGCGTCCAGTATTGCTGTGCTTCCCTTGAAGACTGTGAACATCCTGCAGCGCCGTGATTCTTTTTTGTGTGTGGCAATCTGGGCTGCCTCAGCCCACAGTGTGGGAACCATGAGTTTAAAGCACCCAGTCACTGGTTTTGACAGGAACATGTGTCATGATTCTGGCCAATGAAATGTGGAAGGAAGTCTTTGGGGAGGTTTGTGGGAAAGTTTAACCCACTCATGAAAGGTGTTTGGGAGGAAGGCATCCCCGTGTGTTGACTCTTGTGTCCGTACTGATACTGCAGCTGCCTTCTTGGGCGCATGCTGGTAGCTGTCCATGGAGAACACGGAGGATGGCAGGGGAGGCGATGGGTGGATTCTAGCTTCAGTGACATTACTGTGTTTGGCTGCCAAATCCTGGAAGTGCCATCTCTGGACTGCCCACTGTACGAGCTAATGCCTTCCTGGAGAATTTAACCTGTTTAGAACTGGATTTCATGTTCACTCGCAGCCAAAATCCTCCCTGTTACTCCAACAAAAGATGGAAACACTGTACTCTCTCCTCTCCACTTAGGATCACCTATCAAAGTCGCTGAGAAATCCCACAATTCTCTGCTTACTTTTGTTCAGTGCAGAGTTTGCCAAATTTACTTGACCGAGGCAACCTTTTTTCCATAGAACTTAATGAACATCTCATAGGACACTGTATGCCAAAAACCACACTTTTGAAAGGGATGCCTTAGCTCCCTCCCCACAGCCCCTCAGCCCGTCCACCCCAGAAGCCCTTACACAGACTCCCACCTCAGAGGCGCGCCAGGGCCACATGTGTTTCTGTTCAATGGGGGAGACTAAATGAAGCCAGATGTACCTGGGCAGGCCACAGGCAGAAGGAGCAATGATTTAACATCCAAGCTATGCACGGATTAGCTTGCCAGAAATCTCCTAAGGAGGGGTGGGAACTTGCCACCAGTCTACTAATGGATTCAGCAGAAAGGCCTCTGTGTTCTGTGCACGACTGCTGTGTGCATGACCATGGTATCTCTGACTCCTATCCCCTGAGCCCTGTGCCCTGCCCTGGACCCCAGTGCTCACGATCAGACTCCATGACTTCTCTGTCCACAACTACTCTGTCCATATCTGTGCCCATGAATGTAGTCCCTGACCTCTGTGTTAGTGACCCCTATGCCCATGGCCATTGTGTCCATGACTGCTGTGCACATGATGGGTCTGTAGGAGGATCAGACCTTCTGTACTCAGGACAAGGTTTGGCTCTCACTCTAGTTTCTCTTGCTCATCCCTCTGGGGTGCTACCCCAACTTGCTCTGGCCTCTTGTTCCCACCCCTGCTCCAGCCTTGGTCTACTTGGAATAGGAGGACTCTTAGGCCATTTCTTCCCCACTCTAGGATTCAGAGATTATACAGCACAGTGGCTTTCAAAGTGCTCCATGGGGCCTTTGGGCTTCTGTGGGAGCCCCTTAGTGAGTGTGCCCCTGGTTCCACAAAGACAGTTCTCTATTCTTTCTTACCCACTGGGTTTCTACATAGGAATTCACCAGAAGAAAAGGCTTTGTGGCAGGAAAAAAATGTCTACAACCACTGATGCTGTCCAGTTGTGCATTCTGCTGGGGCCTCTCCTGCCAGCACTGCTCTGGGGTCCCTGGAGATCAGTGGGAGAGCCAGAGTGGAGCAGGAGCGGCTGAGGTCTGGGCAGGCGAGTGGGGAGAGAGAAGCTTGCAGAGAGGCAGGACCCACTCTCCCTGTTGGCTTTGTCTGCTGTCACTCAGGAGAAAAAGCTGTTTAACACAGTCAGCGATGCAGCCAGGAGCTACACAAAGCATGCTTTTCAAACCCTGGTCACTGATGGGAACCAGAAGGCAGGCTGGGAAGGTAGAGGGCAGTTTATTCGCTCAGTAGAGCTTTAGAGGCCACGCCGGACACCCACTTTGGGCCAGGCATCGTCACACAGGAGTTGAGCCGTTGCTTCTCATAACTGCCTGAACCGGGTCTCGGCCTGGCCGGAGGTCCAGAGTCAGCAACGAGTGCTTTAAGAGGCACATGCAGGGCAGTGGCTCTAACTGATACAGTGAACATGCACCCACAAAAATATTTTAACCTCTTTTAAAATTAGAAGAAAATATAAACTTTTAAGTTGAATAAACTCTTTCAACATATCATATTAATATATTTGTCTTTATACTAATGCAGTTATAAAACAATAATAATGTAGAACATCAATATGTAATATTAATATATTAATATTAATTGCATATTTTTCAGGAAGGGACCCATAACGGGAAAACATGCCCACCAAAATCATGTGGAGTCATAGTGTCACAGTAGACTTTAGCTCTTGGGTGAGTTGGCTGGGGCTGCTACAGCAAACACCACTGATGGGGTGCTTAAATAGCGAAAACTTACTTTATCAGAGTTCTGGATGCTAGAATCTGGGATCAAGGTGTCAACAGGGTTGGTTCCCCACTCCTTGGCTTACAGATGTCTGCTTTTTCCTCCTGTATTCTTCAAATGGTCTTCCTCTGTACTTGCCTGTGTCCTAATTTTCTCTTATTAGAAGGACACCAATTATACCAGTTAAGATTAGGGCACCCCTAATGACCTCATTTTAGCTTAATTACCTCTTTAAAGACCCTATATTCAAATATAGTCACATTCTGAGTGCTAGGGTTAGCACTTCAGCATACTAACTCAGGGACACAATTCAGTTCATAACAGATCTTGTCTGAGTTCACGTTCTTCTTTTGCTCCTCCCTCACTGCCTCTCTCTCTCTCCCTTTCTCTCTCTCTCTCTCTCTCTCTCTCTCCCTCCCTCCCTCCTTTTGCTCTATGAAAGGAGAAGGGCTCTAAATAGAACATATCCTGCTTGATAGAAACCTGCTCTCATATGGAAGCTGTCCCAGCCCCTCTACCCCATTCTCTCTGTAGGGTGTGAGCCTCCGCATACATTCTCCAGTGCTGGGCTCCCAGCAGGTTTAAGCTGCTAAAGGCAGTTAATGAGCAATAGTGCTATGGGTGGTCTCCGGATGCCAGTTTCTTTGGGTGCCAGGGCTTGGTCAAACTGTATTCAAGACATGCAGTACTGGAATTGCAGGGTTATTAGAGATGGTCATGTGTGTGTGATGTCCACATATGTGGGTTTCCTATCTCACAACGAGACCAGACGTTCGAGGACCCCTGCGCTCCTGTCCCAGCAATCTCCAGCTCCTCCCAGCCGTCTCCCACGGTATGGGGTTGACACATGGGGTTCTTGATATTAAAATGACTTGATTTCTTTAGGATTGAAAAAGCAGAGGATCCAAACAGGCCCCAGTCTCCTGAATGCTGGGCATTCTTGCTGTTTTATTAAGGTTTTGTCAGGAAGCGGGGTTTGAGACCCTGGGTGACAACCCTGGGCCACTCCTGTGTCATTGTCATTGGACAGCTGTTCTGCTGCTCTTGAAATTGAATGTTACTCTCAGGATACATAATCCTTGTGGACTTTGCTTTTATTTTAAATGGATTCTCCTGAGGTTAATCCAAAAACTGAGAAAGAGGAGAAAGACAAGGAGGAGGAGGAGGAAGCAGAGGAAGAGGAAGAGAAGGAGGAAGAGGAGGAAGAGGAGGAAGAGGAGGAAGAGGAGGAAGAGGAGGGGAGGTACTGGTGGCAGAGGAAGGCAGGGGCCTATGAGCTCTGTTCCTTGTGTCTGGCCCTGTGATGTGGTGGCCTCACTTCCTCTGGGGGCTCCAGTCCTTACACACGAGCCTCAGCACGTCTTAGTGATTTTGCCCCTGTGAGGAGCTCCAGCACCTTGGCGAGTCTTATGATCTTTGACGTCAGGTTTACGGGAATGGGTTGCGATCATTCTAGAGCTAGAACCAGCCTGGCCTGGGCCAGGATGGAGCCCGCTGACCCAGCCGGCAAAGCAGGCCATGCAGGAGGAGATGGGCAGACATGCCCCTGTCCGTCACCTGTCTGCCTGGTCTGTTCCAGAGGGGGAGAGCTTGGGCTGGGGCCTGAGGTCTGGGGATCAGAAATTCATTTCAGTGTGGTTTTGTGCAAATCACTCCCTCTCTGGACTTAGAGCTCACCATCTCCTGAGCAAGGGAGTTGGGCCAGACAAGTTCACCAGCACCTACAAGGGACTAGGCACTGGGAGGGGTGTGGAGGGTGCACAAAGACCAGAATATGAACCCACTGCCCTTCTGGAGGCAGGTAACTGCTGCAAGCCAGGCGTGCTCACTTACTCATTCTTCTCCCCCTGAAATATCTATCTTTTATTTTTTCTCATTATGAAAGCAGTTCATGCTTATTATTTAAAAATATATAAACAGAAAACTCAGCTAAGGAAAACAAAGACAGAAATGATCCCCATAAATCTCCCTTGCCCAGAGACAGCCAGTGTTAGCACCATGGGATGTACTCTTCCAGGTCGTTTCCCGTGCTGTGGATATGCATATTTAAACACAGAAACAACATGGGAGCACACACCATGTATCTTTTCAGCCCTCACAAACACTCTACCAGGTGCTCACTGTTACTATTTCCACCTTACGGATGGGGAAGCGGAGACGCAGAGCTAGGGTCACTTTTCCAAGGTGGCAGGACTGTGATGCAACCAAGCCCAGCTGATGGCAGGTTCAGAGCTCTTTCTCAACCTTGGTGGCAAGAAGGGAGACAGGCAGGGAAGCTAGGGATTGTTCCAGCCATAACCACATGCCGTGGAACAAAGTGGACTGTGACAGATGGAGAAACACTCCAAGAATAGGAAAGGAATGAACAAAGTCAAAAGAATGAAAGCCTACCAAGTCTACGCTCCATTGGCACAGGGTGGCAGCCAGGGCAACTTGATGTGCATAGTGTGTTTGTTGAGGAGCTATGGGAGTAGCCAGAGGGGGCTGGCTGGTGTTGGGCTTAGGAGGGCCAGGAAAAGCATGCTAAGTGTTCAGCTTCCTCCTTAAGGTGATGGGGAGCTATGGAGGGCTCTTAATGAGATGTGGTGATGGGGAGCTATGGAGGGCTCTTAGTGAGACATGGTGATAGGGAGCTATGGAGGGCTCTTAGTGAGACATGAATGGATCTTTGAGCAGAACATGCTGGAGACCATATGCAGGAAGGAACGGGGCAAGAAGAGTCAGCAGTCATTCATCTGTTAGCATGCCAGGAAAGGTTGGCAGGAAAAGGGGAGCTCCAGGTCCCAGGAGCCTTTGGAAGGTTGCTGGATCCCGAAGTACACATCCTATAAAAACCCACCTCCCAGGCCAATGAAGAAGGACATTATGTCCAATGTGTGTGGTGGGGCTGCCAATGAGTGCATCACTTCGTGGGAGTAAAGAGTAAAGGGTTGGGGAATGAGGAGCTGATTTCATGGCAGTACTCCCTGCTGCATCTCCTCTAGAAATCTCACCTGGGCTGTCTGCACATGTTTGCTCCACCTCCAGCATGAGATAAGAGCTCTTTACTGCCTGGGACTGGGTGACATGGTTTAAGTTTTTCCTGGGTGGCTTTTGACTAGGAGGACTGGTGTCTTGCACTTCACTCAGCAAGGTCAGGCACTGGGTCAGCCTTGACAGTGTCCATAGACATTAGAAAGGGCCGAGAGTGGGGCAGACAGGAGATTCACCTTTATTGGGAACCTGGGCTTCCAAGGGAGTCTACATAGCAAGAGCCAGAGTTGTATATATGCCAGGCAGGTGCAGATGTGAGAGTTGGGTCAATAAAGAGGTGACAGGTGAGGAAACCTCCTGTTGCTGAGCGTAGGTTGAGTGGTTGGATGAGAGAATGAATGAGAGAATAAGGCTAGGTTATAACGCAGCAACAAACAAACAAGAAACGGTTAGTGCTTGCTTGTGCTCCATGGACTTTGTCTACTTAGTTCCTCTGAGAAACAGGCTCCAGGATGGGACTAGATACACCGTTATTAAAAGTGGCCCTGAAGCATGAAGAGGGACGGAGCAGAGGCAGGGAGAACCCTAGACGGTGAGGCAGGTCTGAGACATGGGAAAGGAGAGAGGATTGGAAAGATTGGGCAGGGAGAGCCTGACCAATGGAGTTCTGAGAAAGTGTGGACCTGGCTGATGGGGAGCTCTGAGACCGAAGTTGCCCATGAGCAGAACCCCACTTGGCAGGAGGGGCCCAGCTCTAGCGTCCCAGCCATCAAGACTAGTCATTTGTGGAGAGCAGCTGTAGGGAAACGTGTGTGGCCTGACGTGGGTCCATGAGAGGGCGCACAGCTGGCGGCCTTTCCTGCTCCACAGCGGCTTCTCAGGAAGCGGGTCTGATTTGGACATCTCCACACGGCTCGGGTAGGTGGGAGCTTGGCACCACGCACCCCACACGCTGGAACTCAGGCTCTTTGGAGAAACTGCTATCTGGAATGTCACTGGTCACTGTGACAGAGTTAAACAGATACCTTAGAGGGCCTCATCTGACAAAGGCTCTAGTTCAGAAGAGATGCATGTCAGCTCCACTAGTAGGTAGCCCATTGGCCAGAGCTGACTATCTACCCCAAGGGATCCAGCAGGTCAAAGTCCTCCCCCTGCCTAGAGGAGGAGAGCTGGAAATACTGGAACCAGTAATGTCCACCACGGTGTGTGAAGGAGAAAAGGAGGGGGAGGGGACTGGGTGAGGAGATGAGCTGATGGAATGATTGAAGGAAGAGAGAGGAGACTGTGGAGGTGGGCAACCGAGGAGTGAAAGGGCAGTTGAAAGAATGAATGAGCAAGTGGATAAATGAACGCGTGAAGGAGTGATGAGGCTGAGTGCAGCCTGGCGGAGGGTGCGAGGGGTGGGCGGGGTGATGAGGCTGAGTGCAGCCTGGCGGAGGGTGCGAGGGGTGGGCGAGGTGATGAGGCTGAGTGCAGCCTGGAGGACGGTGCGAGGGGTGGGCGGAGTGAGGCTGAGTGCAGCCTGGAGGACGGTGCGAGGGGTGGGCGGAGCGATGAGGCTGAGTGCAGCCTGGCGGAGGGTGCGAGGGGTGGGCGGGGCGATGAGGCTGAGTGCAGCCTGGCGGAGGGTGCGAGGGGTGGGCGGGGTGATGAGGCTGAGTGCAGCCTGGCGGAGGGTGCGAGGGGTGGGCGGAGTGATGAGGCTGAGTGCAGCCTGGCGGAGGGTGCGAGGGGTGGGCGGGGCGATGAGGCTGAGTGCAGCCTGGCGGAGGGTGCGAGGGGTGGGCGGGGCGATGAGGCTGAGTGCAGCCTGGCGGAGGGTGCGAGGGGTGGGCGGGGTGATGAGGCTGAGTGCAGCCTGGAGGAGGGTGATGGGGTGGGCGGGGTGATGAGGCTGAGTGCAGCCTGGCGGAGGGTGCGAGGGGTGGGCGAGATGTGAGCGAACGAGCCGAGTGAGACTGGCAAACAGGGAGGCGCTGGGCCTTCGCTGCTCAGAAGGGCAACGGGCAAAGCTTCTTCCTTTTCTTTCCCTTGCCACCTCCAGTCCTGCTCACTGGTCCCAAGAATTGCACTCACTGCCCCTGGGGGTTTGCTTCAGAGTTGTCCCCTCTCAATGCCACTGGGGGCTGGGGCCAGAGGGGAAGGCACAGCCCTATATAGCCAGGAGAAATCTTAATGACTACCTGCTAAGGACAAATCACATCTATCCTCTGACAGCAGGGCAGGGTTGAATGGCTTTGCAAATCAGTCTGGGGTTGATGCCATCTGAGCCCACCTGCAAAGAGGAGCATGAAGGCTGCCAGTGTGATACGATCCCCACGAGACCCCAGAAACGCTCTGTCCTCACCACCACCTCCAGCAAGCCTGGGGTCCACCCCACAAGGGCCCCTTTTACATTAAACCTTGCTCTGAGAAGTCTTTTTTCAAAAGAAGAAAGCTTCTCAATAACCCCACAACCAAATTGTTAAAGGGCAAGTATGTGTGAAGCCTTGTGGGGCTGCTGGGGTGAGAGACCCCATCCTGGCCCCAAAGGGGGGCCAGATGCGCACCAAGGCACTCCCATGGAAGAGTAACAAAGTAAACTTGGACAAGCTCTTTTCCTTGGGCCTCAGTTTCCCCATTTGTATTATGGAAGGGGTTCAGACAGATCTTATTTTATATAAGAGTGGGCACAAAATGCTGGTTGATTGATTAGTTAATTAGTTAATTGGTTAGATGGTTAGAGGGGACCCGAACTGAGTGAGCTTTGTCACCCAGGAAGCAGTCCTACCTTGAGGCTTTGGGGTGGCCTGTTGGTGAGCCTTACTAGCAAGTCTAGATTCAAGGACTAGTGAGACTAAGTAATCGGCAGAGGTAAGTGTGTCAGGACAGGATGGGTAGAGGGGAGGACGAGGCAGACTCTCACCTGCAGGCATGAGAAACTATGGTCTCGAGTGTGCAGATGGCAGCAGGGACACTGAGGCAGTCACGGGGTTAGGACTTGGGTGTGGACAGGATGGGAAGGCAAAGAGAAGAATACAGGAGGGGTGTGGCCGAGGTGCAGCCATCTACAGAAATAGGGAGCAGACCCCCTTTTTTTCTTTGCTGAAGCCCCTCCATGCCTGGCACAGGCAAGGCCACAGGCAGTGTCAATTATAACAGGCGACATCCCTGCAGGCTACAGTTTCCACGATGGAACCTGAAGAGACAAGGCAGAGACACCGTTGCTCCAACCAGCTCACTTGCTGGGGCCTCGTGGGGCCTCCAGGTCCTCTAAGCTGTCAGGCAGCTGCAGGGTCCGCCTGCTGTTCTGCAGGGCCTGGAAAAGGAGGCCGAGTTGGGTCCATTAGTTCAGTGCAGGTCTTTAGGGAGCATGTAGGGAGATTATCCAGCTGCTTTGATGCCTCCTGACTTCCCAGAACCACCCTTTTGGGAGTCGATCCAAGTAAATGAGTGATACCACCGTTAGAAGGAGGAGTCAGCAGTCCTCCTCTGTGAACCTGGCCCTGGGGAGGAGCCGAGGGTGGGATGGCAGCTGGCTTCCAGCCTGGTCTCCGCTTCTGCCCAGACAGTGGTCAGAGTAATGCCCCGTGTCTTCTGGGCTGCCTTCCCGTCTGTGGAACCAAGGAGTGAGTGCCTTTTCCTCTGGGGCTCCTCCACGTCTAGCATCTCCACGGTGCCACCAGGGACCAGAGGTGGGCCTGGACCTGCCTCTGCCCCCACATCTGCTCAGGGTCCCCTCTCCCTCCCTGCTGACAGGCTCTGTGGATAGAGGCTGTGACGAAAAGGACTTGTCCCTAGCGAAACATAATAGCCAGGAGAAATGTTAATGACCACTTGCTAAGGACAAATCACGTCGACTATTGGTGGCCTTTTCTGGGAGTGTTGGTGGGGATAGTAAGAGTGAGCAGCACACCAAAGAGGGGAGAGGCAGAAAGGTGTATTTTCTGTGACCATGGTAACAATAGTAGCCACCATTTATCAAGGGCTTGCTTCATTTGTACCAGGCGCAGCACTAGCAACCTGACATTACATAGTATCTTGTTTAATCTGTACCATTAGAAACCTCTGACCAAGGGGGACAAAGGTCCCGGCCTCAGAGAGTCTGAAGGTAGTGTGAGGTTTCAGTGTAAGGGCCTGCAAGAATCTGCCCCCTCTGGGCGCTCAGAGGGACAAGTGACGAGGACGGTGCTCTGTGCTCCCAGCCGGTCCCCAGAGACCGCCTTCTGGATCGGAGTCTCCGGAGATCATGGTCACAGGGGGCGCGCCCGCAGCTTCCCTCAATTCAGTGGCTGGGAGAGCAGGTCAAAAAAGTTCTGGCATGCAACAAATGCAATTTTCTCTATTTTTGTATAACAATTCAATTTTTGTGTCTGGTTTCCATTCCACCAAAGTGGTACACATAAGACTGTGCATTTGTGCATCTGTGGCCCTCCCCTTTCTGGGGACACATGAGTTCTGGGAGCTAACACAGGTGCTGGGTGGGAAGGACACCTGGCTTCCTGGGCCTGTTCTTCAGGCACCTTGGCCCCAGGTTTGCTTCCCACGGGTGGTGTGAAGATGTTACAGTGTCTGCAACCCCCCTTCAGACTGGCTGCATCCTTTCTTCCTCCTCACAGTCTTGGGCACCCACAGAACCAATCTGCTGCTTCTGATGCGCATGGGGCGTGGAAGACTGTGAGGATGCCTGAGGCCCCATCGGCCTGGGGATAACCTGCAGCCACTTATTTTCCAGAGCCTCACCTCCTTCCCAGCTCTTCTTGGGCCACAGAGCCCAGGCTTTCCTCTACTTGATCCCAGGAGTCTGTTTGGGAGTTTTGCTGCCTTTCTAGGGAGGCTTGAAGACCCACATGTACACCCTGTGGGTCAGCAGCTGCCAGTGTGCTGCGATCCCTCATGGAGACCCCAGAAATGCTTCAGAGCCCCCCACTGCCCCACCCCCCATGCTGGACCGGGGCTCCTTCCCACCTGGAGGGTATCTCCCACCTGGAGGGTATCTCTGGGAGGAGTCATGCCGACCTGGTGCAAATGGTTGTTTTACAGATAAGGAAACTGAGGCTCAGAGAGGTGAAATAACTGTTTTAAGATCACCCATCCATAGTGAGGGAGCAGGATCTGGTCTGTCTGGCCCCAAAGCCCCTGTTTCCCCCACTGCAGCTCATTGTCTGTTAGGCTTCATGGGGTTTTTGGAAACTGCAGCCTTCTGGAGAAGCCCAGGGTCCTGACTGGGAGAAGAGAGGGGACAGAGGGCAGAGCAGGGGGAGTGGGCTGAAGCAGGTAGATGGCAAGCCCGTCGGTGTCTCTTCTACCCCAGCACCGATCTAACTTCTCCTTGCGCATGCAGGGTGGGCAGGGATTTGTCCGTTCATGGCCACCAGTTACCACGTGCCAGGCACGGCGTCAGGGTAAAGACCAATCAGACCAGAGCCATGGATCTGCCAGGGTGGATGGGCTGTACGGCACCACAGACCCTCATGTGACTCTTCCCAAAGCAGAGCCCACAGTACAGCACCCACCACACCTGTGGGCTAGTAGTGATGGTATGGGAGCAGGGACGTCCATGGTCCAAGAGCCTAGGACATTCTGACTTGAATGGGGTTGAGCTGTTTCCTTAGGCAGAACTTTTAGAGCCCTAGTTACTCTCCCAAGGGGGCTTTACTGTCTTGGCTCTCTGCCTCATTTACTCCTAAAAGCCCTTCTGTGAGCTCTTGTCCGCAGCAATGCCCCTTTTGGGGAACAAGGCTCTTCCACTTTATAGAAAGAAGCCCTAGGAAGGACAGCAGATGAAGGAAGGATGTAAGGTCTGCAAGGGAGCAGGGCCTCAGGGGGGGGCAGTGTCTGGCAGGACCGCCTGAGGCTGGTCTGGGAGGGAGGGAGGGGGGGTTGAGCCTTGCAGGTAGAGACCTGGTGGGTGAGAGGCTTTGCATGAAAGCATGAGCCAGCGCTGGAGGGTGGGCATGTAAGGCCAGTGGGTGTGAACAGCACAGCTCTGATTTGGCTGATGCTGCCTCGCAGGTTTCAAAGGGCAGAAGAGATGCATCGGGCTGGAAAAAGAGCCCAGATTTGCTCTTACAACTTGGGTCTGTTCATGGCAGCATGCAGGAGCTTAGCGTGGGATCTCCACTGAGAGGCAGCTAATCACTGCTTTCCTGCAGCCCACAAAGTTCCGAAACGAAGGTGGGCACCTGGCTGAGGGCCTCTTTGTACAACTTCAGTCTCAGGCCTCCTCTTTGTGGGAGTAGTTCCTCTAAATACTCCTTACTGATAGGCCAGTGACATCTTTTGATTCTCTCCCACGATCTAAGACCCCAAAGAGTCCCCACTCTACTCCCAAGCCAGGAGAGGAGAGGAGAGGAGGGGAGGGGAGGAGAGGAGAGGGGAGGGGAGGGGAGGGGAGGGGAGGAGAGGGGAGGGGAGAAAGAAAAAAAGGAGAGGGGAGGGGAGGAGAGGAGGGGAGAGGAGAGGAGAGGAGAGGAGAGGAGAGGAGAGGAGAGGAGAGGAAGAAAAAAAGGAGAGGGGAGGGGAGGGGAGGAGAGGAGAGGAGAGAAGAGGAGAGGAGAGGAGAGGAGAAGGGAGGGGAGGAGAGAAGAGGGGAGGGGAGGGGAGGGGAGGGGAGAGGGGAGGGGAGGGGAGGGGAGGGGAAAGGAGGGGAGGGGAAGAGAGGAGAGGGGAGGGGAGGGGAGAGGAGGGAAGGGGAGAGGGGAGGGGAGGGGAGGGGAGAGGAGGGGAGGGGAAGAGAGGGGAGAGGAGGGGAGGGGAAGAGAGGAGAGGGGAAGGGAGGGGAGGGGAGGAGAGGAGAGGGGAAGGGAGGAGAGAGGAGGGGAGGGGAGGAGAGGAGAGGGGAAGGGAGGGGAGGGGAGGAGAGGAGAGGGGAAGGGAGGAGAGAGGAGGGGAGGGGATAGGAGGGGAGAGGAGACGAGAGGGGAAGAGAGGAGAGGAAGGTAGGGGAGGGGAGAGGAGGGGAGGGGAAGAGAGGAGAGGGGAGGGGAAGGGAGGGGAGGGGAGGGGAGGGGAAAGGAGGGGAGGGGAGGGGAGGGGAGAGGAGAGGAGGGGAGAGGGGAGGGGAGAGGGGAGGGGAGGGGAGGGGAAAGGAGGGGAGGGGAGGGGAGAGGAGAGGAGAGGAGGGGAGAGGGGAGGGGAGAGGGGAGGGGAGGGGAGGGGAGGGGACACATCTTTGATCCCGGAAACCTGGATGCATGCAGCTGAGAAAGCAAAACTGTTCATTACGGCCCTTCTGGGCTCTTGCCAAGTGGGAGAGAGAGACGTGGGCCAGCCCTCAGCAGAGAGAAGGAGTGGAGTGGTCGCAGGTTATTTATAATCCACTTCTGGCACTGCCTGCCAGCTCCGTCAGCTCGAGGAAACGCTCCCGTCCCAGAGACAGACGTCTGATCATTATAATTCTGTGTTTGAAGACAGTTTCAGTCCCCTGCAGACACACATAAAATCTGCATCCGCTGCCCAGGATGGGGGCCATAAAAGTTCTTTAAGAGGGTCGTAGACCTTCCTGGGATAGAATCCAGGCCTTTGCAGCTTTGGCACAGGGTCTGGCTCCTGTGCCTCTGTTCACACAGGTCTTGCCCACACCTACCTCTCTGCCCTCTGGGCAGAGTCTGCACCACCGGAAGGCCCAGCCACACGGGTCTCTTGAAGGGCCTTTCCTTTCCTACTATCTTAGTATTTTCTCTCTGTGCATTTTTTTTTTCTCCACAGTTGATTTAATTCACTTGATGTTATATTGTGCTGCCTCGGTCCCTAGTTGCCTCTTGTATATATAACCGTATATTGAATGGGTTGAACCCGATGGGGTACGAACAGGAAATGGCTTTATATTTCTCCCTTCGATGCTCTCAGACGAGCCTGGCTGGCTCTCCTTCCCCTCCCCTTGACAGCATCACAGGCAGGTACCAGAACTTTCCAGCCATTTTAAGACACAGAACAAATTTTACTCTCAGATTAATATCTGAGTCTCGTCCAGCCCATGTCCAGCCTCCTCTCCCTCTAGCTCCAGGCGCCTCCCTCCTAGCAGCCCAGGCCTGACCGTGCTGGTGCGTGGAGACCGGCAGAGGCCTGGGGATGGGTTGGCGGCTCAGTTTCTCTTCCTACATGTTTACTATCATGGGTTGAATTGTATCCCCTGAAAAATACATGTTGAAATCCTAATACTCTCCCTCCAAATAAGGTCTTTACAGGAGTAATCCAGTTAAAATGAGGTCACTAAATTGAGCCCTAATCCAATATGACTGGTTTTCTTATTAAAAAGGGGGGGGTTGCAATTTGGACACACAGACAGACAGGCACAGAGGGGGAAGATGGCTATGTGACGGGGGTGGTGCCTCTGCAAGCCAAGGAACCCCGGGATTGCCAGCCACCGCCAGAAGCCGGGAGAGGCAGAAAGGATTGTCCCCTAAAAAGACTCTATTGTGTTCAGCCCCCCAGTCTGTGGGACTTTGTTATTGCTCTCTAGGAGACTAACAGATCTGCCTTTCTACTTCTGGTTCCTCCAGGGTCCAGGCAAAATGAGGAGGGAGAGAGGGGAGCGGCCCCAGCCTCTCAGACGGACGGTGCTGCCTGAGCTCTCTGTCTGGGCAGGCACCCCAGTGCTGGGTATTTGTGGAGTGCAGGCAGTCCCCTGGCAGGCCTCTGCCAGCTCTGGGGTGGCCCTCGACAGAGTGCCAGGACTTGGTTGCTTTCTGTGGCCTCCTCTTGGCCCTAAAGAAGTTAACATTTTCTTTCCACAGCGAAGATAGTCCTGTAGGCTCTGCAGCTGCCCTTGGCCTTACTGTCCTTCTGTTAACTGTCCCAAGTTCTCTGGGTGAGAGGAGGCTACAATCGAAAGATGTCCCTACTTTCACAGAAGTGCTGCCCACCCCAGAAATACCTGTGCCCTGGAGTGGGCATGGGGCTCCTGCAGTGCAGGCAGCCTCCGACTGGAAAGGCGCTCGTGTCCCCCCCTGCAGGCACCCTAATCTCTGCAAGACATCCCCCAGAGCCCCCACCACAGCTAGCAGAGGGGCAGGGAGCAGGAGGCCACAGCACTTTACATAGCATCAGCGCTCCCTCATGCCCAGTTTCCTCTCTTCCTTTAAATAGGCTGACGGTGAGGTGAGGAGGTGAGGAGTAAAGACAATGAGGACATTTCTCAACAAACGTGGAGAAGGGGTTCTGGCAACTTCCATTTGGGCAGCTACCCACTGCCCCTGGCTTTGGGATGTTGCTGAAGGGCTCCCCTTCCCATCCTGCTACACAGAAGAAGAGTCCTGTCTGCAGGAGATTAGCTACTCCCTGAGCACGGGGCCAAAGGCTCTACTTTCTTTGACCTTTACTTCCATCCACAGCGGAGGAGCTAAGAGTCCAGGTTCTGGAGTGATATGGACACAAGTTCAGGCCTCTGCTCAGACATTTACTCAGCTGTGGATTTCAGGTGGGGGCTTCAGCCTTTCTGAGCCTCTGTTTCCTCAGCTTTTACAGTTGATGAAAGGTAATGAAGAACATACTGGCCACGGATGTGGAGCCAGCCACTGCCCTCAATGTCCTGGAGTTGGTCCTGACCCTCCAAGAACAATGGAGGTGTGAACCGGAGCCTGGTGAGGGCTGTGGATCTTCTCTTCAGGCAAAGTGCACGTGTGAGCATTTGTTATGTCTGACTCGGGTTATAAACCCATGGCACTCAGGGGCTTATCCCTGACTTATATGAAATTGCTCCAAACTGCTGAATAAAGGAATGGCAGAAAGAGAGCAAAAAGATGTTGGTAGCCTAGTAGGATCCGTGAGCCATCTGAGATGACCACTAACTGGCTTAGAACTTTGAAAAAGCTCAGATCAAGATTCATGGGAAATTCTTACCTTATATCCCCATCCCACAATGCAATGAGCCAAATCCAACCTCATCAAGGACTTTTAAAATTACTCTTGCGCACTTCATGGTGTGAGAAGGTGCAATCTCAGTGATTCTTAACATGGCTACATACATGTATTTTAAAGGGGAAAAATTGTCACGGATCCCCAGTGGTGACTAAATTTATTTTGATCATAATGTTACTTAAATATACACAAACAAAAAAGTATAAATTACTTATGCTTTTAAGCCCTTACACAGTTATGAAACCAAAACACAATTACAAATTAAATGCAAACAAAACTACAAAACCATTAGAATTCAAATTAATGGCATTAATTTAATGTGACAGATGATGTTTTGCTGAAAGTAAAATAACCAATGTTGGGTTTAAAACATGGAGTGCTGTGATCCATTTTAAGTCCAGCATGCTATCAACTAGATTGTTTAGATATTTAAACATGCTGGGCTGTCATTAGTGTGATTATCAACATTATTAGTCTTCTAAATTGGAATTTTATCAATATTATTATTTTTCATGTGTTACAGTTTTAACCACAGACTTAGGATTTTGATGGGCTGACCAATAGAATACCCCAAAATATAATAGCTTAAAAATATAAAACATTGTATTTATATTTAGCAAGGCACTGTCCAGTTGTGCACCCTTCCTGCTAGTGCTGTCTCACAGGTTGCTACAACCCCAAAGGGCACTCAGCTGGCACCTGCTGGGAAATGGTGGCTAGGATTCTGCCGGGTCAGCACCCAGCTGTGTGTGTGTGGCCTGCCAGGGTCCCTGTCCTGCTTGATGACTCAGTCCTCCCTCCACTTGTCTCTGTTTGAACAGTTGCTAACCCTTTGTTTGCACAGCAGCCCATGAAGTAATTTGGCCTTCATTTTGCAAAAACGTGATAGTAAACCCAAATGTAAATGCTGCCTTGAACTCCAGAAGCGTTATTTGGTGATAACATGATCATTCACACACAACACCAATAGGGTCTCGTTAATATTTTTCAATTTTTGAAATGCAAACATCCAATTAAAAAGAATTCTCATACCACTCAGAGATCCCTGACAGTATATTTGTGGATCAGTACATTGAAATCCCTGGTACATTGAAAAGAACTCTGGCTTGAGAATCTAAGGCTAGATTTCTATTCTCGGTTATTCACTGACCCACTGTGTGCCGTTGGTCAGCTCCTCCCTCTAGACTTCATCTGCTCATTATCACTAATTGTTTTGAATTTTAGTCATTTTCACATAGATTTTCCCAACCTCTCCACAAGGTTAAAATGACTGTTCTCTTTGGACAGATAGGGGAAAGTGAGATCCAGGTGCACAGCTAGTGAGTGAGGAGATGGGGTGAAAGGCAGGGCTTCTGACCCCATAGACATCACATGACAGTAGCTCACAGAACTGAGGCTGCTCCCAGGGTTCTTCAGGCCACTAAGGAACCCGTGTCTGGGGATCGGAGCCTCCTCTCACCAACACACACACACACACATACACACACACACACACACACACACACACACACACATACACACACACCTGGAGAAAGCGAGAACAGCCTAGATTCATGCTGCCACACACCTGATGACCCACGTTAATTAGTCCTCTGCTCAGCTCTGGACAACACTTACATCCCTAAATAATAAGGTACATTTTCTTAAGTAAAAATTGAACATGGATCTTGATAACTGAATGTTTCAGATTAGTGAATTTATGTTTATTTATTTGTTTTGCAAAAAGATAGAAGTAAGGCTATAACTCTAATCATATTTTATATACACATGTGCATATATGAATATATATAGGCACACACATATATACATGTGCATTATACACCAAGATATACATATATGTGTGTGCTTGCATTCCCCTTGATGAAAGAGAATGAAATTTCCTAGAATGGGACTGCAATAGCAAAATAGGATTTGTGGGTGTCTTTTTGAAGCTGAGGCCAAGCTCACTAGGTGAGGGGTCTTTAGAGGGAAGTTGTCTCCTGGGCCCTTGGCTGCTGACCTCTCCAATCCTTGGTGCCAGGAAGGTCACAGCTAGAGTTTCTCCCTTCAGAAGCCATAAGAATTCCTCGTGTTATTTCAGAAGCTCCTGCAGACACCATGCCTCTTGAGACCACCCCTCTTCCCGAGTCAGTGTGTGTCTGCAGGCTTGACAAACAGACTGCTGTTCAGGGCTCTGCGGGTTTTGGTTCCAGCAGGAATTCCAGTTCAGCCCTAGGGAACTTTGCCCTTGGATTTATTCCATTCAAAAGCAAAGAAGCAATCTTTAGAGAGGACCCCCTTTAACAACCATCCTTCCTACCATGGAGCTTACTTTTTTAAAAGATTATTTCTTCTAGAGAGAGCTTAAGTGATAATGAACTCATTCTTTCATTTTTATGAAACAAAGACGTTTACACTTGACCATCAGAGATTCCAATTGGCATGTGGCTCATGCTTGTGAGACCAGCGGAGCTGATAGAATAGCAGCTAAAATGAAGACATTTGACATTTTCGTTATTCATGCAGCCTTGCTCAGGACACACACACAATGATCATTAAGCTGCTTGAAATAGTGATGTTGTAGCACTGTCTTAGAATATACTAGTGCCCACCAGTCCAACATTGCATCTCCAGAGAACTCTGGAACAAGCAGGTGAATCAAGTCCAGCTACGCTTGTTTCAGTGCAGGAAAACCCCGTTAGTTGCTGGGCCTACAAGGAAGAGCACGTCTTTGCACTTGAGGGGTTTCTGGTCCAGGAATCAAAACAATTTTGTGGTCCTGTAGACTACTGGATATTTTCATTTTTTAAACATAGCTGTGTTGTATAGAAGTTGGATGAGAGGCAAAAACTAAGCAAGGATACCCTAAGGTGGCAATTTAAAGATGCCCTGTGTTAGTGGGAACTCTGTGTCATACCTCATTCAATATCCAAAGCCCGGAGGACCTGTCCTGCCCAAGGCTCATATCTGCTGTTCCTGGAACAGAGTGACAGGGACCCCGAATCACAGCATGGGGTCTCTGGGGCCTGGGTTATTCACAGCATGGGGTCTCTGGGGCCTGGGTTATCAAGGTCAGCAGCTGTGTCACTCGTCTCCTGACCTGGCCTAGCTCCCTTGCTGTCCACGTTTTATATGTTTGTGTTCACTTCTGCTCTGGAGCTGGCCACGGTTCCCCGCGTCCCAACCTCCTGTCCTGCTCTTTGACACCAAGCTACCCTGATCTATACAACCCCTGCCCCAATTTCCAGAGTTCCCCTGCCATCAGCCTCTGGTCCAGGGTAGATGCTCAGTGAGCATCTGGGAGCTGACTCATCAAGTCCTCCCTGGCCTGGCTGCTTACTGATCCTAGACTGTGGTCCTTTGTTCTCTGTGGAAGTCCTACTCTGTGGTCTGTTGGGCTGGCAAGAGTCGTCATATGTCCAGTGAACTCCCTAACTGTTCCTGTCTTTATTTCTTTCCTCAACATACTTCTTCTACACTACCACTTGTGCTGTCACTTAAGAAAGTCTAGAAGCCTGAACAGACTCCCATGTGCAATTACTCACTCGGATTGGTCTTAGCAGACCCTCTGATGGCAGGCTCAGTGCAAGCCTTTCTTTCCTCCAGCAGCAGGGTGCACTCATCAGAAATGTACATTCATCGTGGTCTCTAGGTTCCGCTTGGCCACTGTAGCTCAGGTGGTACTTCTTGATATCACCTGTCTACAGGTCTTGGGTACCATAGTCCCTGCATTTTAAATTATAAGGACAGAGCCAAGTGGCAGGTTTTAAGAGTCATTACTGGTCATTGTTTCTGAAACCTTCAGCCTGTATGGACGTCTGGAATGAGGAGGGGGTCAGAGCCAGAGGTAAATTATATGAGCTGTAGGGCCTGGTTGGCCTGTGTGCTGGGGCCAGGGAGAAAGGCCCTCTACCCCACTCCTTTTCGCAGAAGAATTTGTGAGATCTGTCTGGTTGGGGGTGGGGGACACAGATTGGGTTGCCCAGGAAGCAGTCGCTGAGAAGGGTTTAGTGTGCAGGATGCCTGTTAGAGTTCATTTGGGCTAAGTACTCATGGGAAGGAGGCAAGGAGGCAGGCTGGGCAGAGAAGAAGTTGATCTGCAATATAGGCTGTTGACAGTCATGGTCAGAGGTACACCAGAGTCGCCCACATAGGCTCAACCAGCCAGCCTTCTGCACTGTGACTCTGTCAGTCATTGGGTACAAGCTGCCCTGTGAAGACTGTGACTTTGGGCAAGGTAGCTCTGTGGAGCTCGGGCCCTGAGGGGCTGACAGCTGAGGGCTGCACTCTCAGCAGCTAGAACAGAGTCCTTCCTCGCAGGGAGATGTGCACAGTGCACTCCACGGGTGATGTGCCCTCATGAGATGGGAAACTAGGTCCTGATTCTGAAATGACAGTGAGAGGGCTGGAGCTTGATTTAAGTCCAAACCATATCCAAGACAGCCAGACACTTGAGGGCCAAGGCTTGGGTCAGCTGACCAGGGATGGTACGAAGAGGCAGGTACTGTACTAAGTCGGATTCCAGGCATTCTGGGGAGGACGGGGGAGGAATGAAGAGAAAGTTTATTGTTCCCACTATGATGTTGCAAACCAAGGGAAGGACAAAGGCTGGGCAGGAAGCTTAATTGTTAGGGTCACATAGTAACTCCCAACCCCTTTCTTTGGGGGAGGATGAGGTCGGGCACTCGGACTCGTCCTGGCTACTGGCCTGGGGCATGATTGAGATTTGTTGTAAGGATGCAAGTGAGATAAAGTATGGAAAGTGCTTAGTCCTCAGGAACCACTTCATTGCCGGTAATTATAACTGTTACTACCACTCCTTGCAGTGGATTGGGCTGGGCAGGACAGTGACTGACACCTCATGGGGTGTATTCACCAGCTCCCCTTCTGAAGATGCAGGTTGCACTCACTCTCAAGACATCGAAGGGTAGGGCGAGCCGCACCCTACCTGTGGAGCAGAGACAGCTGTGAAATTATTCCCAGTGGTAAAAAGGCTTCTGACTCTTCTTCCCTCCCTCTCTTCATTCATTCATTTATTCATGTAAAAAAATTATCATGAACATTGTATGTGTCAATGACTAATTCTGGTGTAAGAGAAAATAGCAGTGATAAGATAGTGCTGCCTCTATAGGGCTTATGTTTTCATAGCTGAGAGGCAGCAAGCAAAGCCTGTAGTATGTGAGCTGGTGCTAAACATCATAAAGAAAAATGAAGCAGAGAAAGGGAGTAAGGGTATCATGTGGGGGCCGGTGTGCAATTTTATATAGTGTGCACAGGGAAGGGCACTGGGAGAAAATGATATCTGAGCGGTGACCCGAGGCAGGGAGAGAGTGTGCTCTGCAGAGGTCTGGGAGAAAAGCATCACAGGCAGATAAAAGGACACATACAATGGCCTTGGGTTGGGAGGAAGTCTGGCAGTCCAGTCAGAGGAATGGGAAGGGGAAAGTGAATCAGGCAGGAGGGTGAGGCTTTGGCTCTTGGCTTGAGGGAGCTGGGGAAGCCACTGGGGGTTCGTGGAGGAATCTCAGCATCTGACTTCTATTGTTAAATGACCTGGCTCAGGGTGGAGGATGGACACAGGGCTGAGGGTGGAAGCAGGGAGATGAGGCTGTTGCAGTAACCCTAGAATTGATGGCGGGAGCGCAGACAAAGTAGTGGAGGAAGGAAGACAGCAAGGCTTGAATCCTGGATTTGTGTTTAAGGGGTGGAGCCCACAAGCATTTGGAGAAAGATCAGATGTGGGCTTTGAGGGAACTGGTTGGGTCAGGGTGGTGCCAATGTCTTTCAATAAGTTCTTTCTGGATCTGTTATAGTTGAGGCACCCAAGTTGATCCAAGATTCTGTGGTTTGAGGGTCTGGTCCAGAATGGTGAAAAAATATCTGAGATCTGGTTGCTCCAATGGCATTTATGCTCGAAAATAAAGGAGATCCTCCAGGATTTTGCTCTCTATTATGGTGGCCACTAACCATGTCTGAGCACCTGAAATGTGGCTTCTCTGAAAACAGAGGTGCCAAAAGGATATGTATGTACCAGACTTTGAAGATATAAAGCAAAAAGTATAAAATATCCCACTGATAATTTCTATATTGCTTATGTGTTAAAATGACAATATTTTAGCTCTATTGAATTAAATTTATTATAACTAATTCACTGTTTCTTTTTACTTCTTTAACATATTTACTAGAGCCATGATGGCGAACCTATCATGCGTGTCAGCACTGACATGTGTAGTCATTTTCGATGACATGTGGCTGCATGTGGCTGCACACCAGAGAAGTATGGAGCCACATGCCAAGAAGGATGTTTCATCCTCAGCTCCTGCATGGCCAGGTGCAGTAGCTGAGGATAAAACTTTTGCTGTAGTGTAGACACTCTGTGCTGGAGGTCTGTAGGCCAAAACAACAGAACTCCGGCAGAGAGCATCTAGTTCTGAGACTTTTGGTTAGGCCGTTAGGGGATCTTTGACCTCTCACTTCTGCTGGCGGAGCAGGGAGTAGTTGAATGCCACGGGGATGCATCTCTGGGGGCCCTGTGATCACCATTACCAGCAACCACATAACCACAGCAACCATCATATGATCTGTTTTGGGTGTCGTGGATTTCTAATTGACCATCATTGCTGAGATAAGTGAGGGGGAGGCTGGGAGAGGCGAGGGCCTGTGCTATGGGTGCCGTTTCCCGCCATTAGAAATAGCGGCAGCCATCTTAATTTCCTTAAGATGCAACTTGCAGAATTTCAAGACAGCATCTGGGCTCAGGTGTTTGTCGCCTTGAGGTCAAAGCTTGAGAATCTGGAAAGGTGCCGCTTGGAGAATCAAGAGGAGTGCCACTACGAACAGGAAATTTGGAGTGCCTGGAACTGATTACCAGACACTTTTAGCACCCTGAAAAATATAGCAATGGCTTTACTCACAATTTTTGCCTCTACGTACTTTTGTGAGACCTTATTCTCAGCATTAAATAATATCAAAACCAACAAAAGAAACAGATTGACAGATGAAGTTAGTAGCGCTTGCTTGAGCTTGAAGTGTACAAAATATCAAATTTCAATGGAAGATTTAGCCAATGAAATTCAGCAACAAAAATGTCACTAATAGGCAGGTTATTTAAAGAATTCCCCCTCCCCCTCACTTATCTTAGTTCACGGCACCCCACACAAGTTAAATAATATCAAGACCATCAAAAGAAACCGACTGACAGATGAACAAAGAAGTCACTAAGCAGGTAAGTTAAATAATTAGTTTTTGGTTTATTAAATACAGTTATATATTACAATTATACTTTTTTGTTATTTAAACTATAAATATCGTGAAATTATGTTTTTTTTTTTTTCTCAAAGTGACACACCACTTGAGTTATGCTCAGTTTTTTGGTGAATTTTGACACACCAAGCTCAAAAGATTGCCCATCACTCTACTAGACAATATAAAATCATGTCTGTGGCTCACACTGTATTTCCACCGACAGTGCTGGCTCAGGCAGTGAAGGAGTCACAGTGTTGAGCCCTTGTAACTTCCGACATTGAAAGGCTAGGACCTAGGGACAGGAAGCAGAGAGGAGCAGGAGTGAGTGGCACCTCGACCGAGTGAAGAGCGTGTCTGAAGAGGAGACTGCTAGCTGCAGTGTCAGATATCTGCTGTGGGTCTACATGGAGAGGACTCAGGTTGAGCAAGGTGACGGTCGCCAGTGACTGTGATGAGAAGTGCTTTGAAGTCATGATGGTGGTGAAGGGAAGGCAACTGGAGACCGGACATATAGCTGCCTTTTTGCAGGAATTTGGTTATAAATGAATAGCAGGAAAATTGGGATGATAGCTGAAGGGGGAGGGGGAAAAGAGAAATTTTGTTTTTAACAATGTTGATAGCAAGCATTTATGTAACATTTTCTATGAGACAAACAGGGTTCTAAGAATCTCATCTATATTCACTCACCTAATATACCACCAAAACTATAAGGTAGTCACTATCTGAAAATGAGGAAACTGAGGACAGAGAGGTCAAGTCACCTCCTAAGGTCACAGGGCAGTTTAGTGGCAGAGCTGGAATTTGAACCTTTGTGATACAGTTCCGAGGCTGTGCTTCAGCACCATGCGTGGCATATCTTATACATGACAGAAAGTCAGGAGAGAGGAAAATTGATGGCACAGGCTAGCAAGGGGACGACTGCTGGAATGTTGTCCTTGAGAAAGGCAAGATGGGAGGGGCCAAGTGAGCAGTGGAGGAGTGGCCCTTTGCTAGGAGCACAGGCAGGTCAAGTGCAGGATGTGGTAGGCAGGTGCAGTTCCCAAGGTCAACCAGGTTCTCCCCTAAGTGGGGAGGGGCCAGGGAGTGCTGGGGTTTGCAGGGGAGATGGTGGTGAGCCAAGAGGGAGAGCACTGGGGCGTTCCTAAGCGACATGGGGCCCACTTAATTCTTGAAGCTGTGGGTTCAGGGTCTGGATTGCTTTGCTCCAGGCTCTCCTTAGTGTATACAATGGGATCTCTAGGCTTGTCCTGGGCCCCCATTCATGGCTGGCCCTGGTAAGTCATCCTGGGGCACATGCTGGCCTGGAGGGTGCCAGGTTGACCTGACAGTGTAGAGGCAGGGTTGCAGTGTGGGTGGCATTTGGCCACTAGGCAGTAAGGTGTGCGGGTGCTGAGGTTGCTCCACTGGGCAGACCCTGGTAGCTCGGCCTCCTGACAGATGGCTGCAGAGCAAGGCGGGTGGAATGGACATCAATGAGTCAGGCCTCCCTGGGCCTTTGAGTCACTCCATCTGGGATCAGGGCACTGAGTGGCTGGGCCCCAGCCCTCACCAGTAAACTATGGGGGATGGCCTTCAATTATGAAAGTGTAGCCAACCAAATGAGCTTTCAAATAAATTATTTATGCCTAGGCCTGCAAGGGAGCGAGCGGGCTGTAGGAACAACGTGTTCGTTTTAATAAAACGCCTGCAGTTTCAGTGCACTGGGGGAAGGGTTGGGAGGGGCACGTGGGGGAGAGGAAAAGATGATTAGATTAGAGGAGGCCTGCTGTAAATAACACAAGAAAGGCATTTTGTTTCTTTTTAGACTGTCTTTTGTATCATGTTTTCTACAACAGAAAAGAGCATAATACAACATCTATGAAATGTTAATGAGAGTTATTGGCTATTTACCTAGATTGAGGGTTTGAAGAAAGGTCTGGGCTGGGCATGAAGGAGGGGTGCTGAAGATCGTATTCTATGCAAATACAGACCTCAGGGGGTCTGGAAGGCTTTGGAACAGGAGCTGGACTGGAGGCATGTTGTGTCTCCATGGAGCAGGGAAGAAAGCAACAAATCCTCTGTCCTGGAATGGTGTTCTTCTTCTTGCCCTTAAACCTGGGGGAGAATGACAAGCCAGAGGTGACATCACTGCCCCCCAAAGGTCATTGCCCATCCTCCAGCCATGGGGAAACAGGCAGAAATGAGAAGAATGTAGCCTGATGCCCTGGCACTGGCTACTGCCTGGGTGGCCACTATGGGCACTGCAAGGAGAACTGATGAGAACTTGGCTTTTGGTGGTGCAGGTGGTGGGGAGGCCTTCTCGGCCACTGCGGAGGTGCGGGTGGTAGGGAGGCCTTCTCGGCCACTGTGGAGGTGGTAGGGAGGCCTTCTCGGCCATTGGTGGTGCGGGTGGTAGGGAGGCCTTCTCGGCCACTGCGGAGGTGCAGGTGGTGGGGAGGCCTTCTCGGCCACTGCGGAGGTGCGGGTGGTAGGGAGGCCTTCTCGGCCACTGCGGAGGTGGTAGGGAGGCCTTCTCGGCCACTGCGGAGGTGGTGGGGAGGCCTTCTCGGCCACTGCGGAGGTGGTGGGGAGGCCTTCTGGGCCACTGCGGAGGTGCGGGTGGTAGGGAGGCCTTCTCGGCCACTGCGGAGGTGCGGGTGGTAGGGAGGCCTTCTCGGCCACTGTGGAGGTGCGGGTGGTAGGGAGGCCTTCTCGGCCACTGTGGAGGTGCAGGTGGTAGGGAGGCCTTCTCGGCCACTGTGGAGGTGCGGGTGGTGGGGAGGCCTTCTCGGCCACTGCGGAGGTGGTAGGGAGGCCTTCTCGGCCACTGTGGAGGTGCGGGTGGTAGGGAGGCCTTCTCGGCCACTGCGGAGGTGCGGGTGGTGGGGAGGCCTTCTCGGCCACTGCGGAGGTGCGGGTGGTGGGGAGGCCTTCTCGGCCACTGCGGAGGTGCGGGTGGTAGGGAGGCCTTCTCGGCCACTGCGGAGGTGCGGGTGGTGGGGAGGCCTTCTCGGCCACTGCGGAGGTGCGGGTGGTAGGGAGGCCTTCTCGGCCACTGCGGAGGTGCGGGTGGTGGGGAGGCCTTCTCGGCCACTGTGGAGGTGCGGGTGGTAGGGAGGCCTTCTCGGCCACTGCGGAGGTGCAGACGAGGGTGCTGCTGTCCTTCCTAACTCCAATCAGGACTCTGGGGGTCCCTGAGTGTGCTCAGCACCGTTCTCCCCACCCCAGCGCCTCCCCTGCCCTGACAGAAAGAATTGAGAAAAATTATCTGCATTTGCTGGGCTCAGGTTTAATGATTGCAGGCATTTCTTCGCCCTGAGGCACCTTTTCTCACCTCTGTTTTCCTTTGCAGTTACCAGTCTGTTGCCAGTGAGGCTATCAGGTGAGGCTTCCTAGAGGAGATTGCAGCTGTGTTGGGTTTTGAAGGATGGAAACAATTTCCACAGAGAGAGGAGGAAACATTACAAAGAGTGGCGGGGACAATGGGTGTGGGTGAGATATGAACCTTCCTGGATTGTGGGCTGATTTATATCTTCCTATATCCTATGACCCAAAGCTGCTGCCTGTGTAAGCCCAGGGTGCTGCTTGATGAGGGTGATTCAACCCGGTGTGTAGTATACAGCCTGCGGGCTCTGCATGCCAGCCTTACCTTCACATGTTACATGTACTTGGTATGTGCCTCATTCTATTTTAAATGAATAAATAAATAATGCTTTTAATAGCAAACAATTTGTCTAATAAAAAAAAAATCTCCACAGGTTTCAACTACTGTTAGGCAGTTAATTCTGTCAATTTCAAGTGACAGAATCCTAACTCAAACTGGCTTCACACACAAGATGATTTATTATTTCAAGTAACTAAAAAGTCCAAGTCTCAGAGGTGCAGTCAACTTCAGGCATGGCTGGAGCAGCGGCCCTAGGATGTCGGCAGAGATCTGTTCCACTTCCTCTGTGGACTCTGATGGCCTTTATGCTGGTTTCATTTTCAGGGAAGCTTATTCCTAAGAGGGGGCAGAGATGGCACTCCCCTATTTTAGGAATCATGGTCATAAGAGCCTGTTTCTCAATGATTCTTGCAGAAGCCCTGGCTTGAGTCTGATTGGACCACTGAGTCATCTGCCCGTTTGTAAGCCAATCACAGGGATGCGTGTAGGATGATGGTGTTGGAAGTGTAATACATTGACTGGCAGGGCCTGAAGCTTGGGGCTTGGAGGACAGATGCCTGGATTGCTTTTACAGTCGCTCTGGTTTAGTGGCTGTCAGAAGCAGTATTTCCTCCCTCCAGTCTGGGCTCTCCTCTGGCTATCCGGGTCCTCCTTGGACCTGGCACACAGGGTTTCCATTGCACAACTTATTGCTCAGCATGAGAGTGCCCTCAGAGGTGAAGGCAGAGGCTGCGGAGTGAGTTGAGGTTTTCTTCAGCCCCCAGCCTGACTGCCTTTTCCTGGCTGCTCAGTGAGAATTCTCCCAGTTGGTAGAAGAGCTGATCAGAGGTGGCCTTGGGAAGGCTCTTTTCTAAGCAGGGGTGTGTTGTGAAACCTGTGGTGTTTTCATCAGAATAAGGCACAGGTCGTCTGGGGCAGTGCCCAGCCCCTGACTCACAGGTGATCATTTGTCCCTATGATGGGCCAGGGGCTGTACCTGGGACTTGCGGACATCTTTCAAGGAGATCTGTGCTTGGAATGTTCAGATCCCACAGACTCTTGGAACATGGGTGCTGTCAGGGGAAACTCTGGAGGTGGGGTAGAAGAAGTGATTTGGCATGGCTCTTCTCCCAGGGTGGGCTGGATAAGCTTGGGAGGACCCCCAAAGAGGTGACAGGAGAGGAGGACATGAGCAGGCTCAGGGAAGCCGGGGTCCATTCACCACTTAGCAGCTGTGTACATCACTTAACCTCTCTGGTCTTGACAGCCCCATCTGTGAAACGAGGTTATTGCTTCTTCCATCACCTGGTTCTTTGAGGGTTAAATGAGAATGCGTGTGTAAGTGGTTTGCATGTGTGAAGAACTATACAAACAGGAGCTATGGTGATTAGTCACACCTGAGCTCTGAACCCAGCTTTCCAGGAGGGCGAGGGAGGCCGAGCGAGGGAGGGCCAGGCAGAGGTCGTCCCAGAGGACAGTGAAGGCTTGGCAGACGGTTCCTGGGGGAGAACAGGTTCCCGAGCGGTGGGCTTGGCAGGTCACTGTCGTGGTGCCTCGTGGACTAGAGGCATCTGTCACTGTTACCAGCTCGAGCAGGAGGGGTGGGTGAGGGATGGGGTCATGCTGGAAAGCATGTTGGGGCCCCAGCTTGGACCACGGGCTCCAGAAGAAGTTGTCATCTTTTCTGTGCCTTCGTTTCCTTATCTGTGGAATGGGTGAGGACGTTTATCAGGGTACAAGGCAGCTCATGGGATTCTTTGTGGCGATATGATCTGTGATGCTCAGACGAAGGGGTGCAATGTCTCCCTTGAAGAATGTGGAGGTTTCTGTCAAGTGGGGAGGATATGGGTTTGCCATCGACAGGCCTGGTTTTGCATCCCTGCTTCTCCAGTGACCAGCTTGCCTCTCTGAACTTTATTGTTGTTTTTTTTTTTCAGCTTTAAAACAGAGATAATAATGCCTGCCTCCTAGACTTATTGTGCTGGTTGAAGGAGAGCCAGTGAGTAACATGGCTGATGGGGCCCTGGACACATGCCGGGCTGGATAGGTATAATCATTTGGCTCACATGCCCACCCACATTGCCTTCCCCACCAGCCCGTCTGCCTGGAGTAAACCCAGCTCAGGTGGGAGTGGAGCACCATGGGAAGACATAATTGGCCGTTGGTTCAGCCCAGGTCAAATCCTTTGATAACACATTCTAGTACGAAGCTATTGTGGACAAAGAGCCTTCTGAGTGGGCGCCCCCGTGACCAGCTTTCGGCTGCATCCTCTATAAAAACCACACAGCTACAGCCAAACAGAGGCAGTTTCTCAGTTCCTTGCAGGCAGTCAAGGGATCTGGCTCCACAAAATTGCGGGTGGGTAGGTGGAAGCCTGCCCCACGGGAATCGACCTCCGGTGTGGGCTTGGGCATGGCTTCTATCTTGTATGAGCCCAGTTTCTGCATCTGCAAACCTGGGCCACTGGGCGTGAGGACTGAATGCTTCCCTTTTCAGTTCTAGAAGCTGACATTGCTGCTATGAATCCAAGAGAGTGCAGGGAGGAACAGTTTGAAGGACACTGGATCCTTGAGGGCCTGGAGTTCTGATCCTGGTTCTGTGACCTTGGGTGCTAATTGTTAATTCACTACTGTTCTAGGTGCTGGTGATACGAAAGAGGACAAGACGGAAACCATTGCTTCCATGTCAGTTAATCCTGTGGGGGAGACAGAAGTGCAAATGAGCGTCCTGCAGTGTCAGGCACTGTCAGGAGGCATGGGGGCCAGGCACTGTCAGGAGGCATGGGGGCCGTGCGCGCACAGACTGAGCTGGGCTATCCGGAGAGGCTTTGTGGAGGGGCTCCAGGCGGGCCAGGTTCTGGAGGCGGAGGGGAGGAGTGAGGGCCGCAGGAGGTACTCCAGGCCCAGAGCACACCATGTGCGGAGGCATGGGGGCCGTGTGCGCACAGACTGAGCTGGGCTACCAGGCGAGGCTTTGTGGAGGGGCTCCAGGCGGGCCAGGTTCTGGAGGCGGAGGGGAGGACTGAGGGCCGCAGGAGGTACTCCAGGCCCAGAGCACACCATGTGCGGAGGCATGGAGTTGTGTGAGGGCCCAGTGTGTGTCACTACTTCTCTGCTCCTAGGACCCTAGGAGTTCCTTCCTGGTCTTATGCTCTGTGACTGAAATGCCATAGATACAGGGGTGGGGATTCTGCTTCTCAGACACACACTGACAGGGACTGTGGTACGGTGGCTCAGAGCGGGGTGCTGGGACCAGGGAGCCTAAGTACCGATCCCAGGCTTGTAAATTATTCACTACCAGACTCTGAGCACAGTATTTATTTTCCTCTGCCTCAGTATCTTCACCTGTCAAACAGGCGTGATAGTGGCCTCAATTCATAGGATTGAATGAGGTAGTCTGTTAGAGCCCTTAGTGCAGTACCTGGCAGTTAGCAAGCCCTCAGTAGACACTACCTGTCCCCTCCCCCTACCATGTTTATAGACGAGGAAGATGAAGGTCAGAGGGATAAGTGACCTGTCTACAGTCACACAGTCCATGTGACTAGAATTCCAACCCCCTCTTTTACTCTGTTTTGCTCCTGCCCCCCTTTCTTCCTCCTCCTTCCATCCCCCTCCCCTCCCTCGCGCCCTCCATCTCTCCCTACTGCCCAGCTCTGGTACTGCATCTTCCCCGAGCAGATCCAGAAGACCTCCCGGTGATGCCTGGGGCCTGGTGCAATGCTTGTTCTCAAACCAAGGGCATTTCTAGGGCCGGCACCCTGAATATGCTGCTGGACTCAGCTTCGGGGCCTGTGCTGCGGTCTGGGGTCGAGCCTGGGCCTCTCGATCCTCTCTCTTCCCATCACCCTCTCCCACACCCCCACACTCCGAGCGACCTCTGGCTTTGAGTGTGATCTATCTTTTGAGACAAGCAAATCCAGGGCCCCTCCCTTCCCTGCCCTCCTTCCCTGCACAGGGCAGACTGAGTTCTGTCCCTTCCTGTTGATGTCCGTCACCAAAACAAATGGTTCTCAAATAGCCAAGAGTCTGCCCCTGAGCCCCAGAGACCATGAGTTGGGAGTATAGTTTCTGAGCCTGGTGATGACAAGCCCCCTGTCCCCTCTTTCACAGAGAGCAGAGAACAATAGCCCTCTCTGAACCTGAAAGACAGACTTGCAGGTCTGCACTAATGAGTATGTAGGTTTCACCGCCCTTGAAGTCAGGCGCTGGCTTCTGGGCAGCAGCGGCCAGATGACAGAAGGCAGAGTTGGGCTCCCAGCTCTCTCTCCAATCCCTACCCCTCTTCACTCCTTTTTTTTTTTTTTTTTTGGTGATGTCTGCATCACTGTCCAGACCAATCTATCTTTTCATGCTGAATTTTTCTAAAGCCAATTGGAAATAATTGGAAGTTGTCCTCATGCTATTCCCCCTGGGCTCCAAATGGGCCTCCCAGTTAGAGGAACAAAATATGATATTTTTATTTCTAATAATAACAATAATAATTATTATTATTATTATCATTAACCACAATAATCCCAATGCCAATAACCCCACATGTGGGCAGGCCAATTTACAGTGGTGCATAGAGCGCTTGGCCAGCTGTGATGCATTCAGGCCCCTGTCTGCAATCCTAGGAGGCCAAATCTCAGCGGGCGCGGGGTGGGGACAGCTGAGGACTCCCAGGGCTTGCTTTCTCGTGTCCTCACGAAGGGATCACATTAGAGGCACATTTTTCCCCAGCAGGCATAGCCAGGCACTTGCTTAGGGACAGGCTCTGAGCTTGTCAGACGTGAAAGAGGCAATCTTCACATTCACTGGGCTGCAGTCAGGTGGGTAAGACAGACCCCTTACCCAGGTAATTTCAACCTCATGCAGCAAGGGCTGTGCATGGCCTCTGGGAGGCCCTCAGCTTAAAAAAGTAGGTTTGGGGAAATTCTCAGATGCCTTCAATTTGATGAGTTTGGATTCTATTGCAAATATCACAATTTCTTGCCACTTTTCATTTAAGTATGACATGTACATAAAAAATGCTTATAGTATAAGGATATAGCTTCATGCATTTTTCTCAAACTGAACACACCCAAGTAACCAGCTTCCAGATTAAGAAAGAATAGCCCTCCTGTGCCCTCATCCATGGGATAGTGCTGTCTCTTTCTGCATGTTAGAGAAGTAGAGTGTCACACACTATGTAATCTTTGCGTCTGCTGCTTTCACTCAATATTATGCACCATAGTCATCAATAGTGTGCATATAGTTACTGATTGTTAATTTTCATACCTGTATGGTATTTTATGGTGGGAAGGCACTGCAATTTATGTACCCATTTATCATAGGTGAACATTTGGGCAATTTCAAGTTTGGGGCAATTATGAATAGAACTGCCATGAACAGTTTTGTCCATGTTGTTTTCTGTGCCTATGCCTACCTTTCTTTCTTTTTCTTTTCTTTTTTGTATGTGTGTGACAGAGAGAGAGAGAGAGAGAGAGAGAGAGAGAGAGAGAGAGATAGGGACAGACACACAGGAAGGGAGAGAGATGAGAGGCATTGATTGCTTTCTCTTATGTGCCTAGACGGGGTGGGGGGGGACTACAGCAGAGCGAGTGACCCCTTGCTCAAGCTAGCAACCTTGGGCTCAAGCTGGTAAACCTGCACTCAAGCCAGATGAGCCCGTGCTCAAGCCAGCAACCTTGGGGTTTTGAACTTGGGTCCTCTGCATCCACTGCCTGGTCAGGCTGCATACATTTCTGATGGGTATAAATCTAGGGTGAAAATGTTGCATCTACGAATGTGCAGCTTCTGGAGCTATTGACAGTTTCCCAAGGTGGTTACATCAATTTACTACTAGTTTTTAGGAGAGTCAGCTCTCATAAGTGTGCCTTCAATTTTGTGAATCTCTGTCAGTGGTTCTGTGCTTTTTTTTTTTTTTTAATTTTTTTTCTCTTATTTTTTGTATTTTTCTGAAGCTGGAAACGGGGAGGCAGTCAGACAGACTCCCGCATGCGCCTGACCAGGATCCACCCGGCATGCCCACCAGGAGGCAATGCTCTGCCCATCTGGGGCGTCGCTCTGCCGCAATCAGAGCCATTCTAGTGCCTGGGGCAGAGGCCACAGAGCCATCCTCAGCGCCCAGGCCAACTTTGCTCCAATGGAGCCTCGGCTGCAGAAGGGGAAGAGAGAGACAGAGAGGAAGGAGAGGGGGAGGGGTGGAGAAGCAGGTGGGCGCTTCTCCTGTGTGCCCTGGCTGGGAATCAAACCAGGGATTCCCGCACGCCAGGCCGACGCTCTACCACTGAGCCAACCGGCCAGGACCAGGTTCTGTGCTTTTTGATATTAAAGACCTGTT
Organism: Saccopteryx leptura; assembly: GCF_036850995.1. Classification (NCBI taxonomy): domain Eukaryota; kingdom Metazoa; phylum Chordata; class Mammalia; order Chiroptera; family Emballonuridae; genus Saccopteryx; species Saccopteryx leptura. Next base: position 79,926,514 of record NC_089511.1, read on the forward strand.
GGGGACTGAAAGCCAACAGGGTCTTTGCAGTTTAGATTTTTGGGGGACAGTGGTGTGGGGAACTGGCAGTAAGCTGACAGTCTGCCCAACCCCCCACCTCACTTGTTCTGCTAAGTTGCTAAAGGCTATTTTGCTATGGTGCTGGATTGTTTATACTCATCCTCCCCCCCACCCCACCCCCAAAGACTTGAGACAAGTTTCTTTTTATCCTTTGTCTTGTGAAGTTAAGATGTTATATATGGTGGGGTTTTTTGCACTTGGGAGAATTCTTGGGATACCTTGAAAATGTGACTTTGCTTTAATGATCTCTTTGATTTGCTAATGGCTTTCTTTGCCCTATAAATAAAGCAGGCTGGGGAATGGAGTTCTACTTTTTGTGAGTTATCTCTTGCATTGCAAAGAGAACTCCCAAGCCCATCCTTCTTCTCTAAGCCTATTTTCTTAATTCCGTGCTGTTCCCACTCAGGACCTGGAATTACTAGCTGCGCTGGCTCGCAGCAAAGACCCTTTCATAATCTGATGGAAGCTGAGCAATTTCCTCCAGAAATAAACTCACAGCTCTGCATCTCATTTCAGTGGATTCATAGACCCTGTAAAGCTCAACCAGGCCCATGGAGCCTGATCAAACTCCCCTATTCTAAGCTCTAAATTCTGAGATATGTTGTACACATGTTGATTCTAGGTTTTAAATTCTTTAACTGGATGGAAGGCTTAAAATATAACACAGAATTGAAAAAGCAAGAGCCTCAAAAATAAATAAATTTAGAAAAATTTAAAGTTATTTTTGAAATACTTTGATGTTTGGTAATTTCACAGTTTTCAAAAGAAAAGTCTTAATGTCAGACATCCTTGTACATATTTAACAGGTTAGAATTAATTTAGTCTTTTATTCTATATGGGAGCTCATACTCTCTTTCAGGGTTAGGGCATCTAAATGCCTTCTGCCTGCCCTGGTGGACTCAGTGACCCCACTATTGACTTTTACCCCTCCCTTTAGGTAAGTCAGGCAATCCCATACTCCCCTGGAGCACGTGTCTGGTGGAGGGTCCCTGGCTGTGTAGGGTTCATGACTTGCTATCTCATTGGGTACTTACCACAGCCCCAGTAGGTGGCCAAACTGAGTGTCATCATGGCCCACTGTAAGGAAACGGAGGCTGAGTGGGTCACTCACTTCTGGAGGTGATGAGTCTGCCTCACCTGTCTGAGAAAGGTGATAGCAGGAACTGGGCTTCCGGTCTGGGAACAGAGGTCTTGTGGGGATGAAAGCAGAGAGCTGCCTCCACATTTCTGTAGCCTGGCTCTGGGGAAGAGGGCACTCATGACAGGGTGGTGCTGGGATGGATGGAGGGAACCTCAGTAAAGATGGGTTTCTGTTTGATAAGAGCTAGAGCATCTAAGAGCTCAAGCCAGGTGCTTTACGGGTGGTGAGCTCCTTGTCCCCGGAGGTGTGCTGCTGGATGCTACTTGACAGATGCATTGATGAACTAACCCTGTGAGTAGAGAGTTTTTTCATGCTCACTGACCCCCAGGAGTGAATTTTTTTTAAAAAAAATGAAATTAGTTCCAGTTACAGTTTTATTAACTTGAAATCATGTTTGTTTGATAACCAATTTATGGAAAAAAGAACATACATTTACTTTTTTTAATGTTGCCTTATACATTTTTAAAATAAATTGATCATACTCTGGATGGTCAGGAGGCACAAGGATGTACATGAACATTTGTACTGCTCCAAGGGTTAAACAATTGAGGTTTTCTGAATCCCTGAGATTTGCTGGCCTCATAATATAGGTCTCCTGACCCCTTGCACCTCATTGCCAACATCACGGAGCTCGGTTCTCACACTGCACTGACCCAGCCTGTGTAGCAGACAGGAGCCAATACAAAATAATTTGAGTTGCAGAAGGATTGACAGAGTGTGACTGCAAGAAGTATTTGAGACCTCCCGGCAGCTGTGACCCACACAAGCAGGTCTCCGTGGGTTCAGGCCAATATTTTCCATTTAATACAATGTGGCACAGTATCACCTCTGCTTTCCTTGAAAAGCCAGTGCGGGAGTAGAAGTGTTAACTCGAGCACCCCATCCTTTGAGCCGTTTCCTGGCACTGCGTCGAGGTGTCCCACCCCACTAGACTTCCCCTCCTGGAGAAGCCCTCTCTGGGAGCCTCTGCTTGAGGAGTTCAGGGGCGCCTGGCCGCTGCAAGGGGGCAGATTATCAGTGGAGTGCAGGACCTCAGCTGGGGACCCAGAGTAGAGAATTACTTTGTCCAGATCCCTTTGGGACCTCCTTCCCTGAGTTCTCCATTTCTACTTGGTGTGAACTCTGACAAAAAAGACACCTACTAAGAGTGGTTACTGGTGGTTAACTGGGCTCAAATTAAAAAACAAACCAACAGAGCCTCGCAGCCATTTCTGCACTGCAGCCTCTCAAACAGCACTTCAGAGGGAAGCCTGCCCTGAACTGCCTGTGGCTGTACCGAACTGCCGGCCTGCAGCTCTTTCTGCCTCTGAGCCAGGCCTTAGAAAGAACTTCCCGGAACCCTATCTCAGCCACTAGGACCGAGACTTTCCCTATCCAATTGGTGCTGTATCTCCAACCAACCAGAGTGACTCTATTCTGACCAGTCCGGACACTGCCTTTGGACCATCAAAATAAGAGGATTTGAAGTCCTCGTCTGAATGAGGACAGACTAATCAGGGACCAGGGTGGGACTTCTGTCCTTATAAGCCAGCTCCCCTCTGGCTCTGAGAGTGTACTTTCCCTTTCCAGGGAAGACTGAAGAAGGTGTCTCTGTGGCTGAGCTCAAACACTGAAGATGTCTCCCCCAAAGCAGAGTGGAGCAGACCAGACCAGTGCAAAGCAGGCCAGTGCAGAGCAGAGCAGATCTCTCTAGCTGGAGAGGGGCCTGGGCCTGGGCCCTTATAGCTGTGCTGGTTTCACAGCTGTGTTGTGTCACAACTGAGCTGTTTGCACTGAATAAAATTTCCTTCTTCACCGCACCCTAAATTGGGAATTCCTATTGGCATTGTATTGGTACCAAAGACCTTGGGATGACACAGGTCACTTAGTCTTAGTCTTGCTGTGTTCTCCTCTGCTGTTCCTCTCCCCCCTTCCCCCGCCCACCTTGCATAGGCACTCACCCTTGCTCACATGGACTAGTGCTCACACGGACGAGTGCTCACACGGATGAGTGCTCACCCTGGGTTCCTGTCCCGCAGTCTCCTCACTCTGAGCCTAGAATGCTGTGTACCTGGAAGGGGGGCCATAGCACCTCCTTTCTGCCACTGCCAGGTAATGCAGTGGTTCAGGCTCAGGATTTTTTTCAGACAGCCTCTCGTAAATAATTAATCTGAGTGGGCAGTGATGGAAAAACTGATTTGCCAAATGTACCTCTATGCTTTCAACGAAGCACCCTCCACAGATTAGAACACGGCTCACATTAATCATCCCTCTGCTGCCTCCCCTCCCCATCCCCACCTCACACACACAGAAGTACCTTTCAGTTCCCCCAGGGCCACAGGACACTGCAAACCTGCGTCAGTTTGACCCAGTTTTAAATATCCCCTCTCCCATGCACCCTCACATGCTTGTGTGGTTTTTACTTGGAAAGTGTGAAAAAAATAGCACCTACCCCATCTGACCCCATCTAGCTGGTCTGCACTTCAAGTCCCAAGGACATTCTTGTGTCCCATCTCTAAATAATTATCTGGGTTGTTCCCATGGCCTGAAGTGTCCCTCCCACATTCTCTAGTGGCCAGGGATGTCTAGGGTTAGCATAATACCAGGGGTACACAGAACCCCCGAGGGTGAAAGGCTCTCAGTGCACCCTGAGTGGAGCCCCTAGGAACCCTCAGCCACATCTCTCCATAGAAAAACCAGACCCTCTGTTCATGGCCCAAGTGGTGGCCCCCCAGGCTCCTCAGCTGAGACTTTGCCTGTTTTCCTCAGTGGGAGGGCCCACTGTCATTGTAGCAGCAGGTCACCAGACAGTGTGGTGTGATGGATGAAACATTGGGCTTGATATCAGAGGGACCTGGTTTTAGTTCTGGGGGGGGGGGCAGGGCACTTACAAGCTAAATGCCCTTGAGCAGAGCACCAAACTTCATATCCTGTTCTTCTCTGTACAATAGGAATTATACAAAAGAGTTTATATGAAGATGGGACAGCATCAGGCATGGTCTAGCGATTAGACCCATGCTAACTGAATCTGCATCTTTATCTGTGATGTTTCATGAGACAGGGACCCCCAAAGGGGGCTGGTAGGCTCTCATGAACCTTTATATCCTCATTCAACTCTGGGCTTTTGTGTCACAGCTAGGAAGTGCTCAGTAAATGACCGTTGAGTAAGTTAATTCAAGAAGAAGGAATGGAGTGTTTCCTCAGTGATGGGCACTGTCCTAGGCTTTGGGGACTTGATGATGACACAGCAGAGACAGCCCATGTTCACACTGGGATCACACATTAATAGGGGCAGTCAACCAAGCACCAAGCAGACAGCTAAGTAACCATGATGATTTGGTTCGTGGAAAGTTCTATGAAGACAGCAAAACAGACTGGGAGCCAATTTAACTTGGGGAATCAAGAAAGGTCATTCTGAGAGTGTGAAGGCTGACCTTAGAATTAAGTGACTTCTGCAACCAGTTATTCCTGGAAGTGAGAACAGAAAGTGCACAGAAGATAAGCATATACCCACTGTCCCAGGGCCCTTCCGCCTGGAGCAAGTGTTGGGCAGAGGGGCTGGGCCCTGCAGGCCTTTCAGCTATATAAATCCTTGCTGCGTGGTCCTTACTGGTCTTGAAGAAGACTCCTGAGCTTCATGGTTTATGCCAGGGGTCGGGAACCTATGGCTTAAGAGTCAGATCAGATGTGGCTCTTGATGGCTGCATCTGGCTCGCAGACAAATCTTTAATAAATAAAAATAATAATGTTAAAAATATAAAATATTCTCATGTATTACAATCCATTCATTTCCTACCGCTCATGTTCATGGTTGCGGGTGGCTGGTGCCAATCACAGCTGTCCTCCGGGACAACACCAAATTTGTATTGGATAATGCGTAACATACATGGGTCCTTGTATGGCTCTCACGGAATTACATTTTAAAATATATGGCATTCATGGCTCTCTCAGCCAAAAAGTTTTTCGACCCCTGGTTTATGAGGAATGTCCAATTCCTGACCCTGCTATGGACCATGGATTGATGAGGAGTGCTTTGCAATTCAGGGGTCCCTTAGAGCAGTGATTTCCAATTGCTAGTTTGTGGACTGGTGCTGGTCCCCAAAAGAGTTAACCACCTTGATATATATGAAGATTGTAGACCCAAAGATCTTTGTTGAATTCGCTTATGCTCAGAGTGACTGCCACTTATCAGCCTGTATCATCGTTGAAACTACTATTGAGGTTGTCTTAGATATCTTTGGAACTTGTAGGGCCATTGAAACAACTGTGCAGAGTATTTTAAGATCATGTACAATAGACAAAAAGCATTCAGACAAACCTATGTAGTATTCAATGCTACATAGAATGCTACATAGAAGATGTAGAAACGTTTCTAGTTTTCCAAGACTTTTTGCTTGCTGCAGACATTAACCAGAAATTTATATTTAATATAAGTCAACTTTTAAGAGAGTTAGTTTGAAACTTTAACCATCAATACCCGGAAAGTGAGGATGCCCAAAACCTGTGGATCAATAACCCATTCATGGAAGACATCAATTCTTGCTCCCTTAGTCATTGTGAAAAAAGAAAAACTGATAAATTTATCTTCTGATGTCACTCTGGTGATCAAACATAAAAAGTAATCATTGTCACAATTTTGGATACCACTGGGAGAAAAATATCCATCTCTTAGTTACAAAGCTATTAAATTTTTAATTATATTTTTTACTACCTACTTATGTGAGAAGACTTTTTTGGCCCTGTCACTAATGAAAATCAGACAGAGAAACCAAACAGAAGTCAATGCAGCGCTTCCTCTCTCGGAAACAAAACTGCAGCCTCGGTTATGAAGTATTCTTGCAAAGAAGAAACAGCAGCTTTTGCACTAGCTTTACTTGAATTAAACACTGCTCTCTAGAAATTTCAGTTGTATTCTATGAAAAGTATATTTTTACTGTTCATCTGGTTATTTTAGAGAATTTTCATTTTATCATATTATGATTAAAAGATAATGGTTTTTATTTCTACCTTAGCAGTCCCTGAAGTAATTCTCCAATTTTCACCAGTCCCCAAGTATAAAAAGGTTGAAACGGCTGCCTTAGGATGTATACCTTTTCTGCCAGTCCAGCCTCAGCTGCCAAGCCCAGATTATACTAAGCCCCTTAACTGGGACGCTGAGTAGAAACCACAAGTTATATTTAATACAGCAGGTATGGTCGGGTTGATGATCTGCAAATGTTAGGAGAACACCTATTGGAATTGAATTACCACAAGATATCTCATGTCAGAATGTCATTAGCTGTCTCATTTGCATATTCATATTAGGGTGGGGCCATATAAGATCACCAGGGCCATGAAAACCCTTGGACATCTTTTTGTCTTGAGTGTGTGTGTGTCACAGAATAGGTTGGTAACTGGACTGAAACTGGAACCCTTACTTAATGTTTTCAGCTGTCCATGGCAACAAATCCACCTCATTCTGAGTCCCAAAATCCTAGCTGTCTGTGACTCTTCTTTCTCTCTTCCTATCAAACCCAACTGTGAACCTGTCAGTCCTTCTCCTTAACTGTGTCTGCCTTTGGTTCTCTTCTCTCCTTTACCCTGGTACTGCCTCTCAACTAGCTTATTTCAATAGCTCCTCACTGGTCCCTGACCCTGGGTTTCCCCCACCTTACACTGTCTCACATCAGGCCACAAGGATCTTTGATACAGATCAGATCATGTTGTTCTCTGTTAAAACACTCCAGTGGCTTCCCATTGAACTTGGAAGGAAGTCCATATTTCTTACCACGAGGCTTACGTCCAAAGCCCCTGGTGTCCACGTGCCCACCCCGCTCAGCCACACTGCTCTGGCCCTCTGCTCTGAAATACTCGGCCTGCCCCACCCGGGGCTCTGTCTCAGCCACACTGCTCTGGGCCTCTGCTCTGAAATACTCGGCCTGCCCCACCCGGGGCTCTGTCTCAGCCACACTGCTCTGGCCTCTGCTCTGAAATACTCGGCCTGCCCCACCCGGGGCTCTGTCTCAGCCACACTGCTCTGGCCCTCTGCTCTGAAATACTCGGCCTGCCCCACCCGGGGCTCTGTCTCAGACACACTGCTCTGGGCCTCTGCTCTGAAATACTCGGCCTGCCCCACCCGGGGCTCTGTCTCAGCCACACTGCTCTGGGCCTCTGCTCTGAAATACTCGGCCTGCCCCACCCAGGGCTCTGTGCTTCCTCTTCCCTCCTCTGGGTCACACTTCTCCCAGATCTTGTACAAATGGTTCCTTTTTGTCATTTAGGACAAGGGTTGGTAAGCCTAATGAATGCTGGCTTTGTGCATGTAAGTGTGTGAGTGTGTATACTGGAGGAGAGAATACAGAGAGCTGAGGATCACTCTGAGGACAGTTAATAAAAAGGAAACTGTGGAAAGAGATGACTTTGGAAATGAAGAGGCTGTGTTCAAATTCCCATTCTCACATCAAGCAGCTGTGTGATCTAGGCCAAATACTTACCCTCTAGGCCTCAGTTTCTTCATTTAAAAATATCAAAATTCTAGGCCCTGGCCGGTTGGCTCAGCAGTAGAGCATTGGCCTGGGCTGCAGGAGTCCCAGGTTCGATTCCTGGCCAGCGCACACAGGAGAAGTGCCCATCTGCTTCTCCACCCCTCCCCCTCTCCTTCCTCTCTGTCTCTCCCCCTCCTGCAGCCGAGGCTCCATTGGAGCAAAGATGGCCCGGGCACTGAGGATGGCTCTGTGGCCTCTGCCTCAGGCACTAGAATGGCTCTGGATGCAATAGAGCGACGTCCCAGAGGGGCAGAACATCACCCCCTGGTGGGCAGAGCATCACCCCCTGGTGGGCATGCCAGGTGGATCCCGGTCGGGTGCATGCGGGAGTCTGTCTGACTGCCTCCCTGTTTCCAGCTTTGGAAAAATGAAAAAAAAAATCAAAATTCTAATAGAATCTATTCTTTAAGACCATTGTGAAGGCAAGTGATGACCTAGAATAGAGGATCTGGTTCTGTGACTGGCACAGTGCAGTTACTTAAGAAATAGTTATGTATTATTTTTAAGTATAAATCAATACAAAGGAGAGAAAATAGCTGGCACTTGACTGGCTATGTGACTTGACGTAGCCAGTGGTCCCTCTCTGACTTCAGGCACCAACGTCCCACAACCTGGGGGAGTCCCTATGTTTTCTCCCACTGGACCTGTCACGGAGCAAGGCCAGGAGAGTCCGAGCAACAGGGGTAGGCCACAGAAGACTGAGAGTAGGGGTCCCATGTTTGGGTTGGAGGGACTGGACACTATTTGAAGGTGACAAGAGGAACATAATAAGAGATAGTATTTTTGGACCATTCCTATGAATCTTACTAATTAGATGTGTCCATTTTACCAGTGAAAAAAATTCCAAGTATTTGGTGATTTGCTAGAGGTCTTTCAGATAGTAATTGGAGGGCTGGCTACCCGACTTGAAGCTTTTAAAGTCCATTTTCTTTTCAGCAAACAGAATATGGAAATGCCCTCAGCAGCCCTGTTTTCCAATTATGGTAGCCACTAGCCAGACGTGGCTAGCTGCATTTGTATTAAATGAAATAAAATTAAATTAAATTTAGTTCCTCAATCTCACCAGCCACATTTTAAGTGCTCAGAAGCCACATGTAGTTAGTGCTACCTTGTTGAAAGTGCAGGTACCGAACACTTCCATCATCGTGGAAGGCTCTGTGGAATAATACTGCCCTGAAGAGCAGCATGCCACATCTGTGGGAGGCCAGGTCCCTGGCTGGGAACTTTAATTCACGAGCGCAGATTCAGGGTGTCAGGGGCAGGTAACACCATGGGGCAGGGAAAGGTGGTTTCCTCTGGTGGTACAGAAATGACTTCTTTCCATACTACCTCTCCTCCTGGTCTGCAATGCTTTTGGGGTTCTGGGGTAGCAAATGACACAAACCTGGGAGCTTGTTAGCAATGCAGAATCTCAAGTTGCATCATGACCCCATGAATCAAGATCTGCATTGGAGCGGGATCCCCATGGGATCCTTGTGTGCACATGACATTAGAGAAACACTGGACTACATCATGCTCTGCAATGTTTACTATTGGATTCAAGGTCAGCTCTGCCAGAACAGTCTTTTAAACCCTATGAAATCTGTGTGGTAGAGCCATCCGTCCAGTCATGAGGCTCTGGCATGGAAGCATCTTCACCAGAGATACAGCACAGATCTTTTTAAAAATTTCTTTTAGCTGTATATGTCTAAGGTCAAAGCTAGCAGGATCCTGAGCGATAATCTACACCCAGCTGCTCATCTTGTAGATGGAGAAACTGAAGCCCAGAGAAGAAAGGCGCTTATCTAGGATCATGCGGCAGTGTCAGAGTGCAAATCAACATGACATGGCAGGGTGTTCCGGCTGAATGTAATACTCAGCAATGAGAAAAGCACAAACTTTAGTGGGAGGACCTGGGGTAGATGTTCCACCTTCGCCAAACATGATGAGTATCTATTTTTATTATGCCAACTCTGCCTGAGGAACTGATGTGGGTCACCATGGTTACCATTTATTGGGTTTGTATACCAGACACTTTTCTAAGTGTTTGTGCTTATTTCACTGGTTTCTTACAGTAATTCTGCTATTCAGCCATTGTTACTATCTTCTGTTCAAAGATGAGGACACTGTGGCACAGTGAAGTTAAGGAGCTTGCCCAATATCACACAGATGATAACAGTGAAGCCAGGATCCCACCCCAGGGCCTCTGGCTCCACCATCCACGCTCTTCCCTGTTCCTGCACATGGACTATGTGGAGAAGAGAATGCAAAAGGGTTCCCTGGACGCCAAGGTTGCACAAGGCAAGAGAAAAGCTATAGTGAGTACTCAGTCACCTGTAGGTCAGTTCCTACAATGGTTACAGTGGATTGCCACCCCAGACATTTCTCTTAGAAGGGAAGACAGAATTGCAAAATCACTCACTGAGACATCTGATCCCCAAAATGACATTCAGATACATTGACTTTGGAACTTTGATTTTAGAACTTAAGAAAAAGTGTGGTCAGGTGAAAAGAATAATTATCGTAGCACCTGATGTAATAATTCCTTTTAGAGAGATGACTATCTTGGTTTAAGAAAGCAGTAGTAACTTGGTTATAGAAGAAGATGAAACCCTAATGGCATGAGTTGGAAAGAGAGGAAGAAATAAGAGAAATGAAACCTCTGCATGGGGAAAACATAATCTGAAATTTGAGTGTGGGGGATGGGAGGAAAGAGATGAAAGTAGAAAGAAAATAATGGGGAGAGGAGGCCAGCTAAGCAGTACATTGTCAGAAACGACCAAGGGGACCCTTTAAAAGAGATGAGCAATATTTGACTCAATTTTTTTCTGTATGATGAGATACTGTCACCCAATCTCTTCTTTCCTCTTACTTTCTTTTATGTCTTCCTTATACACAGGTCTTGTGTGTGCGTGCATGTGCATGCATGTGTGGGCACACACATATGTGTGTTAAAGGTAGAGCAGGCTTTCTCTGTGGGTGGGCCGTGAGAATATCCATACAGGGTCTAATACAAGGAAAGCAAGTGCCTCCAGACAGATATGACTACAAAAATTTCAGCCGCCAGTGGAAGCACTAATTGCTCTTGCCTGCCATTCATAGAATTATTCTTCCATGAAAGGATCAATGAGCAACTACTCTGTAGAAGGTAATAGATGGGGTCAGGGCAGCATCTGAGGTTGCAGGCAGATAGTGGAATGTTTTGTGTTTTTATTAAGACTTTGTTCTGAGTGAAATTAGGAACCACTTTAGGGTGTTTTTTTTTTTTTAAATGAGAGGAGGGGAGATAGAGAAACAGCCTCCCACATGTGCCCCAACTGGGATCTAACCAGCAACCCCTGTCTGGGGCCAATACTCTGCCCATCTGGGGCCATGCTCGCAACTGAGCTATTTTTAGCACCTGAGGCAGAGGCTCGATGGAGCCATCCTCAATGTCCAGGGCCAATGCACTTGAATCAATTGAGCCATGGCTGTGGGAGAGAAAGTGGGGAGAGGGGAAGAGGTGGAGAAGCAGATTGTGGCTTCTCCCATGTGCCCTGACAGGAAATCAAACCTGGGATATCCACATGCTTGGTCGATGCTCTACCACTGAGCCGATCAGCCGGGGCCCATGGCAAGGTTTTAAGTAGAGGAAAAAGGCACACAAGGAAGGAAACACCTGTGGAAGTTGGTTCTTCTATGGTCCAACCCACAACAACTGTTACACTGCTGCCACAGTCCTTTGGCCAGAACTTGTCATATTGTCACCTAACTATAAGGGGACTGGCAAAGGTAGAGAATTAGGTGGAATGTTTGGTGAATCCTAATATCTCAATCACCACTAGAATTCCACCTAAGACTTTTTTGAAATAAAGCATTGCTGTTAAAATGTCCAGTCCCTTTTTTGAGCAGATAGGAGCACCAATATTTTGTAATTCATTTCTTAATGAACAGATGTCTCAGGGCATGTCATCCCTCTTACTGTATACATCACTCAGCATGTATCAGCTGGAATTCTAGGTTCCTCGGTGTGAAACTCTAACAGGTGAGATAAATGGGCAGTTCTTCAAGGAATTTATAACAGAAATTTTATTTAAAATAACTATTTACCTTTGACATGGAGACAATTAGAGAACAAAAATATGCAAATAATGCTTTGAAGATTGCTAAAACTCAAAAGATTTGAAAGTAATTCCTATTCACATATATTTCTTGCTCAGTTATTTTGCCAGATGCAGACACATTTGAAAAAATAAACTAGGTAGCAGGAAAGATTGCTCAAGTTAGAAAAAGATGCCTGCTTCCTAAATTCAAGCAAATAACAAGAGCTGACTATGGTGGCTGGACATTACTGTATCTTCAGTGTCTACTGAGGCTTCCTCCACCAAAGGGAAAACTGGCAGGCTTTCTCTTCTGTCCATTCTGGTTCTCTTCTCCTTTTCTATATTTTGCTATAGACATAGCACATAGCTAGATATATAGATGATAGATAGATAGATAGATGATAGATAGATAGATAGATAGATAGATAGATAGATGATAGATAGATAGATAGATGATAGATAGATATGATGTAGCACACAAACATTAACTCTGTACATACATGTACTAAGATATTGATGGTATAGATTCTACTTTTTCATTGAAAAAAGAATTCACTGGAATCCCAGGGTTGCTGGTTTGAGCCCAAGATCACTGGCTTGAGCATGGGGTCACTGGCTTGGTGGGAGCCCCCCAGTCAAGGCACATATAAGAAGCAATCAGTGAATAAAGTGACGTCACAACTACGAGTTGATGCTTCTCATCTCTCTTCCTTCCTGTTTCTATCTCTGTCTCTCTGCCTCTTCCTCTCTGTCACAAAAAAGAAAGAAAGGAAGGAAGGAAAGAAGGAAGAAAGGAAGGAAAGAAGGGAAGGAGGGAGGAAGGAACGGAGGGAGAGAGGAAGGAAGGAAGAAGAAAGAGAGGGAGGGAGGAAGGAAGAAAGAAAGGAAGGAAGGAAGGAAGGGAGGGAGGGAGGGAGGGAGGGAGGGAGGAAGGAAGGAAGGAAGGAAGGAAGGAAGGAAGGAAGGGGAAAGGAAGGAGGAAAGGAAGAAAGATAGGAAGAAAGGAAGAAAAAAAAGAAGAAAGAAAGAAAGAGGAATTCAAATAACCTTAAAGAATATATAATTAAAAGATATTTCTTTTGCACCTGATCTTCAAGTGTTCTTCTCCAGAGGCAACACTTCTCGTAAACTTGTTAGATATACTTTCAAAAACAATCTAGGCATGTAGTTACACAATATAGCACAACTGACTAAAATAAATTACATCCTTTTACAATCACCAGCAATAACCAGTAAGAAAATATGATGTAAAATAATAAAAACTACAAATATCTGCAAGTTGGTCTAAAAATATTGCACAAGGGCCTTATAGAGAAGTTTTCTATTAAAGGGTATAAGTAAAAATATGCACAATTATACATGTGAACCATATTCATGGATTACACAAGCTTATAACTATGTCAATGCTCTTCAAATAAATCTATATATCCAGGGAAATTCCAAATAAAATGTACATATCACAAATATTTGAGGAACTGATAACCACTGCAATGCAGTAATAAAAAGAAATAATAAAGTTATATTAGTAACATAAGAACAGAGCAATGGAACAAAACAGAGAGCTCAGGAACAGACCTGTGTATATGGAAATGATATATGATAAAAGTGCCTACAAATCAAGAAGAGATTCTTGTTTATTAGGTGATTAGGGAAATTATCATTATATGCTGAAAAATAAAATTGAATCTTTACTTCGCAACATAAACAAAGGTGAATTTAAAAAGATTCAAGAACTTAATGTGAAATATAAATATACAGATAAAAATATAGCCAAGTATCTGTATATTTTGAGGTGAGGGATAATGTCTTGAATAAGAACAGAAAAGCACAACCACAACGGAAAAAAAATTCATGGCTCTGACAGAAACAAAATTAAAAACTTCTATTCAGTAAAGATCACCATAGACAAAATTAACAACACCTGACATGTAATCAAAATCAGGAATGCACAAAGTATAAAAGATAGGAAATCTGAAAGGAAAAATGGGCTAACACTTGAGTAGGCAATTTACAAAAGGAGAAAACAAGGGGACAAAGAGGTGTATATCACTCCTCAGTAACGCAATCCACATTTGAACAAGGTATGACTTTAGCAACATTTGCTAGCTGACATCAAGTTTGACCAAAGATAGAGGAAACTGAGACCTCTAAGCTGTGGTTCAGGGAAAGGTGAATAAAGAGCAGTCTGGTAATAGGCAAATTCAGTGTTCGAATACCATATGCTTTAGAATCCGCTCTGGTGTTCCCACTGGTCCTACAAGCCATTCACTACTGCATGGTTGTAGAGTGGTGTGACGGAAGCTATTTAGAGCCCAGCCTCAAGGAAATGAATAGGTTTATTAGGAAATGCCATGAAACAATTAGAAACAATGAATCGAATATACATAGTGGGACATAGATAGATTCTAAAATAATACTGTTGACTGAATAAAAACTAAAGAGAAATGAAGTATCTAGCCTGTTAACTTTTATGTAAAGTTTAAAAGGTACATACAATTTCAAAATTCATCTAGCAGAGAGTGATACATCAAACATTAGGAGTGTTCCTACCATGAGAAGTAGAAAGAGAAGGGACCTATGGATGGAAAAACAAAACAAAAGAAGGGTGGTGGCTAAACAGATGGGGAAAATCCACTCTGAATGGAGGAGTGTGATAAACTGCCTCTGAGGATCAAGAAATCAATCAATAGATGAATAATTCATTTTGTTTTTGATTTAAACATCATGATATTTATGAGTAGAGTTATTGTTACATTTCATAAATCATTAAATCTTCTTTAATTTTGAATTTGTAATTTTTTTTTCTATATTTAACAGCCCCATGCCCCAACCTTAGCCTTAATCATTTTCTTAAGTCTTTGGAAGACTTCTTCAGTGCAAGACAATGGGCCTAAACCAATTGGATGGCATGACCATGTACATAGTATTTGAGTTTGTGGTTATATCACAATATTTAGTAACAAATTTTAGTGGATACTGTATTTGGATTATTATTGTGGGGTTTTTTTTCTTTAACAATTAAAAGATTTTTCTTTTGCACCTGATCCTCAAGTATTCCTCTCCAGAGGCAACACTTCTCATAAACTTCTTGGATATACTTTCAAAAACAATCTAGGTGTGTACTTAGAAAAAAAGAGTGAGGGGCATCTTTATATATTTATCTTAGCACAATGTATATTAGCAGGTTAAATACCTAAAAGTAGCATTGCTGAAGTGATATATATATATATATATGTATATATTTAATTTGAACAATTTAAAATTGGCAAATTATCCTTGCATTAATTTCTACTCTCACCCTTGCCAATATAGCTTGTTTCTTTTCAAACACTTATGTTTTCTATGCTGATAAAAAATTTTGTTCATAATTTAAGTTTTATTTATAATTTAAATTTTATTTACTTAATTAGAAGTGGCTTTCCATAATTTTTAATATAGTCATTAGATATTCATATTACTATTGGTAGTTCAACTTTTTTATTAATTTATAAGTACACTTTATTTATTCAGAATGTTAGTTCTTTTCCACCTGTTCTGTAAATCTAAAGCTAGCTATATAACTCTATCTTTTTTTATTGTATATGTATCTAGATCACTTATGTTTATATACAATATAACTTTATATAAAATTTTTGTGGTTTTATTTTTTTATTTTAAACTTATTCTACCTGGATTTTGAGGTTAAAAGTCAAATAAGGATCTAGGAACTTCATGTTTTTTTCTAGTTAGTTAGTTGTCCTAATATTGTTTATTGAATTACTCATATTTTCCCTCTGATTTATATTATAACATGAACTATATGCTAAATTACTATTTGAGGGCTTTGTAAAATTTTGAATTTTTATTCTTTTCCACTGGTTTGTCTCTTTGTTGATGTGTCAATATCTAATATATAATCAATCATTCTAGATCTATGAGCTAATTAGATTAGGTCCTTACTAGCACTCATATTTTTATAATTCTTGTGCTGCTTGACTTTAAATTTCCTGTCTCCCCTTCTCACTTATAATGACTCCTGTGATTACATTAGGACTTTCCTGGATAATCCAGACAGACTCTCCATTTTATTACCCTTAATCACCCCTGCAAAACCCTTCTGCTGTGTAAGGTAACAGAGTCACAGATTCTGGGGATTAGAACATGGATATCTTTGGGCATCTTCATTCTTCCCATCACACCGCTAAAGGAATTACGAGTCCTTGGAGAAATGGCTGATTCCACAGCCAAAACATCTTGTTGTACCAGCAAATAAGACAGGATTAAAAAAATGATGAGGGCCTTTGTAAAGGACACAGAAGTAGGCTTGAAGGGGCTCCCAAAGAACAAAAGAAATAAAAATCATTGCAGATTATAACCCATTGAATAAAACAAGAATCCATGAGTCCATGGACATAAATAATCAAATAAATGTACATTTTGATGAAGAATGGAATATTTATATAGTTTCAAAGTAACTCTCCTCAAAATATTTATGAATTAAAAAGAGGAAACTATAGTTTTATGGAGGGGAATCTGGGAGACTGTACCCTAATTAAGTTATCCAAGGGAATCAATCATCAGTAATAGGACAAATTGAAATTATGTGCCATGTGATAACATACAAAAGATAAAAGAGCATTGCTTCTAGAATATTCACATGAAAGATGTATAATTTAAATCTAATTATAAGGAAATAGCAGACAAACAAAAATTGATGGATATTCTAAAAAAGGGGGGGCTATAATCTTTTAGGGTTCAAGGTCATCTAAGTCAAGGAGACATTAAGGAACAGTACTATATTGAAAGGGACTAACAACACACAACTAAATGCAACATGCTTTTATGAACTATATCTTTTTACTATAAAGGATATTACTGGGGACAAGTGGTGACGCTTGAATGGGATCTGAAGATTAGGTGGTAGTAATGAAAAATGTTAATTTCCTATTAGATTGTCACTATTGTGTTTATTAAAAGAATTCACCGAAAATACATGGAAGTATTCAAGGGTGATAGGCCATAATGTTGACAATTTATTTTCAAATAGTTAAGGTATGAGTTTTTATAGTATGCTTTTAACTTTGATATTTGTGATTGTTTCAAAAATAAAAAAAATAAAAGTCACATTGTCTGGTTGAGACAATAATCACATCGTCATTCTTGTTGGGATCATGTTAAATATACAGATTATAGGAAGATTGACATGTTTACAATGCTGCATTTTTGATGAACTAAAAGGATATATATTCCCATTTGTCAAGACTTCTTTCATGTCCTTGGCTATTTTAGGCTTTTTAAAATATGGATTTTTAAAATTGCTTATAATGTTTATTCCCTTGTTTTACAGTTTGGTTGATGAAATCTATTATTCCATTATATTTTTTATGTGTTTGTTGATTATATATAGAAAAGGTACTGATTTGCCATATTACCTTGTATTCAGCCACTTTTCAGATTTTATCTTTTCTAATAAATTTTCAGTTAATATTTTTGAGGTCTCTAGATGAAGTATTATATCATCTCCAAAAAAGCTAATTGTTAAATATTTTCTTTCAAATTTTTACATTTTATATATTTCTCTAATAAAATTTTAATGTGTAGTTACTTCTAGAAGAATATTAATTAATATCATTATTCTGGAAATCTTTATCTTTTTCACAACTTTATATATGTAGTACAGTACTGACTTTGGCTTATATAAAGACAGTGTCAAAATATTTCTATTTTATTATTTTTTTCATACTTTCATGCTGCCTTTGTAATAATCTTTAATATTCCATCTATATGGATAAATATGTACTTTTCTCTCCCTTACCTTATTACTATAGTAAATTTGAACCATCTTTGCATTCCTGCCATGATTCTTGTCTTACATTTATATTATACTTTTAATATGCTGCTAGATCTTATTTGAAAAAAATATTAGTTTTATATCAAAATTTATAAATAACTTTGATCTGGTATTTGCTTATTTGGTTACTTTGATTATATATTAGTCTAATAGATAAAATATTTGGGAGCAATTGGATTAACAGTGGTATTATCCTCGAGGTAGGCTGGAATAACTGGTGGCAAACTAGTCTCAGCAAGTATAACAAAAATGGCTTTAAAATGCAGAAATGATTTCTTTGAAGTTTTCAGAGCACAAACTGGAGAAGCTGAAGCTTTAGAGAAGAGATAGTTTTGAAAAAGTGAGCTGACTCTTCACCCCTTTTTCCAGCAGGGATATTTGCTGGCTCTGAGTGAGGACAGGAGGCTGATGATCCAGGTCTTATACAGGTAGCGGGACACTGCTGATAGCAAAGAAACCAGATCCTTTGGCAGAGACTTTGGAGGAGTTTCAGGCATATGTCTAGCTTTTACTGAAGCAACTCATGAAATTCTGGAATTTAACAAATCAGAAAGCTAGAAATGTAGATAGAAAGGCTGTGCAAAGCAGCAGAGCACTTTGTCAGTCTTTCAACACAAAGATGAGAGTTTGAGATCCATCTGGTAGCTTATACTTGAGAACCACAGTGAGACATCATAAAAAACATATGTATTAAGCCCTGGCCGGTTGGCTCAGCGGTAGAGCATCGGCCTAGCGTGCGGAGAACCCGGGTTCGATTCCCGGCCAGGGCACACAGGAGAAGCGCCCATTTGCTTCTCCACCCCTCCGCCGCGCTTTCCTCTCTGTCTCTCTCTTCCCCTCCTGCAGCCAAGGATCCATTGGAGCAAAGATGGCCCGGGCGCTGGGGATGGCTCTGTGGCCTCTGCCTCAGGCGCTAGAGTGGCTCTGGTCGCAACATGGCAACACCCAGGATGGGCAGAGCATCGCCCCCTGGTGGGCAGAGCGTCGCCCCTGGTGGGCGTGCCGGGTGGATCCCGGTCGGGCGCATGCGGGAGTCTGTCTGACTGTCTCTCCCTGTTTCCAGCTTCAGAAAATGAAAAAAAAAACATATGTATTAGGTCTTTGTCCTCAGTTCCTGGCATAGAGTTCCTAAAACCCTTGGAACTTCATGAGTGATCATAGTGCCTTTTGTATTCTAATGAGACAACTGGTGACTGGGATCCCCTAAAAAGCTTCAGAATGGGAACTGGTCTAGAAGACCAAGCCTTGAGCAGAAGATTGGAACCTTCATCTCTACCCACTTACCTCCATCTGGGTTGTGGACATATCAAGGTGCTGGAGAACGGTATGTCTGGGGAAGGCATGGGAACTCCACACCGCTGCCCTTGCCCCATACTTTGCCCTATGTATCTCTTCTATTTGGCTGTGATATATGTTTTACAACAAATAGGAAAGTGTTTGAGTTCTGTGAGTCATTCTAGCAAATTCTCAAAACCGGAAGGGAAGGCTGTGGAAATCCCTGGATTTATGGGTGTTTGGTCAGAAGTCCTGGAACTTGCTTCTAGCATCTGAAGTATGGGCAGTCTGTGGAACTGAGCCCTTGAACTCTCGGGTCTGCACTAACTTTAAATAGTTCGAGTGAGAATTGAATTAAATTGTTGGACACCCATTGGTGTTAGAGAATCAAAGGACTGGTATTAGAGAAGCCACTAATATTTGGTGTCAGTGAAAAAAACCTCTCCTACAGAGAATTAAATATTTCCAATGAATAAGGGCAAACTAGAAGCAGACTGAGCTCTACCCCAGAGCTGAACTCCAGCTGAATTGCTGAATTGCTTATTGAAAGAAAGCATGAGGTCTCTCATGCAAATTGATCTATCTTGTGAGAATTCAAGAAAGAGGTTACCCTTGGGGAAGTGTAGTGATTAAAAGAGGCACAAAATGAACTCCTGGGGTGTGGTCATGTTTGGTTTTTGAACTGCATGCTAGTCATCCAGTCATGTTTGTTCTGTGTGCATAACATCAGGCTGGACAGTTGTGATTTCTACCTTGTTCTGTAAGTATATTACTCTGTAAAAAAATGCACATTAAAAAAAATCCTGAGTTCCAGTTCTGCCAAGAGGGAGTAGTCCCATTCCTCACAGGTCTTGCCTCTCACAACTGAAATATTGTTGCTATAACACAACACAGGAGTGTGGAAAGACTCTGGAAGGCGAAAGGAAGAAGGCCCTTGGGACGAGAGGAACAACATGGCAGAGTGCCCTGAGCTTTCTGGTTGCCTTCTGGATGTCCTGGCCAGGGTGCAGAGGCCTCCAACATTGAACCAGCAGGCAGAGATGAAAAAGCTTCAAGAAAAACTGCCAAGTCTTAGCTGAAGGACTAGGAAAAGGCTGACCTAAGAACAGAACCCCCTCGAGGTAATACCTGTCTCACCCCAGCTAAATGCCAGTGGGAAACCACACCTATCCACAAGGACAGGTTCAGCAGAGCTGAACCAGAAACTGAGCTCCGTCCCCTCCCCCGTGAGTGCCCGCCACGTCACTGAAGTGGACAGCACTCTGATCTCCGCGTGGGGTGGTGCCAAGTGGAGAGGCAGTCTTCCACTTCTCTCCAGAAGTAGGGGTGATGCTCTCGTTCTTATTGAGATAGTGTTGGTGGAGCTGAATGGAAAACTGGTCCTACATTTCTTGCCTGGTGGAAGCCGTCAGCGATCCAATACCCCCATCATGGGAATGTCGGTGGGGCCTGGTGAGGAGCGGAGACTCCAGCCCCACTCAGCATAATAACAGGGTTAAGGTGGGGGTATGTGCAGCTAGCTGACATTTCCATCCTCTCCCTTCCCTCCCCTGGTGTCCGGGTGTCCTGATGTCAGCCGACCCTGGCAGCAGGTAAGATTAGCTAAGTTTCCTTCTCCAGCCTGCAGCAGCAACAAGGAATGGGACACCCCTCCACACTCCCCCTTCTTGGTGGCAGTGGGCCCAGTAGGAAGTTGAAAACACACCCCCACTTGTCCCTCTGCAGCACCTCAAAGGGGGACACTGCCTGATAATATCAATAGGATAAAGAGACTTATAAAGTCCAAAATGTTCATTATATAATAAAAAAATAGTTACACACCAAGAACCAGGACAAAACCACAGGATATGAGAATAGACAATCACCACTGAAGTGATCAGATGCTGGAATTACAATCCTGACAAGGATTTGGAAGCAGCCATTGTAAAAATGCTTCAGCAATTATGAGTTCTCTTAAAGCACATGAAAAAATGAAAAGCCTCAGCAAAAAAACAGAACTTATAAAGAAAGAATTAAATAGACAAAAGAAGTGAAAATTGCAATAGCAAATAGGGTCACTGGACAGGCTCAGTTGTAGAGTGGACATGACGTGATAGAATCAGAGAACGTGAGAATGGATCGATAAAACTTACCCAACCTGGTCAACAGAGATAAAACAGACTGAAACAAACAAACAAACAAACAAACAAACAAACAAAAGCAGAATCTCAGGGACATGAGCAACTATAACAGAAGAAGTAATATTTGTGTCATTTAAGTCTCAGAAAAGAGAGACAAAACCTGGGGGGAAATCCTCCCAACTGCAAAGAAGCAAAGGCTGAAAACTTTTACATTTGGTTATAAATAAACATAATGTATAGATTCAAGAAGCAGAGTGAATTCCAAATAGGAGAAGCACTATTCCCAAATCTATAACAAGATACATAATAATAATACTTAGAAAAGGCAAAAACAAAGAAAAAATTGTGAAAATGTTCAGAAAGAAATAAACTTATAAGGGACACCAAGCTGAACAACAGAGAATTTCTCATCTAAAATCATGGGAACTAGATGGCACATTTTTCAAGTACTGAAACTAAAGAATGGTCATTAACAATTTCTTTGTCCAGAGAAAGTATCCTTTAGAAATAAAAGGGAAAATAGATTATCAGATAGAGAAAACCAAAAATATTTTTGCTAGCCAGACTACTCTTAAAAAAAAGATAAATTAATTTTTCTAAAAAGAAAAGTGAATCTATGAATAAATTAAGTGAAAACATAAATTTAAAAATTAATAAAAAATAAAAAAGTGATAACATAAGTGTTGAAACTTCAGAAAAGAAGAAAAGAACACTGGGATGGGTAAAAGTGGGAGTAAATATTATAGACTATCTTCTCATAAGTTTTTAAAATCATATTTGATGTTTGAAGCAGAAATTATGACAGCATCTGATATAGTTTTCAATGTATGCAGAGGAAATACTTATGAAAATATATTTTAAAATGGGGAGGGTAAATGCACTTAACTGTAAGTAAGTTTTTTAAACTTCATTCCAAGTAGTATAAGGTCAATACAATTAGACTTTGATAAGCTCTGCATATATGTGGTGATAGCTATAGAAACCTCTAAACAACTATACAAAGTGGTATACTAAAAAAGTATATAAATAAACCAAGATGGAATTTAAAAAGATGTTTATAGAATCTACAGGAAGGTGATAAAAGTAAAACAGAGAAATAAGAAACAAAAAGCAAGTGAAAAAACATTAATAAAATGTTTGGCTTGGACTCCAATATATTAATAATTACTTTAAATATAAATGGTCTAAATTTGCCAGTTAAAGACAGAGATTGAAACAGTGGATTAAAAAAGATCAAATAATATCCTGCCTAAACAAACTCACCATAAATGCAAAAACATAGATAGGCTGAAAATAAAGAATTATAAAGTTATGTCATGCAAACATTAATTTAAAAAAGGGAGAACTGGCTATATTAGCATATGATAAAGTAGGCTGAGAGCAATGAAAATTATAACAAAGACATTAACTAATAATAAAAGGATCAATCCACTAGGAAAACATAACAATTCTAAAGGTGTATCCACCAAACAAGTGATCTTCAAAATACAAAAGGAGCCTGACCTGTGGTGGCGCAGTGGATAAAGCAGCAACCTGGAAACACTGAGGTTGCCGGTTCAAAACCCTGGGCTTGCCTGGTCAAGGCACATATGGGAGTTGATGCTTTCTGCTCCTCCCCCTTCTCTCTCTCTCTCTCTCTCTCTCTCTCTCTCTCTCCCCTCTATAATGAATAAATTAAATCTTTAAAAAAATATAAAAGGAGAAGCTAATAAGGCTGTAAAAAGAAATAGACAAATGCACAATTATAATTGGAACTTCAACAAATTATAGAACTACTAGGCAAGAATATAAAAATACTTAATAACATAATCAACCAATACAATCTAATTGTAATAATAGAAGCTCCAGCCTACAATAGTAGAATATACATTTCTTTTCAAGCATGCATGAAATATTAGCCAAGACAGCATATCTTGGAACATAAGAACATTTCAATACATTTAAAATAATTGAAATCATAGAATGTGATCTCTGACCATTATGGGATCTTATTAGACAATAGCAAAGATTTGGAAGCAGCTCAAGTGCCTATCAGTAGATGAGTGGCTAAGAAAGCCACTTCTTTATGCAATGGAATACTACTTGGCTGTAAAAAAGAAAGAACTTTTACCTTTTGTGATAGGATGAATGGACCTGGAGAATATTATGCTAAGTGAAATAAACCAGTCATAGAAAGACAAATAACTTATGATTTCCCTCATAAGCAAAATCTAATGAATAAAATAAACTAACAAATAGAAGAGAAACAGACTCATAGATACAGAGAACAGATTGACAGCTGTCAGAGGGAAAGGGGGTTGGGGACTGCATATAAAGACTAAGGAATTAAGCAAAAACAAAAAACAAAAAAGAAAAGAAAACCTCATAGACACAGACAACAGTATGCTGATTGCCAGACAGCGGGGTAGGGGAGGTAGAAGAGAGTAAAAGGGGATAAATGGTGACAGAAACAGACTTGAATTTGGGTGGTGAATACACAATACAATATACAAAAGATGTATTATAGAATTACACAATTGAAACCTTTATAATTTTATTAAACAATGTCACTCCAATAAAGTAAATAAAATTTTTAAAAAGAAAAAATCAATAACAGAAAGATAGTATAAAATTCTCCAAACAACTGGAAATTAAATCACAAATGTCTAAATAATTCATGGGTCAAAAGAGAAGTCTCAAAGAAAACGTGAAAATATATAGACTAGAATAAAAATGGAAATACTATGTAACATATATAGAATGAAGCTAAAGCAGTGCTGAGAGGAAAATTTATAGCACTAAATGCTTACATTGTAAAAAGGATAGGTCTCAAATCAATAATCTAAGTCCCTACTTGAAGAAACTAGAAATATAAAAATCCTTAGGGCAAGAAGAAGGAAGAAAATAATAAAGACCAGAGCAGGAATCAATGAGATTGAAAATATGAAAGCAATAGAGAAAAATTAATGAAGAAAAATCTGGTTCTTCTAAAAAAAAATAAGTAAAATTGATAATTCTTTAATGAAATTAACATAGATAAAGAAGAGAGGACACAAATCACCAATATAAGAAATGAAATAGGATATTACTACAGACCCTGCAGCCATTAAAGTGATAAGGAATACTATGAACAAATCTACTCTAGAGAACTTAGAAGTAATGGACTAGTTCCTTTAAAACCACAAACTATCAAGACTCAATCATGAAGAAATAGATAACCTGAATAGTTCTATAAACATTACCAAAAAATTGAATTCATAACTTGAAAGTGTCTGAAAAAGAAATCTTCAGGCACAGATGGCTTCACTTGTGATTTTAACAGCATTGAAAGAAGAATTAACATCAATTTTGCACAATTTCTCTTAGTAAATAGAAGATACGGAAACACTTCCAACTCATTATATCAGTCTAGTATCACCTAGAAAAATATAGTATAAAAAAGAGAGAGGAAAAGAAAGAAAGAAAGAAAGAAAGAAAGAGAAAAAAAAAGAAGAAAGAAAGAAAGAGAAAGAAAGAAAGAAAAAGAAAGAAAGAAAGAAAGAAAGAAAGAAAGAAAGAAAGAAAGAAAGAAAGAAAGAAAGAAAGAAAGAAAGAAAGAAAGAAAGAAAGAAAGAAAAGAAAAGAGGGAGGGAGGAAGAGAAGGAGGGAGGAAGAGGGAGGGAGGGAGGGAGGAAAGAAAGGAAGGAAAGGAAGGAAGGAAGGGAGGGAGGGAAGGAGGGAGGAAGGAAGGAAGGAAGGAAGGAAGGAAGGAAGGAAGGAAGGAAGGAAGGAAGGAAGGAAGGAAGGAAGGAAGGAAGGAAGGAAGGAAGGAAGGAAGAAAATTATAGAGACCAATATCTATCATTAATGTAGAACCAAAATTTCTAACAATGTTTTTAAACAAATCTAAGGAAGTACATAACATGACCAGGTAGAATTTATTCCAGGTAAACAGCCTGGTTTAGTATTTGGAAATCAATAAATGTGAGTTCCCATATCAATAGGCTAAAAAAATGGACACAAAACATTTAATAAAATCTAACACCTATACATGATAAACAATCTCAGCAAAATAGGAATACTGGAGAACATCCTTAACATATAAAGAGCATCTACAAAAAGTCTACAGTGGCCTAGCGTGTGCATGTCCTGTGTTTGATTCCTGGTCAGGGTACACAGGAGAAGCGACCATCTGCTTCTTCACCCCTTCCCCCTCCCCCTTCTCTCTCTCTCTCTCTCTCTCTCTCTCTCTCTCTCTCTCTCACCATCCTGCAGCCATGGCTTTGTTCCAGCAAGATGACTCTCTGGCCTTCACTTCAGGTGCTAAAAATAGCTCAGTTGCTGAGCAAAAGAACAATGTCCCCAGATGGTCAGAGCATCGTCCTGTAGGGGTCTTGCAGGGTGGATCTCAGTCAGGATGAATGCAGGAGTCTGTCTCTCTACCTCTCTGCCTCTCACTTCAATAAAAAACAAAAATCTACAGTTAAAATCATACTTAACAGTAAAGTCTTGAATTCTTTCTCTCTAATATTAGGAAAAGGCAAGGATATATGCTTTCACCACTGTTATTCAACATATTACTGGAAGTTCTATGAATTGCAATAAAACAAGGAAAAAAACACATATAGATTGGCAGGAGGAAATAAAACTGTCCTTATTTGTGGGTGACATAATTGTCTACTTTGAAAAAGCCCAATTGAGCTACAAATAAAACACTCCGAGAACTAATTATTGAATTCAGCAAGGTCAGAGGATAGATATAAAAATCAAACATACATCTACCTACTAGCAATTAATATGTGAAAACTAAAATAAGAAAAATATTATTTACAATCACTTCAAAAATATGAAATACTTAGGTGTACTTAACAGATATTTACAGGATCTGTATTCTGAAAACCACAAAATGCTCCCGAAAGTAATCAAAGAAGACTTAATTAAATGAAACACATTGTTTTCATGGATTGGGATACACAGTACACAGTTAAGTTGTCAATTCTTCACAGATTTGTCTATAGGTTTAATGTAGTTTCTATAAAAATCTCACCAAGGTTATTTTGTAGACATAGACAAATTATTCTAATATTTATATGGAAAGGCACAGGCTTAGAACTGCTAAAACAATCTAAAGAACAAAACGAGAGAAATTACTCTTACCTAAGACCTAATGTACAGCTACAGTATTCAACAACCAACATGTTGTGGTTGGAGGACTAGAAACCATTGATTAATGGAATAGAATAGAGAACCCAGAAATAGATCCACACAGATATGCCCAACTAATTGTTAATACTGGTACATAAGCAATTCAATAAAGTAAGGACAGACATTTCAAAAAAATGATTCTGGATCACCCACAGGCAAAAGTAAAAAGTTTGACCTAAATTTCACACCTTATATGAAGCTGAACTCAAAATGAATTATAGACTTAAATGTAAAAATAACCAATAAGTTAAAACACGTAGGAGAAAATCTTCAGGATTTAGGGCTCGGCAAAGAGTTCCTTATCTTGACGCCTAAAGTATGATTCATAAAAGAAAAAAAATCAATAAATTGAGCTTCATCAAATAAAAATATTTGCTGTGTAAAATACCCCATTAAGGATGAAAGGACAAGCTAAAGACTGGGAGAAAATATTTGACAAAGCATATCTAAAATACTATATATGAAGAACTCTCAAAATCAACAATAAAAGAACCCAATCAATTAGAAAATGAGAAAATACATAAACAGACATTTCACTCAAAAAGATAGGCTGATTGCAAGTAAATACGTTCAACAGAAACGTTGTTCTGAAAGATGTTCAACAGCATCAGCCATTAGGGAATTGCAAATTAAATCAAAATGAGATATCACTAGACACCTATCAGATGGCTAAAATGAAAATGGAGAAACCAAGCACTTGTGTGGATGTGGAGAAACTATCCCTACACGATGCTGATGGGAATGTAAAATGGTACAGCCACTTGTTAACTTCTTATAAAACTAAACATCCAATGGCCATACACCCAATAATTATGTTCTTGGGCGTTTATCCCAGAAAATAAGAAATGTATTCCCATACAAACTAACAAATGTTTACACCAGATTTATTCATAAATTGTTCAAATCTGGAAATAATCCAGATATTTTAAATGCATAAATGGTTAAGCCAATGAACTACTATTTGAAAATATAAAGAAATTAATTATTGATATATGCAAAAATTTGGAAGAATCTCTAATGAACTATATCAACTCAAAAAAGATAATGGCACAAGATTATATACTGCTTAATTACATTTACATAACATTCCTGAAATGATAAAATTACAGAGATGGAGAACAGATTAGTGGTTGCTAGAGGTTAAGGAGGGACTGGGGGTGAGAGGAAGCTGGGTCTGTCCATGAGAGGGCAACCTGAAGGATCCTCTTGGTGATGAAAATGTTCTTTATCCTGATTATTTCAATGTCAATATCCTGACAGCAAAATAGCACTATAATTTTATAAGACGTCCCCATTCGGGAGAACTGAGTAAAGGTACTATATAGGATCCTTTTATATTATTTCTTAAAACTGCATATAAATCTATAATCATCTCAAAACAAAACATTTAATTTAAGAAATAAATGATAACTGAAACAAAGGCTGTGTTAAAATGTTTCAAGTTTGGTCCTGGGAAACTTTTGTCCTCTTGGGAAATAGAGTAATAGCTCTTCGGTGTTTCCCCCAATTTGTGTTCTGATAGTTGGTCTCATAGAGTCTCTAACTTGAAACTATGGGGTGGGCAAAGAATACGTTTACCATTGTAAGTACACAAACACAGAGTTTATTTTGTAATATTATTTATGAATTATTGTATTATTTTTCATACTAACAACTATAAATCTGTATTGCCTCACCCTGTATTTAAACTTTAATTTATATAGTAAATTCTTCATTTTACAAAGATGTTCAAAATGTATTTGGAGGATTGACTTATTTTATTTTTTATTTAGAAAATTAAATTTAACAGTGTGACATTGATCAATAAGAGTTCATAGATTTCAGGTATACATTTCTATAGCATTTGAACTGTTGATTATGTTGTATGCCCATTACCCAAAGTCAAATCATTTTCTGTCACCTTATATTTTGTCCATCTTTACATCCTTCCCCCCACTTCCTCCCCCACCTCCCTCTCCCCCTGGTCACCACTGTACTTTTATCTGTGTCCATGAGTCTCAGTTTTATATTCCACCTATGGGTGAAATCATACAGTTCTTAGCTTTTTCTGATTTACTTATTTTACTCAGTATAATGTTCTCAAGCTCCATCCATGTTGTCATAAATGATACTATGTTATCATTTCTTATGGCTTATTAATCTCCATGGTCTATTTACTTTTCTTTGCATCCATGATTATGTCTCTATTTTCATATCTACTTTTGTGTAGTTGTGATTTCACTTCTATTTTCCTAAAGTCTGGCTAGCTTTCTTTTTTCAAAAACTTAGATTTTTTTCTAAGAAACTGCTTTGAATGTACCAAATCCTCTGTCTCTTATTTTGTAATTGATTAATTTGTACTTTTATCCTTACTAATTCCATCCTTTTGCTTTCCTAATGCCTAATATTTTCTTCTGTGACTTTTGGATTGAATTGTTTTCATTTGTTCTTATTTAGTAAAATCAATTAAGGTTGTCAAGTTTCTGCTGGGCATGTTTTAGCTGTACCCATGGGTTTAGTTGTGCCCATGTGTTAATTATTGCTATTTACTTGATATTTTATTTTAATTATTTTGCTTGGATTGCAGGTGTTCAGACCCAGATCAATCATATCCTTGGTTTATGACGTACATTTTTATTGGTCTAGGCCTGGCCCTTTTCTATTATTTGTTTGCTTGATTTTAATAATAAAGGTTTGTGAACCTACCATGCAATGAACAACCAGATTTTTATAATAACTTGTATCTACCTTTCTGACCCTGTCACCTCCCCCCTACCCTCCTCCTTCCTTTCACCTCAATTAAACATCATGAATCTTGTGCTGATATTCAAGTGCTTCCCCACCTGTTTTTAAAAAGGCAGCTTTACTGAGATATAATTCCCCTACTATACAATTCACCAATTTAAAGGACAAACTTTGATGTTTTTTATATATTCAGAATTGTGCAACCTTCAGCCAAGTCTAATTTTAGACTACTTTTGTCATCGCAGAAACATTACTCAAGTCCCACAGCAGCCTCTCACAGTTCTTGCCTCCTTCCATGCTCTGGCAACAAATAATCTACTTTCTGTCTCTAAGGATTTGTCTAATCAAACATTTTATGTAAATAAAATTTTACAACATATACCTTTTAGAATTGGCTGCTTTGACTTGGCATAATATTTTCAAGGTTCATCCGTGTTGTGACATTATTAGCACTTCATTCCTTTTTATAGCTGAATAATATACTCTTGTATGGATTTGTGACATTTCATTCATCCATCCACGAGATTGTGGATATTTGAGTTGCGTCCACTTTTTTGACATTATGAATAATGCTGTCACGAACATTCATGTACAAGTTTTTTTATGTTTTTATTTTCTTGGAGTAGAACTGCTGGATCATATAGTAAGCCTATGTTTAACATTTAGAGGAACTATCAAATTGTGTCTCAAAATGGCAACATTGTTTTACATTTCCCTCTAGCAATGGATAGGGGTTCCAATTTTTCCATATCTTTACTAACACTTATTATTTTCTATTTTATTTTAGCCATCTTAGTGGATGTGATATATTTGATTGCCTTTTGATTTGCATTTCCTTAATAACTAATGGTGTTGAGCATCTTTTCATGTGTTTATGTGCCATTAGGGTATCTTCTTTGGAGAAATATTTATTAAGAGTCTTTGCCCATTTTTTTAGTGAGGTTATTTTTTATTTTTTTTTTTTTTCATTTTTCTGAAGCTGGAAACAGGGAGAGACAGTCAGACAGACTCCCGCATGCGCCCGACCGGGATCCACCCGGCACGCCCACCAGGGGCGATGCTCTGCCCACCAGGGGGCGATGCTCTGCCCATCCTGGGCGTCGCCATATTGCGACCAGAGCCACTCTAGTGCCTGAGGCAGAGGCCACAGAGCCATCCCCAGCGCCCGGGCCATCTTTGCTCCAATGGAGCCTCGGCTGCGGGAGGGGAAGAGAGAGACAGAGAGGAAAGCGCGGCAGAGGAGTGGAGAAGCAAATGGGCGCTTCTGTGTGCCCTGGCCGGGAATCGAACCCGGGTCCTCCGCACGCTAGGCCGACGCTCTACCGCTGAGCCAACCGGCCAGGGCAGTGAGGTTATTTTTTAATTACTGAGTTATAAGAGTTATTTTTGTTTGTTTTCAGGCTACAAGACCCTTATCAAGTAAAGGATTTTAAAATATTTTCTCTTATTCTGTGGGTTGTCTTTTAACTTTCTTGAAATTACCATTTGCATCACAAAAGCTTTTAGATTTGTTGTTCTATTCATCTATTTTTTCTTTTGTTGCTTGTGCTTTCAATGTTACATCTAATAAACTATTGCTTAACTGAAGGTTATATTTACTCTTATGTTTTCGTCTAAAAGTTCAATAGTTTAAGTTCTTATATTTAAATCTACAATTCATTTTGAGTTAATGTTTGTGTATGGTAAAAGCAAGGGCCTAATTTTATTCTTTTGCATATGGTATTCAATTGTCACAGTGCCATTTGTTGAAAAGACTATTTTCTCTCAATTTTATTGTCTTAGTACCCTTGTTGAGAATCAGTTAAAAAGCTGGTTGTACCCTGGCCGGTTGGCTCAGCGGTGAAGCGTCGGCCTGGCGTGCAGGAGTCCCAGATTCGATTCCTGGCCAGGGCACACAGGAGAAGCGCACATCTGCTTCTCCACCCCTCCCCTCTCTTTCCTCTCTGTCTCTCTCTTCCCCTCCCGCAGCGGAGGCTCCATTGGAGCAAAGATGGCCCGGGCGCTGGGGATGGCTCTGTGGCCTCTGCCTCAGGTGCTAGAATGGCTCTGGATGCAACAGAGAGACACCCCAGATGAGCAGAGCATCGCCTCCTGGTGGGCATGCCGGATGGATCCCAGTTGGGCGCATGCGGGAGTCTGTCTGACTGCCTCCCCGTTTCCAGCTTCGGAAAAATGAAAAAAAAAAACAAAACTGGTTGTAAAATTCATATAGAAATGCAAGCACTAACAATAGCCAAAGAAATCTTGAGTAATGGAATAGAACCGAGAGTCCAGAAATAAATGGTTGATCAGATTGCTTTGACAATCTTCAGTCTTTTGCCAAAATAAAACCCCTGTACAAACAAACAAACAAAGGCTAAGATTTTATAAGTATTTTATATGATAAATCCATTATGTTCCGATCCATTAACATAGAATATCTGTCCATTTATTTAAATCTTTAATTTCTTTCAACAAAATTTTGAAGGTTCAGAATATAAGTACTATATATCTTTTGTTTAATTTATTCTTAAATATTTTGTTATTTTGATCCTATTATAAATGGGGTTTTTCTTCTAGTTTTATTTTTGTATTGCTTGGTGTCAGTATATAGAAATATGATAGATCTTTATGTTGAGTTGGTATCTTGCAACATTCTTGAACTCATTTATTAATTCTAATAGGTTTTTAGTGGATTCCTTAAGATTTTCTATATGCAAGGTCATGTCATCTGCAAATAGAGATTGTTTTACTTCTTCCTTTATACTATGGATGCCATTTATTTATTTTTCTTGCCTAATTACTCTGGCTGGAACATCCAGTACAATGTTGAAGTGTTGAAAGAGAATCCTTGTCCTGTTTTTTGATCTTAGAGAATGCATCCAGTGTTTCACCTTTAAGTATGATTTTGAATGTTCACCCCTATTTTTACTGTAGCTGTTCAACTAAGACTTGTTATTTTTCTAAGACTTATAGTTATTCTAAGACTTGTGTTGTTTAGCATTTTCTTTTAATAATTTTGTAAAAAGGGTAT
Source organism: Saccopteryx leptura (assembly GCF_036850995.1). NCBI lineage: Eukaryota > Metazoa > Chordata > Mammalia > Chiroptera > Emballonuridae > Saccopteryx > Saccopteryx leptura. The sequence goes on from NC_089511.1 coordinate 79,958,404, forward strand.
TAGGTAGTATATCATCTCTGGTACCTTCTTTTCTCACTCAGTTTGATATTTTGTAGTTATAGCCACATTGTTGAAGTAGCTGTGGTTTATTAATTTTTACTGTTATATAATATTTCATTGTGTAATATGTCACAATTTATTTAGCCATTATTCTGTTTATGGATACTTTGATTGTTTACACAGTTTTGCTACTCTGAAAAGTGTTGTCATGAATATACTTACTACATTATCCCCTAAAGTACATTTGCAAGAATTTCTGTTGGTAAGCACACCTAGGCATAAACTTGCTATGAGAATATTCAATTTTATAAGATAATTCCAAGTTGTTTTTTAATGTGATTCTACACATTTACATGTCTATTAGTAATATATGAAAGCTTTTTTGATCCATTTTCTGTGTATCCCTTTGCATTGATGGACTCTTATTTGTCCCTAAGATGAGAATAAAATGCTATTACATCTGGAGCTTGATTTGCATTTCCCTGGTGACTTAATAGGGCTGAGCATCATTTCAAAGATGGGCCTCATTCACCACTGGGTGGGGTTTCCCTGGAGGTGTTGATTTTCCTGCACTTTCAAGATTCACATGTGTGAACTCAGAGAGCTCCCACTTGGAGTGGAGGAGCCCAGGGGCACATGCTTGATGCCTCCAGACTCTGCTGGCGTGAAGCCAGTCCCAGTTCCACAGAACTGTCTACCTGGCATGGCTGAAATGGGGGCGAGGGAGACTTAGAAGATTTGAGTTGGGGAACCTGAGGCATCTCCATAAGCCTGTATTTGTTGTTTCACTCTTTGATCCAAAAATGAGAGTTTAAAAAAGTAAAACATAAATTTATCCCATTATATTTAATGACATGCTAGGGTACATTCTCAGTTCTGTTGTATTATTTTATATCATGCTTTCTGATTTTAATGCTTCCTTTAAAAGTCTTTTATTTTCATGATCTGTATTTCTGTGGTTGGCTTTGTGTATTGGTTTTCCCTCTAATAATTTGGAAGGTATATGAAGTATTTTTAGTTCCTTTAGCGGTTGCCTTATAACTATATACAATATTCTTTTAGGTCTCATTTCTTGAGTTTCAACTTAAGACCTTTTCCTGCCATAAGAATCAAGGAAGTTAGTTTCTTTCCTCCACTGTACTTTCTCCCCTGCCTTGCTTGTATTATTAGTTCCTTTATCCTTTAAAAAGTCTCCTTCTACACTGATCGCTTGGTTTATCAGCTTCTGATGTGTTGTTCCCCTACCCCAAATGTGAGCGTTTGGTCTTTATGTTTATCCTGCTTGGAACTCAGGCTACATTCTTCACATAAGAACTCACACATGTTTTCAATTCTAGAAGACCATCAGCTCATGTCCCGCACACACTGTCTCTCCCTATCCTCTCTCCTTCTCCCAGAACTTCTGCTCTACCTGGTGGGAGACCCTTGTCTTCGGCTCTTCTTTCCTCACCTGCTTTGATGTTTTTACTCTGAGCACATCTTCAGACATGCTTGTTTCCCACCTGGGAAGTTCTAGTTTCCCCTTTGCCTCTGCCACAGCCCTTGGGATTTCCCTGGCCCTGGGCGGCATTGTTGTAGTTATTTTCCTTGAGGTCTTGTACCTGGAGAGTGGTGCGGCTTTGGGTCCTCTGTGCACAAGGAGCAGATTGGAGCTCAGACTTCCCTCAGGTGTCTCGGGCCTCACTCACATCCTGGGAAGGTTGGCCCACTTTTGTGAGGCATGGCTGGCAGTTTTCTGGTTTTCATTTTACCAAAGGGAGAGCTTTCCCAGGCGCCAGGGTCTGTGCAGAAGATCAGTGCTGGCCGGTTGCATGCGTGGCCTGCTGCCTGACTTCCTCATCCCTCCTGGACCTCGCAGCATCTCCTGGTGTTCAGCTCCCACACCGCTGCGGGCCATTTGACGCTAGTTCCTGCTCACCAGTCTGGCTGTGAATTGTCTTTTGTTTCTGGCCTGGGAGGCTTTCCCCTTCTTGCGTTCAAGTTCATTGATATCGTTCTAAGTGTTTGTGTTGTATTTTAGCCAGTGTTTGTTCATGATTGCAGCGGGAGAGATGGTATTGGTGAGGGAGGGTGCCTTCTTCAGCGTCTTTGTCCTCCATGAAAAGCAGAGGTGATAGAGACTCCAGCTGGAGAAGTGGCCCCCGGCCTGGGCCGTGAGCAAGAGTGCTACTTGCGTAAGTCTGGAAGGAGCCTGAGAAAGCATCCTGACAGGGCACCTCTGAGAGACAGAGGTGAGCATTGTGGTGGCCACGAGAACTTCTGCATGGGGAGTGGAGCTGGGGATGGCTAATACGCAAACCCGGGTGACCTGTCCGACTGGGCTGTGGTTACCAGGAACCCTCCGGAACAGCCTTGACATGCCCAGCTGCCATCTTTAGGTGACATTTTGTGGAAACAAAGGAAAAGGGTTTACTTTCCACATTAGGGACTGCCCCAAATGCAAATACAAAATAATAACATCAATAATTTTTCAGAAATAGAAAATTGAAACAATGTTGTCTCTTAAGAACCTTCAAGAAATTTGGGGAGGACACAGAATATCTCCCACACCCTGCATCTTGGTGTCCACACCTCCGTGATGGGCTGATAGTAGCAGCATCAAGAACGAACCTAGAGCCATGTCTGCCACTGAGAGAGCAGCTGCTAGCACCTGCACTCTCCCCCACCAATCCCGTGTGTCGAAGCACCAGCCCCCAAAGTGACTTTGTTTGGACATCTCCCACAGAATATGAGGTAACGTTTGAGCAAACTTTATTTACCACTCAAGGGGTGGGGTGACTTCTAGGTTACAATGAATGTGATGCCCTGTTTAGTCTACATGATAGCACTGTAGATAAATAAAACTATCCCCATATTCGGGAGCAGTGGTTCTCAATCAGATCAATCCCGCCCCCTCTTTAGGAGACATTTGGCAATGTGTGAAGGCATTTTTTGATGATCACAATTTGGGAAAGGGATAGTGGTACTGGTATCTAGTGGGTAGAGGCTGGGGATGTTGCTGAGATCCCGAGGGCACGAACAGACCCCACAACAGGAATTATCCAGCCCCAAATGTCCATACTGCTGAGGCTGAGAAACCCTGACCTGGAGTTTGGGATGGAGACCAAATAACCTGCACTACATCACAGAGCTGGGAAATCAGGGACAACAATGACAACTCTCACTAATTAACAGCTGTCTTTGTCTGCTCGAGCTGCCCTGACAAAATACCACCGGCTGAGTGGCTTAAACAATAGCAATTTATTTTCTCACAGTTTTGGAGGCTGGAAGTCCAAGTCCAAGAAACCAGAATGGTCATTTTCTTTTTTTTTTTTTTTTTTTTTTTTTTTTATATATAATTTTATTTTTTTAATGGGGTGACATCAATAAATCAGGATACATATATTCAAAGATAACAAGTCCAGGTTATCTTGTCGTTCAATTATGTTGCATACCCACCACCCAAAGTCAGATTGTCCTCTGTCACCTTCTATCTTGTTTTCTTTGTGCCCCTCCCCACCCCCTATCCCTCTCCCATTCCCCCCTCCCCCCCGTAACCACCACACTCTTATAAATGTCTCTTAGTTTCACTATTATGTCCCACCTACGTATGGAATAATACAGTTCCTGTTTTTTTCTGATTTACTTATTTCGCTTCGTATCATGTTATCAAGATCCCACCATTTTGCTGTAAATGTTCCGATGTCATCATTTCTTATGGCTGAGTAGTATTCCATAGTGTATATGTGCCACATCTTCTTTATCCAGTCATCTATTGATGGGCTTTTTGGTTGTTTCCATGTCCTGGCCACTGTGAACAATGCTGCAATAAACATGGGGCTGCATGTGTCTTTACGTATCAATGTTTCTGAGTTTTTGGGATATATACCCAGTAGAGGGATTGCTGGGTCATAAGGTAGTTCTATTTTCAGTTTTTTGAGGAACCACCATACTTTCTTCCATAATGGTTGTACTACTTTACATTCCCACCAACAGTGTATGAGGGTTCCTTTTTCTCCACAGCCTCTCCAACATTTGCTATTACCTGTCTTGCTAATAACAGCTAATCGAACAGGTGTGAGGTGGTATCTCATTGCCGTTTTGATTTGCATTTCTCTAATAGCTAAAGAAGATGAGCATCTTTTCATATATCTGTTGGCCATTTGTATTTCTTCCTGGGAGACGTGTCTATTCATATCCTCTTCCCATTTTTTTATTGGATTGTTTGTTTGCTTGTTGTTGAGTTTTATGAGTTCTTTGTATATTTTGGATATTAGGCCCTTATCTGAGCTGTTGTTTGAAAATATCATTTCCCATTTAGTTGGCTGTCTGTTTATTTTGTTATCAGTTTCTCTTGCAGAGCAAAAACTTCTTAGTCTGATGTAGTCCCACAGAATGGTCATTTTCTAGTGAGGTCTCACTTCTTGGCTTGCAGCAGCCACGTGCTTGCTAGTCCTCACCTGGCCTTTCTTTTGTGTGTGTGCCTCCAGTGGGCGGTGCAGGGGGCGCGGAGCTCTGGCATCTCCTCTTATAAGGACACTCATTCTAGCAGATAAGGGCCCCACTCTTCTGACCTAATAATTTTCTCTTAATTATCTCTTAAAGACCCTATGTCCAAATAAAATCACTTTGTGGGTTGGTGCTTCAACAGATGGCTTTGGTGAGGGACAGTGTGCAGGCCCTAGCAGCTGCTCTCTCAGTGGAAGACATTGCTTGAAGTACTTTCTGGATATTGCTGCTATTATCCCATCACAGAGGTGTGGACACCAAGATGCAGGGAAGGGTCAGTGACCCACTCAGAATCACAAGAGCACAGGGGTGTGTCCAGGATACCCACACAAGTAGAAGGCTCCAGAGCCTGTGCGCACAACCACTGCTATCCTTCTCGGGGTGGGGGTGGGGCTGGTGTGAATCTGGGTTTCCTACTCTGTCCTAAGCTCTTTGTGCCTCCTCTTACAAGTTTACAGACCAAGGCATAGACTCAGAATTAATCAGATAAAGCTCTACACCACGGCTTAAGCATAGGCCAAAGAGATTTGTTTAACGTAGCTAAAGGGATGGGTCTTCTCCCCGTGCAGATATCACAGATGGGTTCCTGTACCTCTATTCCAGCCCTGCCCTGCCGAAGTTGGGGTCTCTGAAGCAGTGCCATCCTGGAGTCAGCTTCTGGGACAGTGGCTTCCTGAGGTTCGTGTCACAACATGGCTCTTTGAGCCAGCAACTGGGACTCCAGCTTTCTATTCTGGTTGAGGGAGTAGCTCCTCTAGCAAGTCATGTGGGCAGTGGCTTTCTGGGGCTCTTTCCTGAAAGCTGAGCTTGCAGCCTCCTCCTCTGACCTGTCCATGGACATTGTTAGCACCTAATTCTTTTTACTAAATATGTTTCTCTTTGATCTAGCCAGTGCTGTCTCTGCTGGTGTAGTGTGAACAGATATGTGTCCGGTGGGAAGGGAGGTGGCAAATGGAGGCAGGTTACTGGGCAGGGATCTGGGGTCCTGCGGAGAGTGGGAGTGCTGGCGTATTTCTCTCGAGAGCCACAGTGGAAACAGAAAAGGATGCTGATCTGGGAGGTGGAACATCTGAGTTCCTCACTGCATCTCTCTTTGCTTGATGCATGAACTTTGGCAGTCTGTATGTCTTTCTTGGACTCAGGTGTCTTCATTGGTCCCCTCGAGACTCTGGCGTTCTGTGGAATCGAGATGGAGTAAGGAAGGGGACTTGTAGGGGTTGGGATGCAGCCTGGGACTTACAGCAGAGCCTCCTTAAATGTCACTGTGCGAGGCTTTCCTGTTTACAGGGAGATTGACAGCCACAAGCAACCGAAGGCGACTGCCGCTCTGTTCCTTCTCTTAGCAGACAGAGCATCTCACAGGCTGGAAATCAAGAGGTGCCTCAGGGAAATCAAGAGGTGCCTCGCCATTCACCAATGAATCACAGGTCTGGGCTTTGACAAGAAGCAATTATTCATGACATGGCTTCAGAAAAAAGGGGCAGTGGGCTCGGGGGCCCCAGTGGAGCTCCCCACTGGGCTCCCCATGAGAATGGGGGGGATTCCTGTGCTGTCCCCTGCAGCTGCTTCCTCTTAGCTCCGGACCATGGTGTCTCAGAGAAAACAACCAGAGGGAGGATGCCAGCTGGGAGTAGGGGACAAGTCTCAGGACTGAGGTCAAGGGACCTGGTTCTAATCCCTGCTCTGCTGCTAGCTTGCTGAGTGACTGGGCAGCCTGTTAATCTCTCTGTTGTCTTCATACAGTAAGGAAATGGGTTTTCATTCTGTAAAGGGTGGGGACTCACCACTCTGTTTAATCCTTTATTTCCAGTAACTGGAACGGTGTCTGGCACATAGCGGGGTTTCAATCAATGTTGTTAGTTGACAAAATGAAATGAATTCTATAGCAATGGCAGGACCTGGGAACAGTGCTAAGCACAAAGGAAGGCTTTAGATGAAGCACCTTGGCTTCCCTCAGGAGGGTAAGGTGGAGGGAGGATTGGAGGGAGGAAAACTGATCAGGAGGATGCTGCAACGAAGTAATGAATGGCAAAGAACTGACACATGAGCTGAGTGCTATGTGAAGTGGCAAGTCAGAGTTCTACACCTTGAAGATACTTTGTGCACTCTGCTATAGACATACATTTCTGGTGCTATCTTTATGAAGGCCTCGGCTTTAACAGAAACGGACATTGAAATTCAGAGAGGTGACATGTGTAGTCCATGGGCTGAACTGGAGAGTGGCAGGTGCAGGGAACCAGGACGTGAGAATACACTTATCTCTAGTCATCAGAAAATGCAAATTAAAACCACAATGAAGTTCACCCGATAGAATAACTGAAGTTAAAGACACTGATCGTCACGAACATTGGCCCGGATGCGGAGGAACGGGAACTCTGACACTGCTGGTAGGTGGAAAGTGGTGCAGCCACTTTGGAAACAGCTTTGCAGTTTCTCATCACGAACATTGGCCCGGATGCGGAGGAACGGGAACTCTGACACTGCTGGTAGGTGGAAAGTGGTGCAGCCACTTTGGAAACAGCTTTGCAGTTTCTCATCACGAACATTGGCCCGGATGCGGAGGAACGGGAACTCTGACACTGCTGGTAGGTGGAAAGTGGTGCAACCACTTTGGAAACAGCTTTGCAGTTTCTCACGCTCAACATCCTTTTACCATGTGATCCAGAAATTCCACCCCTAAGTATTCACCAAAGAAAAAGAAAAATGTTGTGTTTGCACAAAGTCTTGTTCATAAATGTTAATAGCTACTTTACTCAAAAAGCCATAAAAACTATATAGAACCATCTGTCAAAGAATGGATAAACAAATTGTATGACCATATAATAGAATACTACTCAGCAATAAAAAGAAGTGAATTACTGGTACAGGCAACAAGACAACCTCAAACAGAATCCTAAGCATAAGAAGCCAGACACAGCCTGACCAGGTGGTGGTGCAGTGGATAGAGCATCAGACTGGGACAGGGAGGACCCAGGTTTTAGGCTCTGAGGTCACCAGCTTGAGTCCAAGGTTGCTGGCTTGAGCAAGGGGTCATTTGGTCTGCTGCAGCCCCCAGTCAAGGCACATATGAGAAAGCAATCACTGAGAATCTAGGTTACCACAGTGAAGAATTGGTGCTTCTCATCTCTCTCCCCTCCTGTCTGTCCCTATATGTCCCTCTCTTTGTCTCTGTCTTTGTCACACAAAAAATTAAATTAAATTAATAAAAAAGAAGCCAGACACAGAAGGATGGAGAGATCTCATTTTTAAGAGACTCTAGGAAAGTCTAGTGCATAGTGACAGAAAGCAGAGTGTGGCCGCCTGGAGCTGGGGGTGAGGAGAGAGGTTGAAGGCGAAGGGGAAGGAGGAAACTTGGGGGTGATTGAAATCCTCTGTTTCTAACCATGGTGACGGTTGCAGTTATTTAAGCTTGTCCAAGTAGCCCTTTGAGTAGGTGCAGTTTACTATGCTAAAATTACGTCTTGATCAAATTGATGTCAGATAGCAACTGATTCATCCTCACGCTCACCCTGGCTCCTGTGGCCTCAGAAGCAGGGAGATGTGTAGGGCTTGTGGCCACCCACCCAACTGGCTGGAGAGCTTAACCTGCAGCAGCTGCAGGGCTCTCTCCACGTGTGAGGATCACAGCGCCAGGCAGGCAAGCAGGCCATACCTGTGGCTGCCTTCCCATCCTGTTCTCATTCGGACTCCACAACCATGTGTCCATCTTGGTGAGAAGGCCTTGTGGAAAGGAACAGCTTTTACTGTCGCCTGCTCAGAGACAGCACTCTGGCCCCAGGCTGAGAGGCAGCTTCCTGTCCCCTGAGTAAGTTGGAGTCTTGGGTGGGACTGTCCTTTGCTCCAGGAAGACCCAAAAACACAGAAGCGGCTGCAGTTGTCTTCGTCACCCTTGGATCCTGGAGATTTGAGGCCATAGCCTTGGAGCCAGTTCCTCCTTCAAGGCTGGCTTTGTGCCTTGGGGGCAGCAGCCTTGGGGACTCTGGGAGTCCTTCCCTTTCTCCTGGCTCAGCTCGTGCTCCTGCAAGGAGGGCTGAGCAGTGTTTGGTGCTTGGAGAAAATGCCCCGTACTCAACGGGAAGGAACACCAGGGGGGTGAGATCACTGGGAGGAGAAATCGGCTGGCAGGATGCCCCAGGTGAGGACGGGGCCTGTTGATAGGCTGTCTGCATTGTGCAGTGCCTTCTCTTTGAAGTCTGCTCTGCCTTCTCTGGCCCTGGAGAACAAAGGTGCCCCCTGCTCTGGTGTCCAAGGTTGGGCAGGTCTGCCTCCAGCTGCCCTCTCCGCCACTCTGCTTGCTGTGCCTTTGTTCTTTCCTGCCTCCACACTCTCACTCATGCTGTTCCCTCCCCTGGAAGCCCTTCCCTCACTTCTTGGTGCAGCATATTCTGCTTTGCATTCCAGTCTCAACTCCAGAGACTCCTGAAAGCCTTCTTGACTGTCTGGCAGACGTCACTGTTTCCTCCTCGGGCTCGGAGAACACTTGCCTTGTTCAGCTGTTTATTTCTGGGTTTGTTGTCAAGACCAGCTACCTTCCGATCTGAGATGTATCTGCACAGGGGCACAGCCTGCTGCTTTCTGAACTCCCATGCTGAGCTTCGTGTCTGATACGGCCCAGCCACCCAGGAAATGCTTGTTGAGGAAATGACTGTCTTTGGTCTGTACTTGGGCACTGCCTCTCTGTGGATACTGGCATGCTGGGAAGACAAGTCCTGTCTGCACATGAGCAGCTGAACGCTGGCATTTGGGGCAGGACCCTGGGGTTTGATCTCCAAAGCCAGGCCAGGCAGCAAAAAAGGGGCAAGCTTGGAAGCCAGAACCAGCCTGCTAAGCCTGTGATATTTACCAGGCTGACAGTTTCCCAGCAAAGCAGTCAGAATATAGGGAGAAAGTGGGTCATCTTGACTCTTATTCGAGGCACCAGGGAGAGCCCTGGGGTTTAGCCATGGCAGTGATGGAGACTGATCCTGTCATTTGCTTGGATCCAAATGAAAGGGATTAGTGACTGCACCAATATACTAATTTTGCATGACTCACAGGGCAAGGAGAGTCAGTGATTTTTAAAAATTGTGTGTGTGTGCCCATATGTGCATGTGTGTGTATACTACAAACACATAGACACTACCCATGCCCGCAGCATGTGGCAGGGTTCAAATGCAAATATCCACATCTGTTTGACAGGATAAAGAACAGGTGTAAGTTTTAGAGCTTGGAGATTCTTGTTTGAGACTCAGTATTCAATAGGACCCCTGGCTGCCTTGAGCACCAGTCTCCTCCTCTGGGAGACAGACATGGTGACTATATTCACACACTCTCTGAGTCCTGAATGGGACAGAATGACCCCACTCAGTTTCATCTTTCCTCCTGGGCCCACCTCATCTCCTCTCCCTGACCCGTTATTCCAGAGACAGAGACAGAGAGGCCAGGAAACAGAGAGGAAGGAAAAAAAAGCAAAAAAGAGGGATGTAGGATGAGACAGAGACAGAGACAGACTCACATGAAGTGAGAGAGAGAGAAGGAGCAGAGTAAAAGAGAGTGAGGAAACACAGGCAGAGAGGCAAAGGCACCGTCGGGGAGGGGAGGGTAGGGGAGGGGAGGGGAGGGGAGGCAGCTGGAAGGGGGGGCCCAGCCTGGGCACCCGCAGCTGCAGGGGGAGCCACCACCTGGCAGTGAGGGCCTGGCCCAGGGCTGGGGCCCAGCACAGGGCGGTGGCAGCTGTGATTTGGCTGTCTCTGCTGAGCCCAAGCCCCAGGGCCTGACCTGAGCCCAGCTGCTCGGGCCCTCCTGCTCTGCTGCCTGCAGCTGCCCGACCCCCTTTGTGACCCGAGACCCGGAGCCTGGGGAGGGAGCGGGTGGCAGAGCCTGTCCTCCGTCATCTCTGCCAAGCGGGGAGGCCACCAGTGTGGCCCATCCAGACACTCAGTCCACTTGGCTTGGGGAAGAGACATGTGGTTTTTGTGACAGTGGGTCTTCTTCCTAATTAGGGACTTACTGAGGCTTGTGTTGAAATCAGAGGCATTCCTGACTTCAACAAATAAGAATAGCCCCTCACATTGGGGAGGAACCTTTTAGGGTTTGGGGACCTCCCCGGTGCTGTTTCTCTGATGCACTTTCCATAACATGCTGGCCCACCAGTGCCAGCTCAGCAGAAAATAGGGGTGGAGATGGGAGTGGGGTGGGCAGGGGCCTTGTCCAGGTGCAGTCGGCCTCTTACTGTTGATGTTAGGACCTGAACCCCATCCGCAGGTGCTAAGCTCCCTGCTGCCCCCTGAACTCTTCCATCTCATTCTGGCCGACAAGTTGGGGGGTGAATTGGGGGTGGGCCTCAGAGAGAGGCAGAAGAGGGTTTGGCTGGCACAAGGTCAGGAGTCCTTCTCCTATTGTGGAGCCTATAGTCATACACGCGGGACGAGTCAGCCCACATAATTTTTAAAGCAATAAAGGCCTTTTAAATGTTTCCCCTCAAGTCCCTATTCATTCTTTGTGCTTCACTGTATGTAACTGGGCTCAGGGCCCAGATGCTCGCTGGGTGGCTAAGGAAAGACGGAGCCCTGGGATCTCAAAATAATTGACATGTAATGAGATGGGGAAACATTCCCCCACATTTTTCTGGAGGCAAAAGCGAAGTTCCCCATGGCCCCAGTGGAGATGGGAGGACCACCAGGAGGTGCAGGGAGGCACTTTGGGAGAGGATGTATGTGAGGGGAGGAAGGAGGGGAGCCAGTGGAAAAGTCAGGGCTCGGGCTGTTGTGTGGACTGTGAGGTTTGTACTGTAGGTCACCCGGTCCCATGATGCCCTCATGGAAGTCACTAACTTATAACATGTTCACATGTCATGTGCGTGAACTTCTGTGAGCACCAGGTTGGTCTACAGGTGTTTGCATGAAGCTGCTGGGAGTGGGAAAAGCCACAGGCAGGGATTTGTGGGTTCACAGGAGTTGGAGGCTCCGGCCAAGGGTGCCTACACATTCAGGCCCCAGAGGCCATAGCTGACATCTGAATGGATGCACAAAAAACAGAGCCCAGAAGGCTGAGCTAGAAGCAATGAGGAATGTACTGGAGTGTGGATTAGGGCCCAAGAGATTCTGCCTGGCTGGAGTGAGATGAAGTTTGGTAGGTTGGAGTTAATTGGCAAAGGCCATTTCTGATCATGATGGCTGATGAGGCTGTGGGGTTATTCCTCCCTTTCTGGATTCCTGATAGGGAAGAAAGATGGGGAAGAGAGAGAGGTGAAGCCACAGGGGCGATGGAACACTGGAGCAGAGATGGGCTGTTGGAGCTGGGTGTGGACGAGTTGAGAAGGTCTTGGGCCCTGGAACTGGGCTCTGTGGGGAAAGTCAGTGGCCAGGAAGGAATTTGGTCATCTGCATTTGGAAGCTAGAACCCCTGTCTGTTAGAGGTGGAATGACTGGCCACAAATTTGCACCCCTCTCACCCCAAATGCCCGCCATTGCCTCATCAGATGAAGAGTGTTTTCATGCCCCTTAACTTTGGGCTCAGCTCTGCAGCCTTGTGCCAATGCACCAGATGACTGAATAAAAATCCACAAAGATGGCAGCAGCCTAAGGTGAGCCTAAAGTTTAGTTGGGACAGGAAATTTACGGCTGACACAGCAGACAACGCTGACACATGATGGGAAGTGACTGCATGCTGATCTTCACCGAGTCTCTCTTGTTTCTGCTTGCTGTCCTGAGTCTGCCAGTGTCCTGAGAGGTGTGGCCCTGGCTATCCTTCTGGCCTAAGGAAGATGAGGGAACAGGGAGCAGAGCTACCCAGGTTGAGCACAGATAAGGTATTCAATCATCCCAGTTTTCCCAGGGCTGTGAGATGTGCTTGGACATGGGACTTTCAGTGCTAAATCCATTAAGTCTTGGAAAAACCAGGACGAGCTGGTCAGCCTACCCACACATTTCCAGAGAGAAGCAGCAGAGGTTCTCTTCAACCCAACTCCATACCTGAAGAGAACCAGCATGCCATAACACCCTCGGTCAGCAGAAGCAGACAGGCAGAGCTAAACGGTCTCACGCAGCTGATCCACAGGTGTCATTTACATGGGTCTTCTTACTGCACTGTCTCTGGTTTTGTGGTTGTTTGTTACACTGAAGTACTGTGCCAGTAGCTAACAGGTACATTGCCATGAGCTCAGCAACACTAACAGAGGAAGCTGCCCACATGAAAGGACTCTAGAGCCTCAAGTTGACAAAAGAATAATTCATTCTTAATAAATGTGTTCAACCAGTGGCTCTCTATCCTATTCTATATTAAAATTGCCTTGGGAACATAACAAAAACAGACACACACAACACTCCCCAAAGAGTCTATTTAATTCTTCTGGGATGGGGTTCTGGCATCAGAATTTTTTGAAAAGCTCACGAGATGATCCTAATGTATAAGCAGGTTTGAAAACTGGTGGATTAAATAATAGACTAGACATAGCTAAAGAACAGTGCTGTTTGATGTGGTAAACGTTAAGTTTCTGACCCTGAACTGGCACACGCCAACTCCTTCCCAACCACGATGGGGAGATGCAGCTTGGGAACAGTTCCCATGCAGGGGACTCAGGGTCTGAGTGGACCCAGGATCCTCTGTGGACTCAGACTCCTGCAGCTGTAAAGAAGCCTTAGGAAGAGAGAGGTGAGAGTCTTGTCCTGTGCACCTGAGTTCTGGGGCCTCTGTTCTAAGAGGTACATGGACGGTGTGAGGCCGAAGCTTCCCAAACTTAAAGTGCCCAAGAAGCACCTGGGGGTCTTATTAGAATGCAGGTTCCAGCTCAGTAGGTCTAGGGTGGGACTGAGACTTTTCATTTCTATGCTTCCAGGTGATGTCCATGCTGCTAGAGCAAGGGGGCTGGAAATGAGGAGATAGGACCCCAAGTTCCATGGTAGCCTCAGACTATTCATAGCAGAGAGAAGATTCACAAAGGGCTTCTCACTCTAGAAGAGTTGCCACAGGACAGAGAAGTTGAATATGGCCCCCTAAGGCAGATCAGGAGCAGAGAGGGACATCCCATCAGGTACCGAGACTAAGTCCAGGATGGAACAACTGGGCCATGGGCTATGCAAAGTAGTGTGCTAACTATCCCAGCCGGGCTGTAGCCAAAGGCCAGATGACCCCTCGAAAGAGCACCATGAGGAGATGACCTGGTAGTGATCATCCAACCACAGCCTTCATCACCCTTTCTTAATCAAACTTTTTGATCCTTGGGGTCCCTCATTTCCACACTGAGGTCAGAGCCCACGTGGAGAGGGTTGGGAGGTGAGGGCAGTGAACGACCACAAAGCCTCCTTTCTGGGCACATGAGAGGCTCACACCCTGCTGGGTACCCAGATGGGCAGACCTATGCAGGCAGCGCCTCTGGGTTCTCTGTCTGTCTAGGAGCAGCCTGTGGTCTCTGAGAATGGACATTGCTGATTGGCAGAGGTGGTCTTCTTGGCCAGACTGCTAGTTATGTGAGCAGAGCTCAGACTCCGGGAGGCTCAAGCTTGATGACCTTTGTGCTCGGTGTCTACAGGGACAGCAGGATTCTATCTCATACTGCCACTGGCTCGCTGTACCACTGGGAAGCTCCCAGCCTGTCTCTAGTCCTCAGTTTCCTACTCTGCACAATGGAATTGGCATAGATGGTCCCTCCAGCTAGGATGCTCTATAAGCCTCTGAAAAATTTGCCTGTTTTAGCTTCCAGATCCCATCAGAAGAGTGAAAATCTGGCTGATTCAGAGGAAGCACGATGTTAGAGTGACCTTTTTCTGCATCTTGGCAAGGAGATTAGGGCGGTGGAGCTGAGGGAGTGGGCAGGCTGCAGCTGCAGCCAGCCTGGGTGGGACGTCTCTGCTCCCTGGGCTTTGAGGCAAAGCAGAGCGCTCTGGCCCCAAAGGGACAGATGCCTCTGGAGCTCCAGACAGCTCTCTCCCTCTCTGTCTTCCCCTCTGCCCGGGCCCTGCTCCAGGCTGCACCTGCTCAGTCTCTCTCCCTCTCTGTCTTCCCCTCTGCCCGGGCCCTGCTCCAGGCTGCACCTGCTCAGTCTCTCTCCCTCTCTGTCTTCCCCTCTGCCCGGGCCCTGCTCCAGGCTGCACCTGCTCAGTCTCTCTCCCTCTCTGTCTTCCCCTCTGCCCGGGCCCTGCTCCAGGCTGCACCTGCTCAGTCTCTCTCCCTCTCTGTCTTCCCCTCTGCCCGGGCCCTGCTCCAGGCTGCACCTGCTCAGTCTCTCTCCCTCTCTGTCTTCCCCTCTGCCCAGGCCCTGCTCCAGGCTGCACCTGCTCAGTCTCTCTCCCTCTCTGTCTTCCCCTCTGCCCGGGCCCTGCTCCAGGCTGCACCTGCTCAGTCTCTCTCCCTCTCTGTCTTCCCCTCTGCCCGGGCCCTGCTCCAGGCTGCACCTGCTCAGTCTTCAGCATTGTGGGCTAGTGTGAAGGGCAGGTGATGGGGTTGGGGTGGCTGAGGGCTGCAGCTCTGTGTCTGGGGAGGGGTGAAGTAAGGGGCGGGGCATCCCAAATCCAAGTACTGTGTCCAAAACGCAGAATGGAGACCATAGGCCTGGTGCTGATACCAGGGTGAGGAGAGTTGGGTGGTGTCAGGATACACTGGGTTGTGTCAAGGTAACCAGTCTTGGTGGCTTTCCACAAGAAAGGTTTATTTCTGGTTCACATGTCAGGCCCTGCAGAGGCTGACAGAGGGCTCTACTCCATAGGCTCTCTCAGGCCGGTGAGGGCCCTGCCAGCCAGTGATGCTGCCATTGCAACAGGCGAGCTCTGGGCTCACCAACAAAAGGGGAGTGTAAAAAGCATGTGTGTTTTCACATGTCCTACACTGGAGTGATCAAAGCCACTTCTCACTGCCAGTTGGTCAGTGTTCATTGACTACAAGGGGCTGGAGTGTCCTCTTTGTGACTGTAAAGTGGGGAAGAACCAAGTCTAGCAGCACACAGCGATCCTCAGTGGCTGTCCTGTGTGGGCTTCAACCGCCAAGCCGTGTGCAGAATGTTCTGCCTCAACAATCTCATTTACTTCTTGGATAAGAATGATTACTATTATACCTATTTTCCATATACGCAAAATAAGGCACAGAGAGGCTGAATGGATTCCTGACATCACACAGCCAGGATGTCCCAGAGACGAGGTTTGAACTTCGTTCTGTTCAAGACCGCAGTCTTGAACATTAAATTCCCAGTCAGATAGGGAAGCGCCAGGTTCCTAACAGTTCATGATAGTCCCTGAATCTGCAACAGTGAACGTCAGAGACGGCCACTCTTTCAAGGTGGGTTCAAGGTGGGACCTCACACCTTACCCAGAGATAAGGATTCAGGACAGTAAAACCCGTTTATGGATGGGACTGACGGGGTACAAAATCTGACTCAGAAGGCCCAGCTTCTTTCTGCCAGGCTTTTCAGATCCAGGTCAAGGACCCCTGGAGCAGAGCTGCGCCTGTTCTTTATGCCCTGGTCATGGTGGGCCCAGGGACGGGGGCCTGGTGGGGACTTGGGCTGGGAGGGGCCAGCAGCAAGGCAGGAAGCTGACAGTTCAGTATGGCTGGGAGCCTTCAGATAGAGGTTGGAGAATCCTGGGTCCACTGGGAGAGGCTTCCATGGCCCTCTTTCCGGGCACAGCACACTCTAGGCACCTCAGCCGCCAGGAGACCTCCCGAGGCTCCCCGGGTCCCTTCCGAGGCCCCCCGGGCCCCTCCCAAAGCCCCCCGGGCCCCTCCCGGGGCTTCCCGGGCCCCTGCCAAGGCTCCCCGGCCCCTCCCTGGGCCCAGCCTCCTCCGGAGGGTTCTTCTGGAGCTCCCCAGCTGGGCCTGATGGAAAAGAAAGGTGAGGCCAGTTTTGGCATTTTGGAGCGTTCCTATCAAAATAAAGGGAACTAGGAAAAAGTGAACGCTGCTGAAGCCCAGGCAGAGATGGAGAAAACAGTGCCTTTTATGGCTGAAGCGATTAGAAGTCCGCGCAGCAGCACTGTGACTGGCTGGGCCTTGTGCTCCTGCCAGGACTTCGCCTGGCCTCCCCTCTGCCGCGGCCTGGCCTGGCCCGTCCGCCGCCTTCCGGACTGCCCCTCGGCTCTCGTTACAGTTTTAAGGGGCTCCCGACAACTTGACGCTCACATTTGGCGAGCACCATCTGTATGGCGCTCAGGCTGCATCAGGGTCATTTCCAAGGACCAGTCATATTTCATGGTTTGCACAGACTTTGCCATATTGGAAACTGCCGGCTGCGGAGGAACCATTAAAAACAAATGTTCTGTGTTTTCAGTTTCTTTCACCTGCCAAGAGGTTTCCTTGATGGCGCTGGCCCAGAAAACCATGGCAGATGAAGATTAGATTAAAATAAATTGATTTAGAAGTGACATGAGGCTCCCCGGGAGAGGCTTAAATATTTCATACATGTGTATGACATAGATTTCAGCTGGGCCTGCAGGAGGAGGAAAGGAAATGGAAATCTTACACTGGGACTCGGCACAGCCTTGGAATGTGGTGGGCTGGTGCCAGGCGCTCAGCTGGGCCTCACGACCCTCTCTACCTCAGTTTCCTTGGCTGTGCAATGGAACAGAGGATGTTTATGACAAACCTTCTAAAAGGTGTTTGAGGTTCCCCAAACAAAGGGACGGGAGTCTCCTTCCCAGATTCCCAGGAGTTCGGGCAGTGTTTGGGAGTTCGGGCAGTGTTTGTGAGTTCGGGCAGTGTTTGGGGGTTCAGGCAGTGTTTGGGGGTTCGGGCAGTGTTTGGGGGCTGAGGACAGGGTGAGGTCCATGTGTGTACTTGGACTTACTAAAACAAATTCTTGGAGACCCACCCCAATTTTCCGAGCCTCAAGCGCCCCCAGGATAAAGTGGTGTCCCCTTTGCACCCAACCTCCATATTCCCACTGGCATCCCCTTCTAGTTCCTCTGGCTCATCTCTGAGTGCAGATGTTCCGGGGATACAAAAGTTGGAGGGTTTATCTAGGGCATTCGTCCCAGGCCTGTCACTGCCCCGCAGTCCCCAGTGAAGTTACTACTCTGGAGAGACCAGAGCGACTTGCATACTAAAACACAGGTGACATGGAGCTACTCCTTGGCCTTGGTTTGCATTGATGACTTTAGGAGAAGGTGATATTAAAAGGAATTAGGGGTCATAATCTGTTCTGAAAGGCATGGGAAGTTTCTACCCTGCAAGCCAATGGATGTCTTCCTGGGACCGGTGACAACATGCTGGGCTGAGACAATGAGGAGCAGAGGGGTTCCTGCAGGCTGGGAGCCAGCAAGGCACCTTAGCAGAAAGGAAATGCGAGGGCAAGAGTTGGAGCCACGCATTGATTTACAGGGAGGATGCAGCCAGAGAAAAAAGGTCCCAGTTTCTTACTGCCTTAGAGAAAATCCGTCTTCACGGACTTGTCTCTCAGCGTGTGTGAGGTTTCTTTGGGAAGCTTTGCTCCTTCAGGGTAAAGAATTTTAAGATGGCATTTGAATGTTCAGCAAATGAAGTAATCTGAAGGGATGGAGAACAGCCCTTGGGACTTGTGAGGCCTCCGGTCTCGCTGGATCTTTCAGCAGTGACTGAGCCTGCTGACGCTTGTCCCGGGCAGGTCCTTCTCACCACTGAGTCTTCTTCCTTCCCCAGGTTCACTGCAACCCCCCGCCCCCAACACGCACAGTTAGGTGAGCCTCTCGCCATGAGGCGAAGGGCTAGTAGGATGGTAATTTGTTCATTGTTTGAAAATGCAAACACGAGCATGGGGAGCCGTGGCACTGTGGAAGACCAATGCTGGGCAGGTGTTGGAGGTGAGCCAGGCTTTCTTTTTTCCAACAGATTTTTAAGGACTTACATTGTGCCAGGCAGTTCCAGGCACTGATGATGCCACCGGAAACAATCTTCCTTTAAGCATGAGAAGGGGGGGGGGGACAGACAAGTAAACAGAAGGTAATTTGAGGCTACAAGGGAAATAAAATAGGTGATGAGCTGGAAATGAGTGGGAGGGCTGCTTTTATCTGGTGGACAAAGGTGCCTTGTGGGGTAAATGAACAGAGGAGGGACGAGAGAAAATGCAGAAAGGCCACTGCCCACTGGCTGGGCCAGGAGGGTGATGGTGGAGATGGGAGAAGTGGACACATGTGGACATAGTTTAGAAGTATACAGTGAGTACAGGAGAGGAGCAGGGGAGGGTGAGGCCAGGAAGAGGCCTTACTGAGACTAAGCATATGTACTTGCTTATTCTATTCCCTTTCCACCAATGATTTGCAGCTTCTTACAAAAGAACACAAACAATAAAATAAAAGGTTTATTTTAAGAATCAGAACTAAAGGGGAAAAGTGCTCAAATAGCCCCACTATAGGGACCAGCAGAGTTATCATAGCTGAATTTCAAGTTGGACTGAGTTTCTTAGCAGGTAGGGAAAAGGAAAATAATAGAGTCAAGATAATATTTGTGGTTGTTAGGATTAAAAAAAACCCAATGCTTACCATTTCCTCAAAGGAGAGGACAGATTCTCTTAGTATTGGAATCTCAACAATTTTTCCCAGGGGTGCTTTACACAAAGGCCTCTGCTTTCAGTGCAAGGTGGGATCTTA